>NC_092128.1:53326183-53629213 GCF_043159975.1 Macaca nemestrina | reverse complement strand
CCAGTGGAAGGGGCCTCTGAGAGGCTGAGTGCAGGGCTGGGGATGCTGGGCAGCCTGTGAGTGCTGTCAGGCAGCTCTGCAGGGGACAAACCTGGTAACATGGCAATGCTCTCTGTGTTTTCCCCTTTCTTCTTCTTTTTTTTTTTTTTGAGACAGTCTCGCTCTGTCGCCCACGCTGGAGTGCAGTGGTGTGATCTTGGCTCACTGCAACCTCTGCCTCCCAGATTCAAGTGATTCTCTTGCCTCAGGCTCCCAAGTATCTGGGATTACAGGTGCCTGCCACTACACCCGGCTAATTTTTTGTATTTTTAGTAGGGGCAGGGTTTTGCCATGTTGGCCAGGCTGGTCTTGAACTCCTGACTTCAGGTGATCCACCCGCCTCGGCCTCCCATGCTGGAATTACAGGTGTGAGCCACCACGCCGGCCTCCCCCTTTCTTGTAATGCAGTTTTTTTTTAAACCTGCTCAGCCACATAAAGGAGAAAATAACAAAACCACAGACCATTTAACCTTGTGCTGGAATGCCAGGAGGTCAGCCTGATAGAGTAGTGTTTTCATTGCTGTACGTGTGAATTTAAGCTATTTGGAAAGGGCAGCCCTAACCTGCTGTGAAATCTAATCTAAGGGCCACGGTCCAGCATGGGTTGGCACCGCTTATGCTTTCTTGGCCAGGAGGGGGCGATACAGAGCTCACTTGAAGCAATGGAACAGAACTTAGGCAGGGGGCTCTCTGCACCGCCTGATGGAGGTCTTCCAGGTCTGTTTCCACCACAGACCCAGCAGCACTAGGCCAAGGGGAGAAAGGAGCTGGAATTTAGCAACTCCTGTTGGGAGTATAACTTTTAAAGAGATTAGAGGAGCCCAATTAACACACCATTGAATTGTAAAAACCAGAGGGCCCCACCCAGAGTCAGTGGCCTATGTGTCTAGATCCAGCAGCCACTAACCACTTCAGGCTACTGAGCATTTAAAATGTGGCTACTATGGGGGCCAGGTGCTGTGGCTCACACCTGTAATCCCAGCACTTTGGGAGGCTGAGGTGGGTGGATCTCTTGAGCTCAGGAATTCGAGATGGTGAAACCCTAACTCTACAAAAAACACAAATATTAGCCAGGCACAGTAGTGTGCGCTTGTCGTCCCAGCTATTTGGGAGGTTGAGTTGGGAGGATCACTTGAGCCCAGGAGGTTGAGGCTGCAGTAAGCTGAGATCGCACCACTATACTCCAGCCTCAAGCTGGGTGACAGAGTGAGACCCTGTCTCAAAAATAAAATAAAATAAAATAAAAAGGTAAAATAAAAAGTGGCTACTGTGACTGAGGAATGGGATTTCAAATTTCATTTAAGCTCAGTTCATTGAAATTTAAGAACAGATACTTGATTCAGTAATTAGAAAATGTTTAAGTCTATTTAAAACAACTTGGGTATGTCAATCTATTTTATAATCTCTAGTTTTTATGAAATCTAAAAATGGGTCAAATATTTCTGATGAAAATTTAGTGTCCAAATTGAGATGTGCTGTAAGTGTAATAAAACACATGCAGGATTTTGAAGACTTATGAAAAGAAAATAATATAATCTATCTCACTGATTATATGTTGAAATGATAGTATTTTGAATATATTAGATTAAATAAAATAGTCATGTGTCACTTCATGACGGGGCTATGTTCTAAGAAATGCAATGATAGGTGATTTCATCATGCTAACGTTGTAGAGTGAACTAACACAAACCCCTGCACGCTGGCCTGGGCGACAGAGCTATACCCTGTCTCAAAAAAAAAAAAAAGGGTGACCAGTTCCACTTTTCCGATGGATCACCCTCTTCTTGCCGGTCTGGGCAGGATTCTGTCCTGTCAAGTATAAAAGGTGCTTGAACCTAAGCTGTATGGTACAGCCACTTGTTCCTAGATTACAAACCTGTACAGCATGTGACTGTACTGAATACTGTAGGCAATTGTAATATAAGGGTAAATATTTGTGTGTCTAAACATATCTAAATGTAGAAAAGCTACAGTAAAAATATGGTATAATCACCTTATGGGACTGCTGTTGACTAATACGCTTTTATGTGGCACATAACTTTTTTTTTTTTTTTTTTGAGGTAGAGTCTCACTTGCTTTGTTGCCCAGGCTGGAGTGCAGTGCCAGGATCTTGGCTCATCACAACCTCTGCCTCCCAGGTTCAAGCAAGTCTCATGCCTCAGCTTCCTAAGTAGCTGGGGAATGCTACCACCATTATTATTATTATTATTATTATTATTATTTTGTATTTGTAGTAGAGACAGAGTTCCACCATGTTGGCTAGGCTGGTCTCGAGCTCTTGATCTCAAGTGATCCATCTGCCTCGTCTTCCCAGAGTGTTGGAATTACAGGCATGAGCCACCATGCCTGGCCAATGACTATTATTAAAAATTAATTTCATGGCTGGGCATGGTGGTTCACGCCTGTAATCCCAGCATTTTGGGAGGCCAAGGCGGATGGATCATGAGGAGTTCAAGACCAGGCTGGCCAAGATGGTGAAACCCCGTCTCTACTGAAAACACAAAAATTAGCTGGGCATGGTGGCGGGCACCTGTAATCCCAGCTACTCAGGAGGATGAGGCAGGAGAATAGCTTGAACCCAGGTGACAGAGGTTGCAGTGAGCCGAGATCACGCCACTGCACTCCAATCTGGGTGACAGAGCAGGACTCCAACTCAAAAAAAAAAAATTAATTTCACCTGTTTCTTTTGTACTTTTTTCCAATGTGGCTGCTTGAAAATGTAAAATTAACATGTGTGACACACGTTACATTTCTATCAGATAGTGCTAGTCTAAACAATTCTAGACAAAAGGTCAGCCATCTCCAGGAATGGAAATCTTAGAATCCCTTTCAATGGTCACATCCATTTCATTCAATTCAACAAATATTTACTGACACGAGTACCATGCTTGTTGAGTTGGTGAGAGGTGACCATACAGGAGGCCCTGCAGTAACTACTGGGCAGGAGGAAGACAGGAAGTGGAGTCTATGGCTGACCAGAGAAAGTGTCACATGTGAAGTAAAAATTAAGTGCTCTGGGGATTAAAAGAAAGGCGAGAGCATATCAGGTTGTTGGCAAGGAGGAAGTGAATGAGGAAAGGGCATTGAGAGAAGGTAGCCAGTGACATGGGCAATAAGAATGGTAAGGATTTTGGCCAGGAGAGAAGGGGAATGATTGCTGTGGAAACCCTGGGCTTAGCAGACCCAGCGCCCTCAGACTGCTCTTTCCCTGTCCCAATCCTCCATGGCACCACCCTTGGCCTCTGTTCTTCTCACACCATATACCTCCCTGGCAGGCACCATCTATACCCACAGCTTCCATGCCCACGTCTACACTGATGACTCTCTAGTCCTGGCCCATACCTATCTCTTGACCCCTGGTTCCAAACATTCAGTGCCCACTCACATTTCTTTGTAGATATTTCTCAGACACTTCAAAATCCACTGACTTCCCAGCTGAACTCATCCTTCCCTTCCCTCCCTCAACTCTGGCCCTTATCGTCCTTCCCTTGAGGAAGCGGCAGGACCACAACTCAGCTGTCCTAATCCCTTCCCTTGTACTCCAGCCCTACATATGACCCCCAAAGTCCTGTGGAGTTTTCCCTCCTTAATATTTATCTCATCCAGCCCCTCCGTACACATCGCTGCCTGGAACCAGGCTGTCACCACGCCTTGCCTGGGTGATACAATGTCCTCACCCAGGACATCTTGCTGCTTCCTGTGTGACCCCCCAGCCATCCTTTTACATGGCTTTCAAGGTGACCAGACTACATCATAAAACTGCTCCTTTAATGCCTCTTTGCAATTTCCAGGGTGAAGTCCAAATTCCTGAACTTAACACATACAGCAGAACTTCATAATCTGGGCCTCACTCCCCTACTCAGTTTCACATCCTGCCTCTCTCCACATGCAAATACTTTTGCACATTCTGTTCCCTTTGCCTAGGACACCCTTCCTACTCTCTTAGTTAGAATTTTTTTTTTTTTTGGTGGTAAAATAGACGTAACATTAAAAATTTACCATTCTAATCCCATTCTCTTTGTCTACCTCCTTCCTACTACTTGTCCTTTGAATTTAACAGAAGTGACCTTTTTTTTTTTTTTTCTTGGCTCAATGCAACCTCCGCCTCTAGGATTCAAGTGATTCTACTGCCTCATCCTCCTGAGTAGCTGGGATTACAGGCACACGCCACCACACCCAACTAATTTTTGAATTTTTAGTAGAGACGGGTTTTCACCATGTTGGTCAGGCTGGTCTTGAACTCCTGACCTCGTGATCCACCCGCCTGGACTTCCCAAAGTGCTGGGATTACAGGTGTGAGCCACCACACCTGGCCGGAAGTGACCTCTTTTGAAAAAACCCTTTCTGAGTCCTCAGCCTGGGTTAGGTGCCCTTCTCCTTTGCTACCGATCTCATAGTCCTTATCACTTTGTACTGTGTTAGCTTATGTTTCTATTTACAGACTCCCTAAGACAGTGTCTGTATCTTAACTTTGTATCCCCAGGGCTGCAGTGTACAGTTGTATAGGTTATGCACTGGGAGAGGAGGCCTGGCTAAGGAAGTGAGCAGGGGATGAAGGCCATTAGTCAACTGTGCACCTGGTACAGGCCTGCATCCAGACCGTTTTCTAATTTGCACAAAGGTGCTTGTGTGACATCAGTGGGCCCTGTGTACCCTCCGTGCTTGTTGTAGAGTTGGCACACATAGTCTTACAATAAGTGCTCATTAAATGTTGAGTAAAGATGGCTGGATGTTCCAGGCAAAGGTAGCAGGGGTAGAGATAGGGGGAAATCTGGCATAATAGGGTGGCATTGGATATTCAGTATTGACTAAGGGGGGTTGCAGCTAGTTGGCAGAGGGTCCCTTATGTTGGGCTGAGGGACTAACTCTTTAATTCAGGAAGCAGTGAGGAACTTTATGAATTTTTGATAGGACTGTGATATAGAATTTCAAAATATTCAGGCTTGAAAATGAGACTCAGAGAAGTAAAGTGACTTGTTCAAGGACACACAGACAGTTAGAGGCAGGGCCCAGACTTGAACTTGCTTTTCCTGCTCCTAGCTCAGTACAGGTCTAGGGAGCTGCACTCTGGGATACCTCTCAACTGAGGCTGAGCCCTCTAAGGCTCAAAGCCAAATCTTCCCAGCCTTGGAGACTATCTCTTCCCGGACACATGTTCCTGGACGTGGTGGGTAGATGGACGACAGCCAGGCAGATGGGAGGTGAGGACAGTTAGGTCTCGAGACCACTGCAGTCCATGGTTCGGCCTCATTCATGGCGCACCACTTGTTCTGTCCTCAGAATATTTACGGACTTGAAGGCATGGCAAATTACCCATGCTTTTCTCTTCTTCCCACAGGTAAGCACTCTAGTCTTTTCACTACGAGCTATCTCCCTCCTTACAAATCTCTTGGTTGCTCATCTCTGGACCTGGGCTAGTTTTTTCAGTTTCTCTCTTTCTCTCTCTCTCTCTTTCTTTCTCTCTTTCTTTCTTTTCTGAGACAGAGTCTTGCCCTGTTGCCCAGGCTGGAGTGCAATGGAGCAATCTCGGCTCACTGCAACTTCTACCTCCCAGGTTCAAGCAATTCTCCTGCCTCAGCCACCTGAGTAGCTGGGATTACAGGTGCGTGTCACCATGCCTGGCTAATTTTTTGTATCTTTAGTAGAGAGACGGGGTTTCAGCATGCTGGCCAGGCTCGTGTTGAACTCCTGACCTCGTGATCTGCCCATCTCGGCCTCCCAAAGTACTGGGAATACAGATGTGACCCACTGCACCCAGCCAGATTCTTTCAAAACCACTTTTTGCCCCTAGCTGAAGGGGACTTGACTGTGGCAGGTCTTAAGAAGTGTGTGTTGAGTTGGACTGGATTGAGTGTGGACAATGATTTGAACCCAGTGGTCGCCCTGAAGGTTTGCCTTTTGGGCAGGTGCTTTTTGGTGCCGTGGGGCTACAAGAGACCTCTCATTTGCTCTTTTACAAGGAGCGTTCATTGATGATCTTCCCTGAGCTCCCTGGGTCTCCTCCTGACTTATGTGCTCCTTCCCTGGCTTTTCTTATTTTGTTTCTCTGTAGCTCATTTCTGGACTCTGAATAAATTATTTAATCATTTTTATCTTCACTCTGAGTCTGAAGAGCCATTTCTCTAATTTTTTTTAGAGAGATTTGACTTGTCAATCTTTATCCCAGGATGGAAGCGCTGTCCTTTGGCACTCATGATGATATAATAATAATAACGATGACATTATGCTAAATTATTTATTGAATATATACTATGATCCAGATACTGTGCCTGCTGCTTTATAAAAATTAGCTCACTTAATCCTCACAACAATCCCATGGAATAGAGGTATTATTGGCCCCACTTTACAGATGAGGAAATGGAAGCACAACACAATCAAATAACTTGCGCAAGGTCACCCAGCTGAAATTTGTGCCCAGGCCAGTGACTTCAGAGCTTGTGGTTACATCGGGATACCATGCAACCCCAGTAAATAAACTCTCAGGCACATTCTCAGGTCACAGATAAGACAGATTGCAGGGTAGTGACTGGGAGACTCACATCGCCGGTGGGTGGGCAACCACCAGTCTCAGGCTGAGTCTTCCCTAACCAGCTACAGCCTCCTGCAGGATGGACCTGCAATCCCAACAACCCGAGGAGAACAAAGCTTGTCCATGAGGCCCAGCTGCGTGGCAGGTAACTCCTCCACAGCCATGCCTATACCATTCCACTCCATCACAAGAGGCTCTGTAATTGATCTGACATAATCAGCTCTTTACTAAGTCATCATAATTTCCAGTGTGCAGTGACAAACCCATTGACGGATGATTTTACTCCACAGCTTGCCTAGGTGTGAACTTAAGGGCAATTAACTGTCAGTAATTGATGGAACACTTTTTTTCTTTAAATACATAAAAGAGATGGACTCCACACTTATCCCTTCTCTGCCTTCTCAAGGCTTGAAAGATAAGCATAGAGGTGCTGTCAGAAGCCAGTTCCTTAAGTACTCCAAGCTGGGTGCCAACAGCATTTGAAGATACTCATCTTCCTTGTTTTAAGTTTGGCTTCCTAACTGTCTGTTCCACAGGCAACCTTTTCTGACTTTTTAGTAAGGGCTGAGATAACCAAATGAATTAAAAGCCTCAGATTTTTTTTTTATTTTTTTTGAGACAGAGTCTCACTTTGTCATCCAGGCTGGAGTGCAGTGGCACAATCTCGGCTCACTGCAACCTCTGCCTCCTGGGATGAAGCAACTCTCCTGCTTCAGCCTCCCGAGTAGCTGGGATTACAGGCATGCATCACTATGCCCAGCTAATTTTCGTATTTTTAGTAGAGATGGGGTTTCACCACATTCGTCAGGCTGCTCTTGAACTCCTGACCTCAAGTGATCTGCCCACCTCAGTCTCCCAAAGTGCTGGGATTGCAGGCGTGAGCCATCACGCCTGGTCAAAAGCCTCTGATTTTTCCACTGATTTTCCACTCTTTTTCCACTGATTTTCCACTATTCCACTATTCCACAGGACCTGGGACCCAGTGTTGGGGGCAGGGCCACGGCCTTGCTCCACACCAGGCAGACTGTCAGCGCTTTTGATTTTACACCAGAGCTTCTCTTCACTGGGGTGGAAAATTGAGAGGTGGCTGCAGAACTGAGAAATATTTCCCTGTTACCCTTTTCTTAGACACAACTTGGCTCAACTCTCAAGAGAATAAAAAAATTCCCCATCAGGCATAGGGTATATATATAAATATTTTTGAGACAGAGTTTCGCTGTCGCCTAGGCTGGAGTGCAGTGGCGCGATCTCGGCTCACCACAACTCCGCCTCCTGGGTTCAAGCAATTCTCCTGCTTCAGCCTCCTGAGTTGCTGGGATTACAGATACATGCCACCATGCCTCGCTAATTTTTGTATTTTTAGTAGAGACGGGGTTTCACCATGTTGGCCAGGCTGGTCTCAAACTCCTGACCTCAGGTGATCCACCCGCCTCAGCCTCCCAAAGTGCTGGGATTATAGGCGTGAGCGTGGCCCATATGGTACTCTTAAGGTCCCACATGCTTTTTAATATTTAGGTTTATCTTTCCATCATTTTGGGTTTCTGTCCCTTCATTCCTCAGTCCCCCAAATTCCTGCATGTGACTCCTAGGACCAAAGCCAGAGGGTAAATACTGTTTCCCTGTGGTGACAGGAACAGCAGGGGGGACAGACAGCAGCTGGCTGCCAGCCAGCTGACTCACCATGGTTTATCCCTTGATCCTTTCGCAGGAGAGACTGTGTGCTGTTTGCTGCTGGAGGTAAGTAGATTGTCTTTGGGCGTTTTGAATGGCTTTGAGGTGCTGCTGGCAGAGTGATGGCCGCTGAGACAGGCTTTTGTTTTCACCTGTACTAGTGATGTCCTGGGATTGGAGGCTGGAGACACTGGAGAGGGAGAAGGTCTACACATTGAACCGTGTCTTCTCTCTACAGGGGCAGAAAGTAGAGAACTCAGCACAGCATCTGTAGCAGGTGAGGCTCTCACACACTCACATACACTCAAACACACAACAGGCAGAGAGAAGCACTTTCCCTGCAGCATCGGCATCCCTGAAGCCTAGGTTCTGATGAGACGATTTGTCTTGACATATGCTCCTATTCCACCAGCTAGCAATACTTATGTTCTGGGTTTCTGTATCAAATGGCATGCTCAACTAACATCAAGGTTCTCGTGGGAGGCATTTACCAGGTCATCTTTCTGCAAAACTACTTCCACAGGAGTAGCAGAGGGACACCAGGTATCACCTGAACAGTGGGATAACCCCACATAGCCAAAGCAAAAGCAATTCCTAGACACAGAGGCCACAGGTCCATCAGAGCAGTGGACAGGGCAGGACTCTCAACAAACAGGAAACTCTCGAACCTGACGCTCTGCAGGAGCACTAAAGTAAGAGGGACCAGCAGGCTTGAATCAAAGGGACTTTGCGAGCGAGGAAGCGGCCCAGCAGCTGTCCTGGGACTGAGAGGACAGTGTCGACACACCCCTGCTATGGCCTCCGCGGGGTCCACAGAGGGCCACATGCAGGAGGATGTCAATGCTTGAGCCAGAATCTGCAATGTGGGGCATGGACTTGGGCCGGCGAGCACAACTTCCTGAGGTTCTACAGAGAATACCAGAGCTCTGGGCAGAGATGCGTCACTTGTTCACGTTCTGTTAGCTCCTGTGCTTTCGACTGAATGGGCAGGATGAGGATACTGACCAGGACAGCAGATGCATGAAGTAAAGTTCTAGTGTGCACCCACTATGGGGTTCTTAATTGTTTTAGAGTAGCGAATCTGATAAAAATGTAAGACCCCAGCAAAATGCACTTTTACACCTATCCAAAAACTTTGTACATGATTACAGGAAGGAATCCCAAACCCTAAAAAAGACAAAGCTTCCTGAAATCCTAAGTCCTCTCTGGCTCTCTTATGTCTCACATATAATTAGTGCTTAATTAACATGTGTTGAATAAATAAATGAAATTATAACAGATCTCCTGAACTAGAGATCACAGATCTGAAAATCTGGCTGAATTTGATAATGCAAAATGTGACAGACAAAGATGGCAGATCATTCTCTCTCCAGCCCAAAGCTGAGCCTAGCCTTCTCTCATTAGGGCACCTTTCCTGGATGCTTTTGCAGGCACCCTGACCTGGGAGACGCAAGCCCCCACCTGTGGCCAGCTGCGACAGGAGTCTGGGGTTTCTCTGTGCTCCCTTGTACCAATGGGTCGCCAGGCTGTCTCAAAGCAGACTGAATTTAGTCTTCTGATGCAATGGGAATTAGGAGGAAGCAGATTTTTGAGGATCATTCAATTGCTGCATTTTTTTTGCTTGACCAGTGCTCATGTGCTGCCTACGCAGAATAAATTTACAGGGTACTTTTTCCTCATTGAATCAGAGTAGACCTTTGCATACAGCTTAGTTCTCAGAAGCAATCCTGTTGAAGCTTTTGAAAACAAAGAGCTAGTTCTGAGGCCTCTGTTTTGAGGGCTGGGAGCCGGGAGACGGCTCCCGCTCCAACCACACATAACAGTATTAGGCTTGGGCCTTCAGTTTACCACTGAAACTTCCTTGGTTCCTGTGTCTTTATCTGTGAATGAAGTGGGTCCCTAGATGGCTTCAAAGCCTCCTTCCACTCAATCACCATAAATACAAGGGATACTTATACCTGTTCCTTCCCTTCTCATCCCTCATGATTCCTGGATGTCAGAGCAATAATAACAGCCGAAGTATTGAACAATTTTACTCAGGCGAGATCTTCCTTGGAGGAATTCATCCTTTGTAAAATTGTACTGGCCTTTACAACCCCTGTGAGACAGGCAGGAAGCAGCCAGGCATCTCCACCCTGCTCACGGCTGACTGGCCAAAGGAGACCCAGAGAGGTGAGATGATTGCCAAGGTCAGGGCTACTCAAGGATCAGGGTGCCTCTGCGCCAAGTACATGGGCCTAGCTGCCTCTCAGGAAGGCAGGAAACTAGGTGAATAACATTTGAAGCCAGGAAATTAGAAAATGCAGAACTTAGAATCACTAAAGGTTACAATTGGATCTTAAAAGTCAACTAGTGTGATCTTTCTGATAGATGAGGTTATCAGTTGCCAGCCTTCGGGTTAAAGCTAGTTAGCGGCAATCCTGAGACCAGAACCAAGTCTCCTAACTTCAAGTCTATCGACGTTCTGCCTCTCAGAAATGTCTTGTTTAGCAATTTGTTTTTCGGCAGAGGCTTCCAATATGAAAATAAGACTTGATTTTTACCATTACTGCTTTACATGTTTCTGCAGTCTTCATTCACTCCCTTGCTATCACTGACTCAAAGCTGCTGGTGGGTGGGTGGGGCATGTATTTTTTGGTTTAGGTGGGGAGATAAACCTGAATAATGAAGATACATCTTATTTTACTAAACTAATTGTTAAAAAGTATGGAAGTAAACAAAGATAAATCACAAGGAAGGGTGCCATGAAGGACAAAATAAATGGGCCAGGCCAATGATTCTACAACCACCTTCTGAAAGAATTCTGGTTAGTGGTCCTGGCTGACACATTCTGCTGCTAAATTTACAAAAAAAACCTTTTTTCTGAGACAGAAAAAAAACTCTGTTACCCAGGTTAGAGTGCTATGGCACGATCATGGCTTACTGCAACCTCTGCCTTCCAGGTTCAAGTGATCCTCCCAATTCAGCCTTCTGAGTAGCTGGGACTACAGGCGTGTGCCACCACATCCGGCTAATTAATATTATTTTTTGAGACACAGTCTTGCTCTGTGGCCCAGGCTGGAGTGCAGTGGCAGGATCTCATCTCACTGCAACCTCCACCTCAAGCGATTCTCTTGAGCCTGGGAGAATCAAGGCTGAAGAGTCTCACGATCTCAGTCTCCCAAGTAGCTGGGATTACAGGCATGCAACATCATGCCTGACTAATTTTTATATTTTTAGTAGAGATAGGGTTTCATCATGTTGGCCAGGCTAGTCTTGAACTCCTGACATCAAGTGATTTGCCCGTCTCGGCCTCCCAAAGTGCTGGGATTATAGGCATATAGGCATGAGCCACTGCACCTGGCCCCAGTTAATTATTAATTAAAACTTTTTTTTGGTAAGGCCAGGCATGGTGGCTCATGCCTATAATCCTGGCACTTTGGGTGGCCAAGGTGGGTGGATCACTTAAGCCTGAGAGGTGGAGGCTACAGCAAGTTGTGATTGTACCAGAGCACTCCAGCCTGGCAACAGAGCAAGAATCTGTCTCAATTTTTTTTTTGTTTGTTTGTTTGCAGAGACTAAGTCTCTCTAAGTTCCCAGGCTGGTCTTGAACTCCTGGGCTCAAGAGATCCTCTTGCCTTGGCCTCGCAAAGTGTTGGGATTACAGATGAGCTACCACATCTGGCTTACAAAACAACTGTATCAGTGGATAAGTCCTTTTCTTGGTTTCATATTTTATTTTTTGAGACAGTCTCACTCTGTTGTCCAGGCTGGAGTGCAGTGGTGTGATCTTGGCTCACTGCAAACTCCGCCTCCAGGTTCAAGCAATTCTCCTGCCTTAGCCTCCTGAGTAGCTGGGATTACAAGTGCACACCACCACGTCTGGCTTATTTTTGTATTTTTAGTAGAGATGGGGTTTCACCATGTTGACCAGGCTGGTTTCAAACTCCCGACCTCAAGTGATCCGCCCGCCTCAGCCTCCCAAAGTGCTGGGATTACAGGTGTGAGCCACCGCGACTGGTTTCATATTTTAGATTCAGAAACTTGTCTTAAATTGCCAATTGAAAGAACAAGTTGCAATGAGGGAATATTAATTAAAACCTGAAGACAGCCCTTTGCCCTTAATATAAGTTTTTTTTTTTAGTTGTTTGATGTCTGATTTTGTATTGCAATAAATAGGCAAAAGCAGTATTTCCTACTTGTGAAACGGTTTGAATTAAATCAGAAGGGCTCTCACAACCCTTGAGCTATGGGAACAAGCTTGCCCCATACTGGTGCAGGTGAGAAAGGTTGTATAAGAATTTAAAGGCCCGGCGCAGTGGCACATGCCTGTAATCCCAGCACTTTGGGAGGCTGAGGCGGGTGGATCACCTGAGGCCGTGAGTTTGAGACCAGCCAGACCAACATGGGGAAACCCTGTCTCTACAAAAAATACAAAATTAGCTGGGCGTGGAAGCACATGCCTGTAATCCCGGCTACTTGGGAGGCTGAGGCAGGAGAATCGCTTAACCCAGGAGGTAGAAGTTGCTGTGAGCCAAGATCGTACCATTGCACTCCAGCCTGGGCAACAAGAGTGAAACTCTGTCTCAAAAAAAAAAAAAAAAAAAAATTAAAGTGGAGGGACCAATAGAGTCAGTGGTCAGGGGTTCACTCTGGAGGTGAGCTGTAGCTAAGCTTTTGAAAATGGGTAGAACTGATGTCCCAGGTAGGGCAGAGTGAGTGGATTTTACAAAAAGACCTATTCAATCTATGTTTCTCCAGTCTATGAAGACCTGCCTGTAGTGGACTTACACAGTTTTGTGTTGGTGAGGAGGTGCGTTAGGCTGGTGATAGGAGAAGGCAGGGTCTTATCTCTTGCAAAAAGATGCTGCTGAGTGAAGCTCTCCGGCTGTACATTACAATCATTCGGATACAAGCCCTCACCCACTTGAGGCTTAATCATGTCTTACGTTTTCATTAAGGGACTGCCTAAGGTAGATCCCTATAATTATTCTAATTCCATTTGCCCTGCCCAGAAAGAATTTGTAGTACATTATATCCCTCACTCATTGTTAAAATATTTAATACGTAAGCAATTTTAGAGAAAAAGAGCACTTTCCTCTACATTTTCTTAGTCTTTGTTAATGCATATAGCTTTATTAACAAAACTGTTCTCAATGGATATTTTGACTATTCTTTGTCAACTAACATTCTACATATACATATCAAATTCCCACAAACTTGCTAAACTGTTAGGTAATATTCAATCATTAACATGGCGCAGATTATTTAGCTACTCTCTTACTGTCTACCTATTATTTGTCTTTAAAAAAAAAAAACTGATTTTTTTTTTTGGCTCACACCTGTAATTCCAGCACTTTGGGAGGCCAAGGCGGGTGGATCACAAGGTCAAGAAATCAAGACCATCCTGGCCAACATGGTGAAACCCCGTCTCTACTAAAAATACAAAAATTAGCCGGGTGTGGTGGCGCGTGCCTGTAATCTCAGCTACTCAGGAAGCTGAGGCAGGAGAATGACGTGAACCCGGGAGGTGGAGGCTGCAGTGAGCCCGGATTACGCCACTGCACTCCAGCCTGGCAACAGAGTGAGACTCCGTCTCAAAAACAACAACAACAACAACAACAACAACAAAAAACCTGATTTATTTAAAAAGTGATTCAGAATTATTTCCTTGATGTATAATTCTCAAAGTGAAAGGCTGCAGTTTTATAGCTCTTGCTACGGATTTCTTTCCAGACCATGTGACAGAAAGACCAAACGAATCTATTGTGCTAATATTGAATATAAGCACCACTCACCTACTGAAGGGAAAACAGAAAATCACTATCAGAACACCTGTGCAGAATTAAGTATTCAATACATCAATAACAACCTCAGTGAATGATCTTGAACCAGCAGCCTCTGCTCTCACCTGTTCTGTCCTTTGACCAGTAGTAATAATAGTTTAAGATTTTTCAGGTGGGTACAGTAGCTCACGCCTGTAATCCCCGCACTTTGGGAGGCTGAGGTAGGCAGATTGCTTGAGCTCAGGAGTTTAAAACTAGCTGGGTAACATGGTGAAATCCCGCTTCTACAAAAAATTTAAAAAATCAGCCTGGTATGCACCTGTAGTCCCAGCTACTTAGGAGCTGAGGTGGGAGGATCGCTTGAGCCTGGGAGGTCAAGGCTACAGAGAGCTGAGATTGTTGCACTGCACTCCAGCCTGAGTGACAGAGTGAGACACTGTCTCAAAAAACAAAAAACAAAAAACAAAAAAAACAAAAAAGGCCGGGCGCGGTGGCTCACGCCTGTAATCCCAGCACTTTGGGAGGCTGAGGCGGGTAGATCACGAGGTCAGGAGATCGAAACCATCCTGGCTAACACAGTGAAACTCCATCTCTACTAAAAAATACAAAAAACTAGCCGGGCCTGGTGGCGGTGCCTGTAGTCCCAGCTACTCGGGAGGCTGAGGCAGGAGAACGGCGTGAACCCGGGAGGCGGCGCTTTCAGTGAGCCGAGATCGTGCCACTGCACTCCAGCCTGGGCGACTGAGCGAGACTCTGTGTCAAAAAAAAAAAAAAAAAAAGAATTTTTTTTCCTATGCGCCAGGCAGTCTTACCTTATAGCATTTCGTTCTTACAATACCTTAAGAAAGGCACAGCTGGGCGCGATGGCTCATGCCTGTAATCCCAGCACTTTGGGAGGCTGAAGCGGGAACACAAGGTCAGGAATTTGAGAGTAGCCTGACCAACATGGTGAAACCCCGTCTCTACTAAAACTACAGAAATTATCCTGGCTAACACGGTGAAACCCTGTCTCTACTAAAAAATACAAAAAACTAGCCGGGCGCGGTGGCGGCGCCTGTAGTCCCAGCTACTCGGGAGGCTGAGGCAGGAGAAGGGCGTGAACCCGGGAGGCGGAGCTTGCAGTGAGCTGAGATCGCGCCACTGCACTCCAGCCTGGGCGACAGAGCAAGACTCCGCCTCAAAAAAAAAAGAAAAAAAAAAAAAATACAGAAATTAGCAGGCCGTGGTGGCGGGCGCCTGTAATCCCAGCTACTTAGGAGACTGAGGCAGAAGAATCACTTGAACCTGGGAGGCAGAGGCTGCAGTGAGCCGAGATCGTGTCACTGCACTCCAGCCTGGGCAACAGAGTGAAGCTCTGTCCCTCCGGCCCCCCGCCCAAAAATATGAGAGGCATTACTAGCTTCTCTTTCTACAGGTAAGTTTTATTAACAAAGCTGTAATCAATGGATATTTTGGACTATTCCTTGTCAACTAACATTATTCTGCATATACATATGAAATTCCCATATACTTGCTATTTTAAACCATTAGGTAATATTCAATCATTAATGTGCTGTAGATTATTTAGCTATTCTCTCACTGTCGACCTACTATTTGTCTTTTATTTTATTTTATTTTTTTTGAGACGGAGTCTCGCTCTGTCGCCCAGGCTGGAGTGAGTGGCGTGATCTCCGCTCACTGCAAACTCCTCCTCTCGGGTTCACGCCATTCTCCTGCCTCAGCCTCCCGAGTAGCTGGGACTACAGGCACCCACCACCGCGCCCGGCTAATTTTTTGTATTTTTAGTAGAGACGGGGTTTCACCGTGTTAGCCAGGATGGTCTCAATCTCCTGACTTCGTGATCTGCCGGCCTGGGCCTCCCAAAGTGCTGGGATTACAGGCGTGAGCCACCGGGCCCGGCCCTATTTGTCTTTTAAAAAACTGATTTAAAAAGTGATTTACAATTATTTCCTTGAGGTATAATTCCTGAGGCTCAGAGATACAATGAGTTGCTTAAGGTCACAGAGCTAGAAAACATCAGATCTGGGGATGTTTTCAGAGCCCCTATCTTAACTCTGGGCTCTACCACCTTGGAATCCTGGAAGATTCTGCTACAGATAGGAGGAGCCTGAAAGAACCAGCGAGACTTCTCCTTTCCCACTGCCTCTGGGCGTTTCAGCAGGGCACCTGACTCCGCTAGGGAGAGGAAGAAACATCTTTTAGGTGTTAGGCAGCTGGCAGGTGCCAGTCAGCAGCTCATACCATTGCCTGAGACCTCAACCACAAAGAGTTGGGGGGCCCTGCTACCAAAGAAATGAAAAGTCAAACCCTTTTACTTTTGTGCATTTCCACCACAGGAAGTCCAGGCCAAGGTCTCGGCAACTGACTGTTTCAAGACCACCTGCTTCCCCGCAGCCTCCTTAAACATCCAGGTGCAACTCCAGGGGCAGTCCTAGAGATCAGCCAGGCAAGGAGCTTGCAGACACCAGCTCTCAGCATCCCAAAAATCTGATAGGCGTGGGGAGCCCTGGTGTCTCTAGTTTGCTCCCCTCACTCTCTGAAGATAAAATCCATCAGGTTCTCAGGCAATTCCATTTCAGTAAAAATTCAGTGTTCCCTTCCCCATATGCTTATTCACAGAGGTATTTTCATACTTGCAGCATCAGTGTCCTGCATTTAAAACCTTAGCACAGATGCCTCATGAATGGCTGAGCTGGCCGCAAACACTCAAGGTGGCTCCCTGAACCATTTTTAGAAAGAACTTGTTGGGAATTTTCCAATATGGCTTTTAAGGGACCAACCCCCTCCCAATAGACTTTGAGCACCACAGTCGCTCGTGGCCTGCCATGGTTGTGTAAGCACACTTGGGCTTAGGCCAGCACCTGGCGTACACTTGACAGCATGGAGTCTCCTTCAGCCCCCACTTTTGAGGGCAGGTGCTTGGCAAGTCATTAGCCAGCTTCTATCTTATCAGTGGGATCAATCTGCTTTCGTAGCTGTAGTCAGGATGCTGCCTATAAACACCCTGATTTCCAAGGGACATTCTTCCAAAAGTAAACTGGAGTTGGAGAGAGAGGCAGGGCTGGCACCTTGGCACTGGGATCCGTGCCAGGAGCCAGGCCAGCTGTACTTACAGCCGCTTGGTGAGGCAACGATTCCCCCCAGTTTACAGTTGTGGAAATGGAGACAGACTGTATTTGAGACACTTGCCCAGAGTCATAAGACTAGTAAGTGGAGGAGCTGGGGCTAGAACCTGAGCCTGTGGTCTCATTTGTCACCATCATAGTTAGATACTAAACTTACTGCCATGGTGGTTAGAAGGGGATATTGAATCAGCCTTGCTCAGCAGAGGAGGAAATGAAGACACAGGAAAGTCAGGTGATAGGACAGGCGGCGAATGCAGGCAGAGCTGTGCCAAGCAGTTCCCGTGCCAGGAGTGCTTGTGAGCTTTTCTGGAGTGCCCGTTCCCTTCTCAGACTGCAGTACCTCTTTAAAAGATCGCAGGGCTGACGAGCCGAGGAGGCGTTCCTTAAGCACAGGTTATACTAGGTCTTCTTTACCCCTCTTCACCTCCTACCCACTGCTGGGCAACATGAACTATCTGGAGCACTAAGTTCTTTTGACAAATATGAGTGTGGGCCTGTAGTCTACACTGCTCATGCCAATGCCGGCTCGGTTCCCAAATCCCTAGGCTCTGGGATGGTTTTTTGGTCATCTGGTCACCCCATGCACATTCATTCAGTCAGGAGGGAAAGCAGCCTTTCTTGAGTACCTACTATACATCAGGCACCGTGCAAGCTGCTTTTCACTCACCAGCTCATCTACCCAACAACCCTACCATGTGGTATGAGACCGTTAATTGCCTTGTTATAGATGGGGAAATTACTATTTTTTTTTTCCTTCTTAGATATCAGATGGGGAAATTAAAGCTTAGCAAGATTGTGAAACAAGACCAAGGTCACGCAGACCTCAGCAGCTGGCAGGAAAGCCCAGGCTTGCCCGGCCCCAGAGCCAATGCCCTTTCTACCATGCCACCCTGCCTGGGACGTTCTCTTCCCTCCACACTTTAGAAATGCAACTGGGACGATTCTTACAAGGGCACTTCCCATTCCAGAGCTGCTATGAAGTCATGTAACTTAGGATCCTTTTTAACTTTTCCCCTGTGGTGGCATTCCCCCTTCCTCCTCCTCATTTGTCATTTATACTAAGGTGCAAATTTCTGGCATCACCACTATTGGGCAGGATCTGGGGAGTCCCAGGGGGTTTCCAGGGCCCTGAAATACTTCCATCAGCCCCCAGGGATGCCCTCACAAGACACCTAGCCTAGCTAAAAGGGAAAACCACAGAAATAGAATCTGTGGGGAGACAAGCACATGCACACCTTGCCAGCGGTACTTTCAAGGGATTACATTTTTCTGGAGAGCAACCTGGTGATAATAACAGGAACTAAAGAGCATCCATAGCCTTTTATCTGGTAATCTGGTAGTGTTAGTTTGGAAAATAGACCTCCAGGAAACATCCCAAAGGGGAAAAAAAAAGTTCAAAGATACTCTCAGCACTGTTTACTACATAGTAAAAAAAAAAAATACTACAAACGACCTGAATAATCCATAATAAAGCAATTGGTAGGAGACAGGTGAGAGAGTTATTTCAACCTAAGAAAATGTAAGCAAAATGGTACATTCACATCCACAAGAAAATTCAAAATGGCACAAATAGTATGTAGAGACTAATACTACTTAAAGAAAAATATTTGAGGCCAGGTGTGGTGGCTTACTCCTGTAACCCCAGCACTTTGGGAGGCCAAGGTGGGCAGACTACTTGAGGTTGGGGGTTTGAGACCAGCCTGGCCGACATGGTGAAACCCCATCTCTACTAAAAATACAGAAAAATTAGCCAGGCGTGGTGGTGCATGCCTGTAATCCCCGCTACTCAGGAGGTTGAGGTGGGAGGATTGCTTGAACCTGGGAGGCGGAGGTTGCAGTGACCCGAGATCACACCACTGTCACTCTAGCCTGGTGACAGAATGAGACCCTGTCTCAAAAAAAAGAAAAGAAAAGAAAAGAAAAGAAAAGCAGCCGGGCGCGGTGGCTCAAGCCTGTAATCCCAGCACTTTGGGAGGCCGAGACGGGCGGATCACAAGGTCAGGAGATCGAGACCATCCTGGCTAACACAGTGAAACCCCGTCTCTACTAAAAAAATACAAAAAACTAGCCGGGCGAGGTGGCGGGTGCCTGTAGTCCCAGCTACTCCGGAGGCTGAGGCAGGAGAATGGCGTAAAACCCGGGAGGTGGAGCTTGCAGTGAGCTGAGATCCGGCCACTACACTCCAGCCTGGGCGACAGAGCGAGACTCCGTCTCAAAAAAAAAAAAAAAGAAAAGCAGTTGATAAATACATGGTGATGAGGAAATTTGTTAAAGCTGTTTAAGTCCATCCAAGAAGAAAGATAAAAACAGACAACAACAGCAACAAAACACTAACATATCCTTAAGCAGAAAAGGCAGAGGAGAGAAAGCAGGTGCAAATACAGAGGTAGGAAGGAGACAAAAATATGGGTTAAAATGAAACCTATTTCATTCATTCACTATTTTTTTTTTTTCTTAGCATTTCCTTGGCACCTACCATGTGCCAGACACTGGGCTATTACAGTGATGATACAATAGGTTGCTGTCACTGCTAGACCTTTGTCATCAGAGGGCTTCCTGTGCTCAGGGAACAGCACTCTCCAGATCCTGGCTTGTTGCCACAGTTGTCACTCTGAGTGCAGGGGAAACGGATGTGGCCCTCAGAAGGCAGGCTGCTGCCCGAAGGACCTGAGTCTGCCGGACTCCACCTGGAGCCAGAGCCACAATCCTCTTCATAACATTAGACCTTTTATGGCTCTATCTGCTCCCCACTGTCTGGGCCCAGTGGTAGCAGAGGGGTTGACAAGGACTCCACATGCATGCCACTGAACTTATCCATCAGAGTAGCCCCCTTCAAAACCACAAACACAGACCGCACAAGTCACATGCGTTTAAACACAGGAGTCACCACAGCTTTGGTGAAAACTGGGGGCCTCCAGCTTGCAGACAAGCTGTTGAATTCTACCTTAGGATGACACAGCTGACCTCATAACCCCCAGAGCGCTGATGAGACAGGTATGGCAGACAGCTGGACCCGGGCACAGGGGGAGCCACAGACTCCAGGATCTTAGGGAGAAGATCCACGAGCTGGGATTCCCAATGTTTAAAATACCTGATAAAATGGCTGGGCATGGTGGCTCACACCTGTAATCCCAGCACTTTGGGAGGCCAAGGCAGGTGGACCACTTGAGGTCAGGAGTTCAAGACCAGTCTGGCCCACGTGGGAAAACTCCGTCTCTACTAAAAATACAAAAATTCGCCAGGTGTGGTGGCACGTGTCTATAATCCCAGCTACTCAGGAGGCCGAGGCAGGAGAATCGCTTGAATCTGGGAGGTAGAGGTAGCAATGAACCGAGACTGTGACACTGCAGTCCAGCCTGAGCGACAGAGTGAGACTCTGTCTCAAAAACAAAACAAAACAAAAACCCCAAAAAACACACCTGAAAACCTGCACATCTAAAAGCTGAATTGAATCTAAACCCTTGAATCTAAAAGCTGAAATTTTAAAATAAATAAATAAAAATACCTGAACCGCTGGACCGAATCTTCCCAATGCTGTCTTGAGGCAGCATCAGTGGCCTTTGCCCTGGTGCCTTGAGCTAAGGCTTCATGGCTTGCCAGGCCCCGTGGAGGGAGGATCCTGGCTGCAGGAGGCAGAGCAGGTGCCAGGCTGCACTTCCACATCAGAGAACACACAGTGCAGCAGGGACTTCTTCACTTTTGGACACCAGGGCCAGGGCCCCCAACTCTGTGATTTTTTAAAAAGGTCCTGAGGTGATTTTCATGCTCCATGAGCTTTGGGAGTCACTGGAAATGCGGACCAAACACTGCTGTCTTTAGAATCAGAAAGATCTGGGCTCAAATCCCAGCTCTGTCACTCATTAGCTCTGGGACTTGGGGAAATAACTTAACCCCCTGAGCCCCAGTCTCCTTTCCTGTAAAATGGGGACAGTAATACACACGTCATGGAGTTACAACAGGACAGGTGCCCCTCGAGCACACTGAGTCCCTCATCTTCGCACACATCACACGCTGTAATTACTGGTTTACTGGTCTAAGTGTCCTGTGCCTGGACACACCTGGAGGGCAGGTGTCCTGTTTACTCTTTTATCTCCTGTGTTTAGCACAGGGTTTCACCCTCAAGAACACTCCCTCTATTCACTGTGGAATAAACGGGTGTTGGGAGGATTGCTAACACGTGGGGTGGCTACCACAGTGCCAACTCACAGGAGGCGCTTAATGTTAACTTCCCCTGATACATGAAAATGTCCATTAAAAACACACACGCAGGTAGTAGCTTTCCTCGGTAGGCAGTTCTCAGCCTTCTCCCTGCCCCTGAATTAAATTATTGCACTTACAAGAATCCTATGGGAGCACACTGTTTAAGGACCACAGGCTGATAGGAGAGGCCACCACTGCTTTATTTCTACTGTACCAGCGTCTACTTTCAACAGCACAGGGCCATGGTCTCTTACAAGAGAAGGTGAAAAGTCTCCACTACTGCTAAGCTCATGGTGTCACTCAGAGCCACTCACCCCACAGACTGTCGTGGTCCCACAGCAGCCACTAATAACGGAACCATTTCTGTTCTCCTTGGAGTGGCAGTTGGCAGCGGCAAACAGGAAGTTGTCTTGAAGTAGGGTGTGGTTATGCCCTGTCAACATATGCGTACAGACACACATACTTTTTTTTTTTTTCCTTTCTGGCCCCCTTCTCTCTCCCGTCTTTATAAGCAAAAGGTCTGAGTTATTTTGGTGAAAACAAAACTTTTTACATGATTTAAGATCAACCATCGCTACCACACAAACAAAACCACAGGACAGAAAGGGACCTAAAACACAGCAAAAGGTCTATTTTCCTGCCACCAGTCTTGTGGCATTTAGTTAGGAACTGACTGTGTGTGTGAGTGGGTGTGCATTTTCCCCTTGATTTCTCTGGGCACACAGGAAACAGAGCCCTAGCTGGAAACCAGCCAGACACGCCACCCAGCATCCTAGTGAGCTGGTCGGTCCACCTGTGGGCCAGCTGCCCGAGTTGATTCAGGGCCTGCAGTGTGCACGCACTGGACAAGGACCACTGAGGACAGGAAAGAAGGAAAAAACCAGGGTGCTAGTTTCAAGCAATTTGTACAGTTTGAATAGAAAGGACCCTGAACATGTCTTAACACAAAGTACATATAAAAACAACAAAGAAACACAATGGCTGAGTAGGTAAGTGCACTGAGTAGATAATACACGGACATAAACATGGGGAGGTGGGGTTGACACGCCAGGAAGGTTCATTGCAGCTGGCTTCCCGGTGCTCTGAAAGGTGTGCTAGAAAATTTTCCACTCCACTCCTTTTCAGGCCGGAGGCTGGTGCCTCCAGAAGGGCTGTCCAAAATAGACTGGTCCCCAACCCAGCCTCCTACTTCTGACCTCTTTCTGAGGCAGCTACTCTCCCCGCTCCCCGCCTCAGCCCTGTCTCGGCTCCAGCTCCAGCCCACAGACCGAGAGCACTGTCTATGCTAACACTCATCTTGCTAAATGGCTTGTGGGCTGCCAGCATGATCCGCCTGCCAGGATCTCTGTTCCGTGACCTGCGCCCAGCCCCACGCCGTCCTGTGTGGCCCTCGTGCCCTGCGCTCACACTTACACATCCCGGGGAGGCTGCCTTGCCGTTTGGATAAGGAGGCTGAGCCAGTGACACGCTGGGCAACGCGACTCAGTGGTAGTAGACGTTTCCTGGCTCCTGGATGAGGGCCCTGGCCAGTCAGAACGCACCACTTCCCCTTTAAGAGAGCACGCCCAGACGAGATTAGGGAAAGGCAGAAAGAAAAGCCCGGAACAGTCAGGGTTGTATCCTGAATTTGGCGGATGAACTTGGGTATTCCTGAACCGCACACACAAGGTGTGCTCAGAGGCAGCAGGCTCCTCAGAGGTGCATGAGAGCCAGCGCTGTGTGTGCAGGGCTGGGCCTTCCCGCAGCCCCGGAGCTGCTGCTTGTCTGGCCTGGGTCCCGGGTCCCCAGGCAGCCTGGAGACACCTCAGGCCTTACCCACTCCCCCTTCGCTCAGGGCTTGTCCATCCTGATAGGCAGAGTCCACTTCATTACCTAGCACTATGCCTTAGAGAGAGTAGAGAGGTCATTATAATGATTGGAAAATACTTTTGTGGGTTGTTAGAACTATTGATTTAAGCAGGGAGCTTTCATTCATTCTGGATATTTAGAAAGTTTAGTCCCTGATCTTGGCCAAGGACAGTAGACTTGGAGGGGGGAGAATGCCTACCAAAACAATGGTTCACAAAGGCCACATGTTATATGATTCCCTTTATATGAAATGTCTAGAATAGGTAAAAACATACAGACAGAAAGCAGACTCGCGGTTGTCAGGGGCAGGCTGGGAAAAGAAGGTGGGGGAGTGATGGCTTAATGGGCACAGGGTCTCCTTTGGGGGTGATGGTGGCACAACATTGTGAATGTACTCAATACTACTGAATTGTACACTTTAAAATGGTTAATTTTCTGTGATGCAAATTTCACCTCAATTAGAAAAAAAAAAAACAGTGGCAAAGTATGTTTTGTGCATCTTTATCTTCTACTAGAACCTCTCCTGTGTGGCATCCAACATTTCTTTGTAAAACCTGGTTATTACCTGATGAATATTAAATCAACCCTAGCTAAGGGGTACATGCCTTTTAGTAAAAAAAAAAAAAAAAAAAAAAAAATTAAACCTTTAAGATACAAAGTTTTCCAAGACTCAGAAGTATGACTTTCCTGGAGAATTCTGGACTGTGGGGAGCCAGCACCCCCTCACATCATGCTCACATGCTTCCTCCCATCACCACAAGCTAGGCAGAGCCTACTAGGCATTAGAGAGATTAGACAGGTCATTATAATGACTGCCTATGTAAGACGGTCTCCTGTGGGGACCATCTCTTCAGTCACTTGAAAACATAACCAAAGCCAGAGACAGTGAGTCCCCCGTGGGAGAATTATTCAGGGAGAACATGACTGGACTTCTGGGTTCTTGGCTTCCTTTTCCCCTCTTGTTGAGAGAGTTTCTTCCCAGAATTGAGGAGAATTCATCGGTTTCAGACTGGGAGGGAGCTGTGCTGGCTGGCAAAGCAGAACTAGTTTCCACAGTTCCATTTGTTTGGAATGTAGTGTGGGGGGGGTGTCGAGGGGGTATAAGCTGACCACCCATCTGACCAGCCCTGGTTTTCAGTCATTTGCAGCTTTGGCTGGAGATTGTCTGTTCCCAAGAGTTAGGCTGTGGGCGTTGTTCCCCGATCCCAGGCTAGCAGGTCAAGGGCCCCTGGGCACATTCCCCTCACCCAGGGGACTGTGGAATAGAGGCCTGCTGGATGTTGCAATACTTAGAAGAAACACAGATGAAAGGGCAGGCCCGAGGCCTGGGAACCTGAGTCTTTCCAGAGACAAACGTGAGTTGCTTTCCTAGTATCTCTGCAAAGAGTTCCAGGATGACCTGGAGGACAGAGATGGCAACGGCTGCCCTTGGGCCAGCTTTCCCAGAGCAATCTGGACCTTCTAAAGCATTGGCCCCTGCCTCTTGCAGCCCTGCTCTCCCTCCTCATCTCTGGTGCCTGTGTAGGCTCTTGGTAGCCTTACACCTGAAGTAGCCTAAGTTCTCAGCAAACATGTGGCTTAGGATAATAAGATGCAATATTTACTCTAGCTTCTGAAGAGCAGCAAGTTTAGAACCGTAACTCCAAATGCAAAAACAGGCAGGCTCAATCTAATTTAAAAATGGGCAAAGGGCCGGGCGTGGTGGCTCACGCCTGTAATCCCAGCACTTTGGGAGGCTGAGGCAGGTGGATCACGAGGTCAGGAGTTCGAGACCAGCCTGGCCAATATGTTGAAACCCCATCTCTACTAAAAATACAAACATTAGCTGGGTGTGGTGGTGCCCACTAATGACTCCAGTCACTAGTCATTGGGGAAATGCAGATCGAAATCACAGTGAGGTATCATTTCACACCCACTGGGATAGATGTTAACAAACGATGAAAATAACAAGTCTTGGTGAGGATGTGGGGAAGCTGGATCCCTTGTGCACTGTTGGTGGGAATGTAAAATGGTACAGCCACTGTGGAAGACGAGTATGGCAGTTCCTCAAAGAATTAAAAATAGAGTCAGCACATGATCACACGATCTAGCAATATCACTTCTGGATATATATGCAAAAGAATTGGTATCTCAAAGATATTTGTATACCCACATTCATAGCAGTATTACTCACAATAGCGAAAGGTGGAAGCAACTCAAGTGTCTGTCAATGAATGGAGAATCCTATAATGGAATGTTATTCAGCCATAAAAAGGAAATTCTGACACATGCTACGACCTGGATAAACTTTGGGGACACTATGCTAAGTGAAATAATCCAGTCACTAAAAGACAAAGTAATGTATGATTCCACTTATATGAGGTACTCGAGATAGTCAAATTCATAGACAGAATGGCGGTTTTCAGGGGTTGCAAGGGAGAAGGAATAGGGAGTTATTATTCAGTGGGTACAGAGTTTCAGTTTTGCAAGATAAAGAGTTCAGGAGAGGGCTGGGCACAGTGGCTCACACCTGTAATCCCAGCATTTTGAGAGGCCGAGGCAGGAGGATACTTTGAGCTCAGGAGATTGAGATCGGCCTGAGTAATACGGCAAAACCCTTTCTCTACAAAAAATACAAAAATTAGCTGGGCGTGGTGGTGTGTACCTGTAGTCCCAACTACTGGGGAGGCTGAGGTGGGAGGATCGCTTGAACCCAGGAGGCGGAGGTTGCAGTGAGCCCAGATCACTGTACTCCAGCCTGGGTGACAGAGCGAGACCCTGTCTCAAAAAACAAAACAAAACAAAAAACAAAGAGTTCAGGAGAGGATGGTGGTGATGGTTGCAAAACAATGTGAAGATACTTAATGCCACAGAACTGTACGTTAAAAATTAAGGTGGGTAAATTTCACATTAAGCATATTTCACCACAATTAATTTTTTTAATAAAAAAGTTAAATACAGAATTACCATACGGACCAAAATTCCACTCCTAGGTATATATCCAAAGGAACTGAAAACAGATACTCACACAAATCCGTGTCCACAAATGTTCATAGCTGCTCTATTCATAAGAGCCAAAAAATTGGAAACAACCCAAATGCTCATCCATGGATGAGTGGATAAACAAAAATTGTGCTACATACATACAATAAAAGAATACTCAGCCATAAAAAGGAATGAAGCATGATACATGCTACAACACAAATGAGTCTCAAAAACATGATGATAAATGAAAGAAGCCAGACACAAAAGGTCATACACACACACACACACACACACACACACACATATATATAGTATGATTCCATTTAAATGAAATGTCCAGAATAGGTAAATCCACAGATACGAAAAGCAGATTGGTGATTAGCAGGGGCTGTATGTGGCGGGGGAGGCGGAATAACTGCTTAATGGGTATGAGGTTTTATTTTGAAGTGTGATGAAACATTTTGGAACTAGATAGAAGTGGTGGTTGCACAATATTGCCAATGTACTAAATGCCACTGAATTGTTCAGTTTAAAACGGTTAGCTTTATGTTTTGTGAATTTCATCCAAATTTTTAAAAAGCCTGCAGAAAGTAAGAGCAAGGATAATCTACAGCAGAACAATTAGTTTCAAGATAACTGAGTTACCTTTAAAACCCTTTCTGAAATCACTTAAAGGAGGTAATTTTTAAGTTAAGGTAATTAAGGCAGCCAGCAGGATACAGCAAACAGGCACTCTGAGACAGCAGTTCCCAAACACTAATGCTACCAATTTGGGTCTACAAAGAAGTGTTGTCTGAAACAATGTGATACATAAACACACACACGCATATACATGCACATGTACATACAGATTTTTCTGAGTTTACGTCCTCCCTACATTTCTGTGTTAGAATCTCCTTTACGTATTGATAATGAAGATAGATTGGTTGTGGTGCTTTGTTACTCTTTAGGGGGTATTGTTTTGTTTTTAGTGCCTTTACTTCATAAAATAAAGAAAACCTGAATTCAGGGTCAGATGCAGTGGGTCACGCCTGTAATTCCAGAACTTTGGGAGGCCGAGGTGGGCAGATCACTTGAGGTCAGGCGTTCAAGACCCACCTGGCCTACATGGTGAAACCTTGTCTCTACTAAAAAATACAAAAATTAGCCAGGTGCAGTGGTGCACACTTGTAATCCCAGATATTCAGGAGGCTGAGGCAGAATCGCTTAAACTCGGGAGGTGGAGGTTGTAGTGAGCTGAGATTGTACCATTGCACTCCAGCCTGGGTGACAGAGCGAGACTCCGTCTCAGAACAAACAAAAAAAACCCCTGAATTCAAACGACTACCACTACCAACACCACCACACGCAAACACACGCACATACACACACATGAACACAGGCTCCACTAGCTATTTACAAATGGGACACTGAGGCACAGCTCTTCCTCTTGCCAACCTGCTCGTTCATCCCTGATACAGCTGCCATTTCCATAAACAGATCATCATTCTCCCACGGACTCAGGTCTTAGACCTTGAAGCTGGGACTAACAGACTCGCAACTGGCAAGAAAAAACCCACAGGTAACCATTCTCTGCAGGCCCCCTTCTCTAGGAGTGCAGTCACTCACCCACACTCCTGCCCAGGGTCTGCCAGGCACGGCTTCACTGCAGGCTCCATCTAGGGTGGTACATCAGGTAAGCAGTGTGCCAGGTAAGCGGTGAGCCAGGTAAGCGGTGTGCCAGTTTAGTGGCACCTCCCGAGTTCAGTCCCGACTGTTGGAGAGTTCTCTTTTATGCCAAACTCCCGTGTAATGACCACTCACGATTCCCATGTCTGCGTTGTGGGAGTCACTATGAACCACTCTAATCCCCCTTCCATGGAACATCTTGCCAAATATTTGTTCCTTGAAACTTCCTTCTCTCAGGCTAAACATCCTGAGATGTCTTTTTATGCGATTCCTTACAAAACATCATTTTAATTACTCCTCAATCTCGGTTCTCTTGGCTCCCCTTGTTCTTCACAGACCATGGAGCTCAGAAGGGAGAGCATTACAGGTGGGGTCTGACCAGCTCCTACAGATCTGTTCTAGACATTATTCTCCTATTAATGCAGCCAGAGATCCAATCTAGATTTTTTATTTCTGATAGCTGCCTCATCTCTAAGTTTTATTTCACACATTTTGCTGCCAAGCTGCAGATCCACAGGTATCCTTTAAAAATGTCATCTTGTTGGATTCAGTCTACTGCACCAGTCTGTTGAGATCTTTTTGGACTCTGATTCATTAACATAATCTTCTCTCCCTCCCAAATCTACCACCTGAAAACTTGATCAGCCTGCCGTCAATGCCAATCTTCTTCTAAGTACTCATATACAACATGGAAGAGGGCAGGCCCAAGCGGGCAACTTGATACATCCTTTGGTGCAACAGTGGCCTTTGAACAGCACTTTTGAGGTGTGGTTGTACTGAACCATGTGCCATTCAGGGCAGGTGTCTCATGTGGCCCACATTTCTTCATCTCCCTGGTAGGACCTCGTGGGTGACTGTGACGAATGGGACTAATGATAGGCCTCCTCTTACTGTTGGTTGTGAAGGTTAAGTGTGAAGCTCTTCAAGCAGGGTATTACACACAATGAGCAGTCCAACACTGCCTTTAGTATGGAGAAGAGAAAACAATAATAAATGGTTCTCCAATTCCCAAACTACCTTCCTTACTGGCAACCATATACAGACATTAGAAAGCTGTAATCAATAGAAGGAGCACTGACATCTAAGAGCTGGAGTCTAAATCCCAGCTCTCCTTCCAGAATGTCCATGCTCTGAGGTTAGCAGTACCTCCCCTCTCCTGTGCTATAGGGAAGAGTCAATGACATGAGGCATGTAAAAGAGGTTTCAAAGTTGAGTCAGACTATGCAAACATAAAAGAATAGTATGATGATTACTGTTATAAATAAGTCAAGATACCATTTCCATTGGCAGAAACCTGCCTGAGAAGCCAAGGAGGAACTTATAGATGTACTCAGGCTGCCAGGAGGAACAGGTCTTTCAGCACACAGCAGCTGGATTACTTCGATAATGAGATTCCTGATCTCCTCTCCTGGTAGCAATCACCTCCTCTCTCATCTCAGACCAAAGCCGAAGCTGGCTTTATAAAGAAAAAGTAGTGGGTCTTCCTACCATACTCGCAGAGGGGCCCCTTAGCCTGTGGGAACACACTTTCTCTACAGGGTCCCCTTGTAGACCAGGACCTGAGTATTAGCAGCAGGGAACCGGCAGGTGATGAAGGGCCACAAGGGTTGCTTTTAGCTCCCCTATGACTTGACCCAGTCAATCCCTGAGCTTCCATCATGGATGGCGGTTTCTAAGAACACCAGGCTTTAGGCTCTGACATTCTCAGGGCAGGCTCTCAGAAACCCTGTTCTCACTCCAGCTGAGGATGTTGGTGTCTTCAGGGAAGAAATGGTCTTCACTAAAAACCAATCTTGGAAACATTTTGCAAAGCATGGTCACAGGCCACCTGTTGGCCTTTAGAATCTCAGGATCAAGGATATTCCACAGCAGGGGAAGAAGGAGAGGAAATGGCATAGCCAACCACATGCCTCTGGGAAGAAAGCAGCATTAAGATGGGAGGCAACAACTAACATAAATGAATTTTCCTCTCCTCATCCATCTAAGGTTAGTCTCCCAACTTCCAGGGGGAATGAACACTAAGGGCAGATTAAAAAAAAAAAAAAACACAGATGCTCTCTGACTTGCAATGGGATTATATCTGGATAAACCCATCATAAATTGAAAATATCGTAAGTCAAAAATGCATTTAAGGGCCGGGCACAGTGGCTCATGCCTGTAATCCCAGCACTTTGGGAGGCTGAGGCAGGCGGATCACCTGAGGTCAGGAGTTCAAGACCGGCCTGGCCAACATGGTGAAACCCCATCTCTACTAAAAATACAAAAATTAGCAGGGTATGGTGGTGGGCGCCTGTAATCCCAGCTACTTGGGAGGCTGAGGCAGGAGAATCCCTTGAACCCGGGAGGTGGAGGTTGCAGTGAGCTAGGATTGTACCATTGCACTCCAGCCTGGGTGACGAGAGTGAAAGTCCATCTCAAAAAAAAAAAAAAATGCATTGAATACAATAACCTACTGAACATCATAGCCTTAGCCTACCCTATCTTAAATGTGCTCAGAACATAAGCTGCAGTTGGGCAGAATCCCCTAACACAAAGCCTATTTTATAATACAGTGCTGAATATCTCATGTAATGTATTGCATACTATATTGAAAATGAAAAACAGAATGGTTACATGGGTACTTGATGTACAGTTTCTACGGAATGCATGACACTTCTGTACCATCTTGAAACCAAAAAATCATAAGTCGAACCATTGTAAGTCAGGCACCGTCTGTATCTATATGTAATTGTTGGCAAGACACTGAGAGGTTTATGCCAATGAATCTATTAACAGATCAGGGAGTTGGCCCAGAAAGGCGATGGGAGGGAAGGGGCCCAGAAGGGAAGGTAACAATTCCTGACATCGTTTCTGGAGCCTACTGGTCCACAAGCTTCCCTTACTCAACCTATCCCTAATAAGAGTCTCTCTTGAGACAGGTGGGCTGCCACAGTCACCTAAGAATCATTATAAGCCACATGAAAGCGAATTCAGACTTTCATAGCCACTGATGACTTTTAAACATATTCCTGTCTTTCTCTCATTGCATTTCCTTTGACTATGCACCCACACAGAGATGGTGCCTGGTTCTATAAACGGATGCATGAGAGGAAAAAACTCACAGATGAATCTGTACCCCATGGAGGTTCCTGCAGTGTTCTGAGGCTGAGGCAGGACCAGGCTTGGTCAATTGGTGTTATGGGTTAAATTTGTCCACTTCAGACTTCATATGTTGAAGTCTTAATCCCTAGTACCTGAGAATATAAGCACATTTGGAGAGAAAGTCTTTGAAGAGGTGACTAAGTTAAAATGAGGCCATCAGGATGGGGCCCTAATCCAATAGGATAGGTGTCCTTAAGAAAAGGAAGGGACGACAATGGCACAAGTCCAGAGGGTGGATCACATGAAGAGGCGGCAAGAGGGCAGCCATCTGCAAACCAAGAAGAGGCCTCAGGAGAAACCAAACTTGCTGCCACCTGAATCTTGGACCTCCAGCTTCCAGAATTGTGAGAAAATAAACTTTGGTTGTTGAAGCTACCCAGGCTGTTTCATTTTGTTATGACAGCCCTACCGTACCAAGACAATTGGTTCACCTAAAAACCATGCAAGTTCACCAGATCAGGGAGAAAAAGTGCAGGACGGAGGCAGAGGCCCAGGAGATGCATCCTCCTCCTTGGGCTGTGTTTCAGAGCAGTGTGACAGAGCAGAAATGCAGCCTGGCTTCAGCTACCCGCACGAGAGCATTCTTTCATGCATTCCCACTGACCGCGAGACCCACACCACTACCTCACTGACACCATACCCACTCACTCCAAGGCTTTAGTCATACAAAGAAAACAGCTATTCTATATTGTTCTTCGGTGCTCTTATAACGTTTAACCATGCCTTTTACTTAAATAATTCCAGGAACTGGACTTAAGAGATCCAAAATATGGAACCAAGGTTGCAGAGTGTCCCACCTCAGGAAGGAATGCTGAACAACTGATTTACAGCCTTGTTGTTGCCAGCCAGACCACCAGATGGCCCATGACTCAAGACAATCATCACAACCAGATACATTGACTTGCATACCCTACCCCCTCACATGCTTTGCCCAGCCCAGCCTGCATACCCTACCCTGATATCAATTCCTGTGCTTCACCTAATAAAAAAATCTCAACTGGGGCTGGGTGCGGTGGCTCATGCCTGTAATCCCAGCACTTTGGGAGGCTGAGGCGGGCGGATGGCTTGAGCTCAGGAGTTTGAGACCAGCATGGGGAACATGGAGGAACCCCCATCTCTACTAAAAATACATAACTTAGCTGGGCATGGTGGCATGTGCCTGTAGCCCCAGCTACTTGGGAGGGTGAGGTGGGAGGATCACCTGGGTCCAGGAGGTAGAGGTTGCAGTGAGCCGTGATCATGCCACTGCACTCTAGCCTGGGCAACACAGAGCAAGACCCTGTGTCAATTAAAAAAAAAAAAAGAAAAAATCCCAATGGGCTCTTTTCAGAGGGTCAGTCACGGATTTCTCTCTCTCTACCTTATGCTCGGGCATAAGCTCCAATGAAGCCTTGTCTGGGAAGGCTCTTTTGGCCTCATGTCAATTTCTATTGCACCGAGTACCCAAGAACCCATGGTCAGTAACAGCAAGGTCAAGGTGAGACAAATCTCCTAATCGCTGACAACTGGCAAAGTCTGCCTGTCCTGAAGACCTGAAGCTGAGGTACTCTACAAGTACAAGGAGCAGGTGTGAGTAGCTGGTCTGAAAAGTTATGACTCCAGGCCATAGTCTAGGAGTGACCAACTCCTTTTATCAGCTTACTTTCTTGTTTCACCTCTTACCCAAAAAGTAATCTGATTACTCGTTCTAATTAATCTATATGTCATGGGTGTCGTTCCAGAAAAGACAAGACCTTGGGGGTGAATGGACTAATGGCAAAGTGAGGTCACTGTTAGCAGACTCTCAATGGTTTGACGAAATTACACAGACCATCTGGCCCAGTGCTGCCTTTGGCGGGGAATTCACTGGTCTCTAGGTTCTGCCTGGGTGCCTCGGTCTTCCTGGAGTGTAGGGTGGACAGAACCATTCCCCAGGGTCCAAGAGAGAAGGGGTGGGCTCACAAATGCTCACTGCTGCTAAGGGGCCCAGCTGCTCCGGATCAATTATGTTTTAACAGCAGCTATGTCATTGGGGCTGGGCTGGAGGGAGGAATCAAAGTGAGGAAGGAGGGTGCTTCTAAGGTATTGGCAGACCAGTGTCTGGAGGGCCTGGGAGGGGCAACGTGCTCTAGGAGACAGAGCTGAGGGGCCTTTACTTTCCCAAGGATGGCAGGGTGGGCGGGTTTGGCTCATTCAAATGCAAAAGCCTTTCAGTATTCACTGCCACTCCTCCTAGCTCCAACAAAAGGCCTTTAGGTTCTCTTCACATCTTTCCATTCACTTGGGCTGTGGGGGTTATTGACACAGCCGGGGGAGCCCCTATAATCATACCTTGCTGAGATGCATACAAACCAACACACACCTCAAGCCTGACACCTTCCGAAGGTGGGCCTAAAGTCCTCCTGGTCCCAACCAGACACACGGAGGAGGCACAGGGAGGTGGAACAGAGGCCCCATACACAGGGGCAGGTTTGAATCAAATTAGAACAAAGAGTCCCTTAGCATCACGTCATAGCTAGTTAGCCCACAGCAAACGGGGGCATGAGGAGGCGAAGGTCCGATGGATCATGTCCGAGCCTGAGTTTTAGCTTCTCAGCTCCCCTGTGTGAGCCAGGCCTCAAAGCCAGGCTTTCCCTCCTAGGACCAAAGGGCTGGACTTGGCCCCCACCAGCTTAGTGGGGCCAGTGTGAGAAAGCACAGGACACACTCTAAACGTCAAAGACCTAAAGCAAGGAAGCCTCATCATTATTTTCTGCAAGGTTAGAGGAGACAAGGCACTTTTTTTTTTTGAGATGGAGTTTTGCTCTTGTTGCCCAGGCTGGGGTGCAATGGTGCGATCTTGGCTCACAGCAACCTCTGCCTCCCGGGTTCTAGCAATTCTCCTGCCTCAGCCTTCCGAGTAGCTGGGATTACAGGCATGTGCCACCACACCCAGCTAATTTTTTGTATTTTTAGTAGAGACAGGGTTTCTCCATGTTGGTCAGGCTGGTCTCGAACTCCCGACCTCAGGTGATCCGCCCGCCTCGACCTCCCAAAGTGCTGGGATTACAAGCATGAGCCACTGTGCCCAGCAAAAAAAAAGCATTCATATGAATGAGAGAAACATGGAGAAGAAAAGAAATCCTCTCTTGACAGCACTCAGCAGTTAGAACTATGTCAAGCCTCAGCCTAACGGTCACATTTACCACCTTGGAAATTTCCGTTTTCACTGTCCGTTCTCATTCATGTGATGCTGGGGGTGGGGATGGACCCATCTGTGTGGGACTCAAGGTCCTGGTTCTAAGCAGACCCGCTCCTCAGAAGGCCTTCCGTGAAGCCTAAATGATGTTTGTCGTCTTCTCCTTCTTTTTCGATTTGTTTAATTTAAAATATTTAACCCGAGGCACAATGAAGTGTCTCATTTACAAGGTTCTCCTGGACCATTAGACTGGGACTCCACACTCATTATGCTGATGAACGCGCTACTTACTCATGCAAATTCCAGGAGCTGCAGACTCCGAGATGGGAGGTGCTCAAGGTACGATATCAAGGGCTGATTTAATTACACAGCCATTCAGTGGGCCAAGCACGGTAATTTTTAGCCAACTGTTCTAGTAAATATTACGGGAAACCCTTTTATAGAGTGCTAATTCTGGCTTAGTGTTTTCGCTAAGCTTTAGTTCTTATTCAAAACATGCACATGGGCCCCCAAAGATGCTACCACCAGGCCAGAAAATCACACAGATAAAGCATGAGCCGGTATGCCATCTTGCAGTCAATCATCCTTTTAAAAATGTGATAAACATCTGCATATCACTGTCATTTAGGTGGGGACAAACTAAGATCCAGTAACTTCCCTGTGTCTGTCCTTCCTCCGGTCCCCTCCCCCATGACTCTGAGTCCTGCAGACTAGCCCTCGGGCAGGTTTTGGGTCACCAAATGCCACTGCTAGCGGCAGTTTGACAAAACAACCACTGTAAACTCATTTCAGACGTTTGAAACAATACCCAATCACTGCATCCACCCTCGAGGAGCGCCCCAGAGGAAATGGCATCATTACTTTCATTTTACTCCGTTTGTGAACGACTAAAGGAAAACAACACGTCCTAGGACTCTCTGAAATGTTATCAAGTGACCCCTAAGAAATTAATCATCAGAAGCTAAAATAACCCTCTGCAGCACATAGACTGCCGTTTCTCTAAGTGGAGAAACAAATTTCACTTTCCATAGTTGGAACAGAAACTCTTATGCATCCCCGTTTCTTCAAAAAAAGTCTATAAATAACCTAGGATCAGCAAAATTATGCAAAACATCCTGCTAGAAGAAGAAATGTAAACTAAAACCACTTACAGAGAGACTCAGGCTGCCAACTTAATCTGATGCTACGACGACTGTAAACATGTTGTACTTTTGGAACCTGACGCGATCCACATTAGCACGGATGTCATTAAAAAAAAAAAAAAAAAAAAAAAAAAAGAGAGAGACAGAAAGAAAAAGGAGGAAAAAAATCGCAACGACTAAACAACAACAAAAGCCCAGCCCCAAAACAGAGCAACGTGATTCGGTATTCTGCACGGTGCACAGCCCGACGGCTGACCAGCTGCAGTCAATACCAGCTATCCGTGCTTGCACACGCCAACTGTTTTGACTACAGGCACTTGTTAAACACAGAGTTTCAGGTCCTACCAGTTGGACACCAGAAGTTCATAGAACTGACCCAGTGCCAAGAACAACAAGCACAGAAAGCGAACTGGCTGCCTCGTGCGGGTGTTTTCGTTAACTGTTTATGCAAACCCCAAAGCAATTGGGTAACAATTAAGAATAAAAAAGAACTTCAATAACAAAAGCAAAAGATTACCACCTTGAAGGAAATGTAGATATTGGCAGCTGAAGGACAGACGTCGTGCTACTTTATTGGTGGGGTGGGTGGGTAGTTTTCGGAGAGAACTGGTTGGGGGAGGGGGAGGTGTCACATGACACACTGCAGTTATTAGCAGAAGGAACTGGGTGCTTCCTCGAAGCATCTTTTAGAGATTGACTTAGATGTTGCAAATGTGGAGGCTTTACTGCACATCTGGGGGTGATGGCAGGAGCACTAGAATCTGTCAGTTGGTAAATCCCATAGAAAAAGAAAGGGACATGCTGGCTGAATCTTTCTTTCTTTTCTTTTTCCTCCTTCCTTCCCTCTTTCCCTCTTTCCCTCCCTCCCTCCCTCCCTCCTTTCCTTTCGTTCCTTCCTTCCTTCTTTTCTTAAGATGGAGTCTGGCTTTGTCACCCAGGCTGGAGTGCAATGGCGCTTTCTTGGCTCACTGCAACCTCTGCCTCCTGGGTTCAAGCGATTCTCCTGCCTCAGCCTCCTAAGTAGCTGGGATTACAGGCATGCACCACTACACATGGCTAATTTTTGTATTTTTAGTAGAGACGGGGGTTTCGCCATGTTGGCCAGGCTGGTCTCAAACTTCTGACCTCAAGCAATCCACCCGTCTCGGCCTCCCAAAGTGCTGGGATTATAGGCATGAGCCACCGCACCCAGCTCCTTCTTTTTTAGAGACCTTTTGCTCTGCTACCTAGGTTGAAGTGCAGGGGTGCCATCAGAGCTCACTGCACCCTTGAATTCCTGTGCTCAAGCGATCCTCCTGATTCAGCCTCCTAAGCAGCTGCACCACTGCACTTGGCTAATTTTTAAATATTTTGTAGACATGGAGTCTTCCCACCAGGCTGGTCTCAAACTCCTGGCCTCAAGCGATCCTCCTGCGTTGGCCTTCCAAAGCACTGGGATTACAAGCATGAGCTGTCATGCCCAGCAGAAACACTTCTTAAATTGCTTATTTTAACAGGCTTTTCCATTTTTCCCAGAGTGCATCAAGCAGTATCTCATTGTAGGACCAAGAGAATTAACCAAATAAAATTTTAGTTACCTGAGGAGTTCAGAAAACAATTCCAAGAGAACCTGTGTGTGGATGTAAGAGTGAGAAAATTTTTTTTTGTTTTTGTTTTAAATAGAGACAAGGTTTCGCTCTTGCCCAGGCTGGAGTGCAGTAGTTCCATCATAGCTCACTGCAGCCTTGAACTCCTGGGCTCAATGAATCCTTCTGCCTCAGCCTCCCAAATAGCTGGAACTATAGGTGTCTGCCACCATGCCTGGCTCATTTTTAAAGTTTTTGTAGAGACAGAATCCCACTATGTTGCCCAGGCTAGTCCTGAACTCCGGGCCTCAGGCAATCCTCCCGCCTGGGCCTCCAAAGTGCTGGGGTTACAGGCTTGAGCTAACGTGTCTGACCGAGTGAGAAATTTTAAATTGCTGGGTGGACTTAAATCTAATGCCCCATCCATCCATCCATCTAATTTGAAGAATACAATGTCACTCCCTTCCCACTCCACAGGTTTTGGGGAAAGTCATGAGTAAGTAGAAACAGGCTGTTTGGAAAAGCCACGGTGACTGTGGGCCAGCTTCACATTTGTTCTGGAGAGCAAAGGTTGCTCCTTTGGTTTTGGGGCCACCAGCGCCATGGTGGTGAACAGGAACCCACATGGTGGCTTTCTCTTTCCTCTCAAAGTAACCCACATTTTATTACCCACTATATATAGAAACTGTTTCACTGGGATCTGAAATGGAGCCACCCCGGAGTGAAATGCAGCAGTTGCCTGACACATCACAGGAGAAGAGCAAAGGCAACTTAGCACATCCAAGACCAAGGAAGGAGCAGTGGAGGAAGAAGTCTGAGGTGGGGAAAGGAGGAGGGTGGAAGGGATGTAGTAAGAGAAGTTTCAGGTCCTGAGGGAGAAATGAGCGTTTTTTTTTTTTGTTTTTTGTTTTTTTTTAAGGCAGAGTCTCACTCTGTTGCCCGTGTTGGAGTGTGCAGTGGTGCCATCTTGGCTCACTGCAACCTCCGCCTCCTGGGTTCAGTGATTCTCCTGCCTCAGCCTCCCCAGTATCTGGGACTACAGGCGCGTGCCACTGCACCTGGCTAATTTTTGTATTTTTAGTAGAGATGGTTTCACCATGTTGGCCAGGCCAGTCTCCAACTCCTGACCTCAGGCGATCCACATGCCTTGGCCTCCCAAAGTGCTGGGAGTATAGGCGTGAGCCACCGCGCCTGGCTGAGAAGTGAGTCTTCAATCAGCCCTGTCCTCGGGGTCAGCAACCGTTAAAGTAGCCCCAGGATTTCTGTGGGTTAAAACCCCACAGTTTATGTTTCTTTCACGCACATTACATTATTTGATCCTGTGAGGTGGTAAGGGCAGCTATTATTACCGCCATTATAAAGGAGGGAAACGGGGCTCAGAGAAACCTGTGACTTTCCAAGTTACACACCCAGGAAAGCTTTCTGATGTCCAATCCTGGGTCTCAGCCTCATGGCTGGTAACGTATGCTGGTGTACAGCTTCATTATTCACAAAGCAGCTTAAAAGGGGCAGACTTTATTATTCCCATTTTCACAGGCAAGTAAACTGGGATTTGGAGAGGCTACGTGATTTGGCCAGGGCCACACTGCAAACTACAAACAGCACTAAGTCTTCCAACTCCTGGCCCGGCCCTCCTTGCTTCCCTCTATGGCGCTTCCAGAGAAAATAATAAAACTAAAATGGCCAATGGAGTTGTTTGACTGTAAAAGCACAACCTCAGTCAGGCACGGTGGCTCACGCCCGTAATCCCAGCACTTTGGGAGGCCAAGGCGGTGGATCACCTGAGGTCAGGAGTTCGAGACCAGCCTGGCCAACATGCTGAAACCTGTCTCTGCTAAAAATACAAAAATTAGCCGGGCGTGGTGGCTGGTGCCTGTAGTCCCAGCTACTTGGGAGGCTGAGGCAGGAGAATTGCTTGAATCTGGGAAGAGGAGGTTGCAGTGAGCTGAGATCATTGCACTCTAGCCTGGGTGCAGAGCAAGACTCCCTCTTAAAATAAATAAACATTAAATAAAATAAAAGCACAACATCGCCCTCAATTTTCTCAACACTCCCTGTCTTCATGGCTTTTCTAGTGTTTCACAGTGAATGTGCCTAACACGGAAGGGTTTCTTTCCACAGTGTAGGGGGAGCTTTGGACATCTGCACTCCAGAGCTACTATTTCAATGGAAAACAATCGTCTTGATCCAGTTTGCACCCTGTCCTTTGATTTGATCAGTTCACCTAAATGCCAACCCCTGGTTCCTTACCGAATCTGTCTAAGAAGCAGTGAAGTGGAATGTCCCAGCAGGCCTGACAGCTGTACGTTATGAAGCTTGTATGTCCATGGTGCACCACGGACATGTAGAGGGGATCTAGCTTAGCATATGGTTTGGTGGATCGCTTCTCTAACAGATGTTTCACAGTTAGGCCTTTGCTGAGTTCTTTGCAACAGGTCACTGAAGACATTGGACCAAATGTAGGTTTCCACTGTCATGTTCCCTTGTCCATGCCAACTGGACACACTCACAGCTGAATCTGGGCTGATATTACTATTAAGTGACACAGGCTAAGCAGGTTCACTGCAGGCGTTGGACATTTGCTCTGAGGGACAGGGTGGTGGGTTACTGCAGATGGCCAGCAGGTTTGCAGGTAGCGATGAATGGAGGTGTCTGTCAGGAAGTGAAGGTTCGGGGCCAGGATCAGAGATGTTGAATGTAGAATGCAGAGGGGAGCCTGTCAGGGGGTGATGGTTAGGAAGTTACAGAGCATTCTACCACCCCCTTATGAATCTGCCTGTCACATTTCTTTCTCCCTGATAGTACAACATAAGAAAACATACACCCAAAGGCCAGGGAAGTTGCGTGTCAAGGTGGACTTCACGTTGACTGTTATGAAGGTCACGAAGACTAATGAAATCTACATGCTCCTGTTGACTGGAAATGCTCTGCAGCTTGGTGGGAAGTATATGTAGTGCTTCCCACTGCTAGTGAATACTCACTCTCAAGGGGGTTTCTTTAGGTGGGTTTGGTAACCAGAGGACATTTGCATCCATGCTGACTGGAAGAATATGGTGCTAGGTGAATCAGAACAGTCTTGGCAGGGAAACTCGTGTGCTTGCAAGGTATAAAGTGAGGAGTATATTTCCATGTAACATGTGACTTCTCTGATCATAGAGCCCCACCCCACTCCCACTTTTTTGAAGCCAAAAAGAAGGACACATGATTTGACAAGCACTGGCATATTAAGGAAAGACAGCGTAGGCTATTTAAAATCAGAACTTCTGAAAGTCCATGAGGCCTAGCTACCGAACTTGTCATATCAAATTAAAGTGCGCTAATAGGGAGATATGGAATATTAGCAGAAATCTGTTGTAGTTAGACTGCATGCTTAACAAAAGCAGTTCCACCACAGACCAGACAAACGCTGTTTTGCTGATGCAGATAGAGAAGGGAGTTTGGGAAATGCTGGAGGGCTCATTCCATGCAGCCCATTGAGGATAAAGCTGGGGCCCCCTGCCCATGCCCTGGATGTTTATACTCCTCCGAGTGAAGGCAGCCGTATCAGACTCCATATGTGGAGGAGGAAGCTGGGCAGGGACCAGCACGGTCTGAACATGTGGAAAGCTGGCCAAAAAGAGGATGGAGCCAACACAGGATGGCGCCTGAGCTTTTGGGAGATACAGAGGCAAGGAAAGCATGTTGGTAGCTGTGGCTGCTACTGGTTGCAGGCTTGGCTTCAATGCTTGGGTTCTAGTGCCTGACCTTGCCATGCAGACTTCCCAGTAGTGTCCGCACTCGACTCAACATGCCTCACTTATACCCTGTTACCTGGATTCACAGGGGCTAAGCCAGTCTTGCCTGATCATACCAGCAACTAGATTTTGGCTTAATCCTTTGTGATGTGCCCCACAAACCAAGACGTTGTAACTGATGTCACAATGTCAGTTTTGCATTGATGGGACCACATATGCTAGATTTTTCTTTTTAAAAAAATAATTTTTTTTTTTTTTTTGAGACAGAGTCTCGCTCTGTCGCCCAGGACGGAGTGCTGTGGTGTGACCATTGCTCACTGCAGCCTTGACCTCCTGGGCTCAAGTGATCCTCCCACTTCAGCCTCTTGAGTAGCTGGAACCACAGGCATGTATAACCATGTCTGGCTAATTTTTATTATTTTTTTGTAGAGATGGAGTTTTGCCATGCTGCTCAGGCTGGTCTCCTGGGGTCAAGTGATCCACCTGTCTTGGCCTCCCAAAGTGCTGAGATTACAGGCGTGAGCCACCACGCTTGGCCATACACCAGATTTTGGGGGAGAGTGACTATCAACGTCAGCCAGCCTTAGCCTGTACTGCATTGCAGTTTGAAAGATGACTTTATGGTAAAAGTCTTAGATGTGGGTTGACTGGAATGCAGACCACTGGACTGAAGTTCCCTGAGAGCAGGTTCTGAGTCTCAGCCATCTTTGCAGGCTAGTGCCTAGCCAGAGCATAGAAACTTTGCTGTGTGTTTTAAATACATTTTTTGCATGAACAAAAGAAATATCTCTTAATCTGAATTACAAAGATATATGTATACCTTACTAGGCATATCTGGAAAGTGAATATCTTTATATTAAATATGCATCAAATTTGGTGTTTCTAAAAAGTTGTTTGTGGTTCAAGTTAGTGAGAAGGTAGAAAGGCTTTCCATTTAACATTTATAATGCCAAATCTTTAAAAAGATGTAGCCACGTTGGAACAGGGCTCTTTCCAAAAGATCTTCATTCCACTGTACTTTTTTTTTGTTTCTTTTTTCTTTTTTCTTTTTGGGGTGGAGCCTTGCTCTGTCACCCAGGCTGGAGCACAGTTGTGCAATCTCGGCTCACTGTCATCTCTGCCTCTCAGGTTCAAGCAATTCTCCTTCCTCAGTCTCCCAAGTAGCTGGGATTACAGGCGCATGCCACCACGCCCAGCTAACTTTTGTATTTTCAGTACAGACAGGATTTTGCCATGTTGGCCAGGCTGGTCTCAAACTCCTGACCTCAGGTGATCTGCCTGCCTCAGCCTCCCAAAGTGCTGGAATTACAGGCATGAGCCACCATGCCCGGCCATTTCACTGTATTTTGATTTCTTAAGTGGTATACTTTGAATGTTACTGATCCTTTTTTGATAACTCCAAGTCACTGTTACAGGCATTAATTGCTATAAAATTATGACTTTAGAGCCTACGACTGCAGCTGTCAAACTTTTTGACCCTGATTTACCTTAAGAAATGAATTTTACAGTGCAACCTAGTATTACAGATATGTAGATGAGAGACAAGTTCCCAAAGATAATACTTATCTTCGCTATCTAAAAAGCACTGTGATCTCTTGTCTGCCGTTGTTTAAAATGTTGGTCAGGATTCACTAAACTGATTGCCCCATCATCATGGGTGGTGCCTATGGTTTGCAAACACTGAGAAAGAATGCAGGGCTTTCAGCTTCCCCGCTTTCTGGCTTTTGCCTGTATTTTCCTGCAGTCTGGTGTCACTTCTTTTTACTGTGAAGGCCTGCCCCCACAATCCTCCTTAGAGTTCTAATTTCCTGAACTTGGAAATCAGACCATCAAGCTTGCTGGTATTATGTATAAACTGAGAGTAAACTGTTTCTCAATGACAGCCTGAAGGTGCCCTGGACCATGGTGTGGAGCTGAGGAGCAGTGACTCAGAGCCCCTCCGAGCGCTGTGAGCTCCTGGCTGGGTTCCCACACAGCTTCACTCAATGGCAGAACTCATGATACTGAGATATTATGGAACGCACCACCTGTAAACACCTGCATGTGCACACAATGTTTTCTTTTGTGAAAGGAATATTCCAATGACTGGGGCTGGTGGGGCTAGAAAATGACAAGGGGGGCTGGGTGCAGTAGCTCACGCCTGTAATTCCAACACTTTGGGAGGCCAAGGCGGGCAGATCACCTGAGGCCAGGAGTTCGAGACCAGCCTGGCCAATATGGTGAAACTCCGTCTCTACTAAAAATACAAAAATTAGCCAGGTGTGGTGGCGCACACCTGTTGTCCCAGCTACTTAGAAGGCTGAGGCAGGAGAATCGCTTGAACCTGGAGGCAGAGGTTGCAGTGAGCCGAGATTGCACCACTGCACTCTAGCCTGGGTGACAGGGCAAGACTCTGCCTCAAAAAAAAAAAAAAAAAAAAAAAAAAGAAAAAAAAAAAGAAAAAAAAAAGACAAGGTCTCCTGGCAGCAATGTTGCTCCATGAATGACCATATCTGAGCTCCTGTGTATGAGGAGGTTATTCCTAATTTACTGCCTCAGGCAGTTTGCAACGATGTGATACCTTGACTTTTCACCCTGAGCTGCCTTTGCTCTATTATTATTACTGTTGAGACAGGGTCTGGCTGTATCACCCAGGCTGCAGTGTAGTGGTGCATCTTGGCTCACTGCAACCTCCACCTCCTGGGCTCAAGTGATCCTCCCAGCCCAGCCTCCCCAGTAGCTGGGACTATAGGCGCACACTACCGCGCTTGCCTAACTTTTGCACTTTTTGTAGAGATGGGGTTTCACCATGTTGCACAGGTTGCTCTCGACCTCCTGAGTTCAAGTGATCTGCCTGCCTTCGCCTCCCAAAGTGCTGGGATTATAGGTGCGAGCCACCACGGCCGGCCCCGTGCCCTATTATTTATAGCTCCTCCTAGTGTACACTTTAACTGTCATGGATCTTTCCACTTAAATGCAAAAAAAGACAAACATTAATATATGAAATTTCAAAAGGTGTGTCAGGTTTGTGTGTGTGTAGATATCGTATATTGATTTCTAAAAATTACAGCAAAAGGGGTACATACTGTGCCCCTAAACAACCTAAATTACAAGCAATTAGGCACTGGTTAAGTAAATTATTGGCACATCCATTCAATGGAAGGCTGGAGATGCATAAAAATGATGATGCAGATCTATATTTACTAAAATGTATCCATGATAATTTTAGATGGAAAAAAAAAGCATGTTTCAAAGCAATGTCTGTAAGATTCCACTTTTATTTTAAAAATATAAAATATATGCATGTAGATACATATGTACAACACAGAGACAAACACATACACATAGAAAAAAGATTGGAAAGTTTTACATGGAAATAATTATTTTCTTATTTTACTTGTTTCGACTTCTGAAATATTGGCAGTTTTTGCAGTGCATTCCTTTTATAATAATAACAAAGGCAATTTTAACTTTGAAAAAAATAAAACTATATTATTATGTAAAACAGCACCTCTGTTTGGGGCACCACCCCTATTTGCACCCCATCCCATCCTCATGTCAAACTTTCAGAAGAGTTCTACTCATACAAAAAAGGGTAAGTTAAATGTTTACTAGATGATTCTTACATTAATGCATTTTATTTTTTTAGAGACAGGGTCTTGCTCTGTAACTCAGGCTGGAGTGCAGTGGTGTGATCACAGCTCATTGTAGCCTCAAACTCCTGGGCTCAAGTGATCCTCCTGCCTCGGCCTCCTGAATAGCTGGAACACAAACGTGAGCCACGGTGCCCAACTCATTAATTCATTTTAAAGCAAACCACTGGCTTATGGTTTTACTTTTAACAGTCATGTTCTCTTCCCTGATGGAATTATGGCGGTGGAAACTCTAGCAGACGTCTTGGCTAGTTACTTTCTTGGCAGAAGCAGGCTATGGGTCTCTCCAGCCTTGGAGAAGATAAGTTGAAAAGCTCACATGACCTATATTCTGATGCTACTTTTCCCAACCAGAGTCAATTCAAGTGTAAAACAATGTTAGTTTAAAGATGGAAATGATCCCTAACTCTTGCTAGTGTTTTTCTCTTTACAAAGTTCATTTGCATCCACAGCATAACTGGTATCTCATAGAAAACTGACTAGGGAGGGCAGGCGAGCAGAAGCATCACTCTCAGTTCACAGATGAGGAATCTAAGAGGGGCAACTTGCCCAAGGCCACCCTATGGGGACTGGTACAGACAGGATCCAAACCTAGTTTTCCTGGGTTTGTTCTTTTTATTCTGTGCCATTGCATTCTTTCTAGAAATAGAGAGATCATAATTTATCATCCCAACTAGACACCTTTGAAAGTAAAAGGGGGTGCTAAATGGATGGGCCCCAGTGCAAGAGGTATAAATTGTGACTCTCCCAGGCAAATCAGGACTTCTGGTCACTTTAGATATAACCCAGCGCCTTACACACACACAGACCCACAACACACACACACACACATGCACACAGAGCGAATCACACCTTTTAAATAGGAAAGAGAAATGCAACAGGGTAACAATGCCTATAAAGTGCTAGAGTATTAAAAAATAAAAATAAGTAAATAAAAAGTACTTGAGGCCTGGCGTGGTGGTGTGGTGGCTCACGCCTGTAATCCCAGCACTTTGAGAGACCAAGGCAGGCAGATCACCTGAGGTCGGGAGTTTAAGACCAGCCTGACCAACATGGAGAAACCCCATCTCTACTAAAAATACAAAAACATTAGCTGGGCGTGGTGGCGGGTGCCGGTAATCCCAGCTACTCAGGAGGCTGCAGAAGGGAGAATCGCTTGAACCCGGGAGGCAGAGGTTGCAGTGAGCTGAGATCGCGCCACTGCACTCCAGCCTGGGCAACAAGAGCAAAACTCTGTCTCAAAAAAAAAAAAAAGAAAAAAAAAGTACTCAAGTATAACTTGTATTTTATTGTTTGTGGAAGTTAGTCTGAGCTTTACCTTTCCAGGTCATCAGCTCCCAGGTAGTAAGAAAACAAAGTCTAGATTGGGCAACTGGTATTAATCAAAGTGGGCCACATTCCAAATGTGGCCAGTTTAAGTTTTTCTGCTATCCATATTGATCCAACATTCTGAACACAAAAAATGGGTTTTATTGTTGAAACTTACGACTTACTATAATCACTGCTAGAAACAGGCTTTTTACTGGTGCAATTAACGGTATTCAAGATATGTGGCCTGGCCAAAACCTTGAGAGACACTCCCCACCCTTGTATAAACAGGTATTAGAATCCAGCCAGGCCTGTCCCTTCAGAGACGGTGCTCCAGGCTGCCCTGTGTCCAGCCACCAAATCTGGATGGTTTATGAGGGGATGATGCTGCTTTGGGAAAACAGTGTAACAGTGTCCCCTCTCTAGAGTGTTCTTGTAGTTGCCTGGGGCGAACCTTTGGTGTCAGGTGTGGTTGGAAAACCTCAAAGGAGAGAGGGCTGGGCCTTTGTCAAGCTTCCCAAACAAGCTGAATCAACTGTTTTGTTTCTACTTGTCCATAAACATTTGTTTGATAAATGCCTGCATCTGTGGCAGAATTCAGTCTCATACCCACATTCATTCATATGGTAGCAAGGTTGTGTGGGAGAAGCTGACTCTCACCATGTTGATCTTTCACAACTTTTACACTGGCAACTGTGTTCTCCCAAAGAGAACCCAAGAGGCCTATGTGGCCAAACCACTTTAGGTTGGTCTATAACAAACATGCCACTCGGTGAATCTGAAATGGGCAGACTTCAGGAAGGGATCCCTTAATACATTTTCCTCATTACCAGATTTTGAGCCTCGGGAAAGCAGAGACGGGGTCTGTCGTGTTCACTACTCTAAGCCTCATGAAGTGCCTGCCCACAGGAAATGTGTAATTTACATTTGTCAAATGAATAAAATAAGAAAGAATTTTGTCATTTCTAGATCTGGTTTATTAACTGTAATCTGTGATTGTTCTTTATTCCACCAATGAGAACTGATCTGCACAGACCACAACCTATTGTTTGCCCTGATAAAGTTAGTGCTTCAAAAAGCAACAAATAACAGGCTAATAATAAAAACCACTGGGATGATACCGTTTAATTCACACAATAATGCAATGAGATTGGTATCATCACCCCCATGTTTGAATGAGGAAACCAATGTCCAGAGAGGCTTTATCTTTTTTTTTTTTTTTTAGACAGAGTCTCACTCTGTTGCCCAGGCTGGAGTGCAGTGGTATGATCTCGGCTCACTGCAACCTCCCGCTTCTTGGGTTCGAGTGATTCTTGTGCCTCAGCCTCCCAAGTAGCTGGGACTACGGGCATGTAACATCACACCTGGCTAATTTTTATATTTTTAGTAGAGATGGGGTTTTACCATGTTGGCCAGGCTGGTCTCAAACTCCTAACCTCAGGTGATCTGCCCACCTTGGCCTCCGAAAGTGCTGGTACAGTGGCATGGGCCAAGTTAGTAAAGCCAAGACGCACTCAGTTCTGTCAGACTCCAAACCCAAGCACGCTCTCCTGTGCTGTGCTACCCAGAATTAGCAGTAACCCAGTTTTGTAAAGATTATTTTTTATTTTAATTAAGTAATTAATTTAGAGACGGAGTTTTGCCCTGTCACCCAGGCTGGAATGTGATGGTGTGATCTCGGCTCACTGCAACCTCTGCCTCCCGGGTTTAAACAATTCTCCTGCCTCAGTCTCCCAAGTAGCTGGGATTTACAGGTGCATGCTTCCATGCCTGGCTCATTTTTGTATTTTAGTAGCGATGGGGTTTCACCATGTTGGCCAGGCTGGTCTCGAACTCCCAACCTCAGGTGAACCACCTGCCTTGGCTTCCCAAAGTGCTGGGATTACAGGTGTGAGCCACCATGCCCAGTCGAGTATTTTTTATTACTTTTACTCTACTCGCTTTCTGCTGCACTATTGAACACACATATTTTTGGCACTTCATCTCATTTTATCAAAAGCTTTTTTGGGGGGAAAACTAAATGGATGTTGGAATATATAAGCCTGCTTTCCAGTTCTTTTACTTTTAATTATTTTGATTGACATGTGGCCCTGAGGGATGTCTAATGGCCTCTCCTATCTTTGAGCTGCAGAAGAATCCATCCCCAGGAATCTGTTGCAGCTCTCCCTATCTCCAGGGCACCACTCTGACACCCTCCCCCCATGCACCCCTGCCACTTGCCACACTAGACAACTGAGAGCCTTTTGTTTCATGCCTCTGTGGCTTGGTGCACAGTGTTCTTTCTCTGGAATCCTGGTCCACTCGTTTGTTCTTCACCTTGGTTAACTCCTTGTTCTCCTTCAGGACCTAATTCAAACATTAGCACATTTGGGATACCTAGGAGATTCCCATCCCGAACCTCTGCCAGGTGTCACCTGAAGCCCATTCTCTCTGCTCTCTGGACCCACTGAGCACACCTCCACCTTAGCACCTGGCACGTGGCTCCGTAGTAACAGATAGATTTGCCACCCTTCTTCGCATATAAAGAGCCCAAGTCAGGGACTTTTTCTTAGTACTGGTACATAGCAGGCACTCCAAGTGTGTTAGATAATGAACGAATAAATCAGGAAATAATTAGCCGATCCACAGTAAAGCAAGAGAGAAATGCAGGGATCAGTGGGCAGTAGTCTGCAGTGGTCTGAGGGCTAGCTAAACTTAATTATTTCTCTTAGCCACTGTGCTTATTTTTTAACCTTAAGAGCATTATAGTTTTTTGTTTTTTTTTTTTTTGAGATGGAGTCTCGCCCTGTCGCCCAGGCTGGAGTGCAGTGGCACTACCTCAGCCCATTGCAACCTCTGCCTCCTGGGTTCAAGCGATTCCCCTGCCTCAGCCTCTGGAGTAGCTGGGATTACAGGCATGCATCACCATGCCCGGCTAATTGTTTTGTATTTTTAGTAGAGATGGGGTTTCACCATGTTGGCCAGGCTGGTCTTGGACTCCTGACTTCAAGTGATCCGCCTGCCTTGGCCTCCCACAGTGCTGGGATTACATAGTTGGTTTTTATGAGACAACAGACCATTTAATTCTGAGTGTTCTGCTCCTTTGCCTGTTACAGGAAAAATACCACCACCACCACCACCAAAAACAAAACAAAACAAACAAAAAAACAAACCCAAAACAACAAACCTCTGGAAAGATTTTCCGTTGTGGCTAGTTCTCCATCACTATGCCAGCCACCAGCATCCCCTCTGGGGACTGGGGTGATCTGATAGCGCCCAAGGACAGATTGCACCAGCAGTTCATAGAGCACTCACCAACTAACTCTGTGGCTTCTAGGTCCCCGATGCAGACCAACAAATGACCTGAGCAGAGCTATAGCTCAATCCAACTGTGGGACTCTGGCCTAATGAGAAACAATTCCCAGCATAGCCTGATCCCTTCAAAATGTAATTCTTTCTGATGACACTGTGTAGATAAAAATAATTTAGTGATTTCCTCCCACTAAACTCTTGGGCATCAACCAAAAAATCTGCAGTGTGGCTGCTCTGATGCTACTGTACGATGGTAAATAGTTAGGTTTTCTTTGTGCTTTTATCAGTGTTTATCAGCAGGAACACACCTGGCATTTTAAGAGGGTTAATTCTCCACTGGGTGGAATTGTTCCATGCAATGCACAGCATTTAGCATTTCTACTCCGATGGATGCCAGTTACCACAACAGCCCCCAAATGAACATTTTCCAAACATCTCTAGTAGTAAGAGCCATCACGAATACTGGGCTTCCTGGTGGAGTTAGATTTGATTAATTTTGCAGCATCTTAGAAGAAATGGAAGAGGCCACCCAACCCAGGGGGTGGGTTGAATTCTAAAGGGACGAGGCCCAGGGAGTTAGACAGCACACATGAAGCAATGAGCCAGTTGGACCAAGGATTATTTGTGGGAAGAAGTGGAGGTCCTGAGAGCAGAGAAGGTGCACTGGTTCCTTGAATGAAGGAGTCAACGAAGCGAGGAATATGGGCTCACGGAACCAAGAGATCTGATCTTGGGTAGAGGTCAAAATGGTACAAAAAAGATGAAGAATGAGTGGGGGATGGGGGAAGGCTGGGCTATGGGCTGAACCCTGGCTGCAGTCTGAGCCTCCTCCTCACAGCCTTTGGCATGCACGGCACACCAAAGAAGCCAAGAAAGTCATCGATTCTGGACAGCTCCAACAGCTTGAAGTTTCTAGTTAGGAACTAGCTCTCTTCTCTTGCTTGGCCTTAATAGAGCAACAACACAGCAACAACCCTATCACCACTGTGGTCACACTCTGCGAACATGACCCCCTGCAGAGAACTTCTGTGTTTCCCAAAGTGACCTGAAAGGGCATCTGCATCACAAAGTGGGAGAGGCTCTAAAACGAGTCAAGGAGAAAAATCCACTGAAGTGCTGAGTAGACAGGGCATGAGTACAGAAATCATTGCATCTCACTCTGATTTAATGGCTAGAAGCTCAACAGCTCTAACAGGAGAGCAATGGGCAAAGTTGCAGTGAAGCTACTTATTCCTTTGTCTCATCTTTCTCACTTATTTTAAATTTATTTTATCTTGTTCTGTTGTTTGCAACTTTATAAGTGGCCTTAAATCCTTTTGCAACAAAGATGGGTATAAATAAATAAAGCAAAGAAATAAAATACGTGGCTGCTGTTGTCAGCACTGCCAGACTGGGCGCGAAGTGTTTTATCTCTGATCTAAGCGTGAGGAGGTGCTCTGCTGAAGTGGGAAGGGAGGAAGGAGGAGGAGAAAACTCCACAGTATCGTGGAGAACGGTTGACTGTGGACCCAGAGGCCTGGGTACTGTTCTGTGTCTGCATCTGCATCAAAGAGTCACACAGCCTCATGCGAGTTACTAGCTTCTTGGGCCTCAGCGTCCCTACCTTCAAAATGAAGGATTATATTAAATGATTTCAATGGTCTGCTTATTTCCAAGCACTGTGATTCTGTGAGGCACCCACATTTGGCTCTTGTTCCTCTTCCTCTCTTCCTTAATACAACAGCCTCTCCAAGTTGAGTGGGCCAGTAAGGGCTCCTTCTAAAGGAGTTTCTAGGGGTGAAGACAAATATAAGTCAGATGGGTCATCCAAAGAAATATTTTTGCCCCATTAAAATAAATTGGAGCACAACTTATTTGAGAATGTAGGAAATGAGGATTTCATTGGATAATTAACTGATCAATTTTCCCATTGTGAAATGGGTTAAAAATGTTGGCTTTTATCTCTATTCACTGATGAGGTGGAGTTCCTTCCTTTTAAATAAGTTCTGTTTTAGAAAGTAGTATCATCTATTTGTACAATATCTAAGACTGCTGTACCATTCATTAGTAACAATCAAAAGAATATTATTAGCATATGCCCAAGAAATGGAAGGCATTGCTAATATTCTGGGACATTCTCCTTTTGCTTTCTATTTAAGAGTTTAGACTTGTTTTGGTGTACATAGTCTCACAAAACCATAGTCACTGTTCCTATTTGTATACAGAATGTCTTAGGACAAATGTTGCTTTTAGCAGACCTAATTCAGAACATCAGAGAGTAGTGCTCTAGAGCAGTGGTTCTCAAACGTTAATGACTCCAGCCTCTTGTTAAAACGCAGATTCTTATTCTGTAAGTCAATGTATTTTAATCATGCCTTTTAGAAATTTTTCTATATTTCTGGCTGGGTGTGTTGGCTCATACCTGTAATCCGAGCACTTTGGGAGGCCGAGGTGGGTGGATCACCCGAGGTCAGGAGTTTGAGACCAGGCTGGCCAACATGGTGAAACCTCATCTCTACTAAAAATACAAAAAATTAGATGGGCATGGTGGCAGGCGCCTGTAATCCCAGCTACTTGGGAGGCTGAGGCAGGAGAATCGCTTGAACCCAGGAAGTGGAGGTTGCAGTGAGCCGAGATAGTGCCATTGCACTCCAGCATGGGCAACAAGAGTGAAACTCTGTCTCAAAAAAAAAAAAATTTTTTTTTTCTGTATTTCCAATGCTTTGACATCGTAGGGCCTTGCTTACTCTGGGGAGACTGCTCTTCTCAGGGCCAGCCAATTCCTAGAGCTAGTAAAGGACTCACCTACAAGTACGAGTATATACGCAGACTAACCAACCCGAAGCCTACACCCCAACTACCTCTTTTGTCTGGCTCTTACAATCCAGACCACGAGACCCCTTCCCTAATCACCCCAGGGTTAGGTACCAGACAACTAAAGACAGCCTCTCTACCCTAGAGCCTACTGAGATTATTCAAACGAGCCAATCCTGAACTGGGTTACTCTGCCTAGCCAATTCTTTCCTGTGGAAACCACCAGAAAGGCTTGCCTACATTTTCTCTCATTCCCTGTGCCTCCTAAGCACCCCTGGTGCTTCCTCATGTGGCTCTGAGGTGTGGTGTGCCCCCTTCTCTTGGGAAGTGTGAAAAATGAACTATCATTTCAATGGCAGTCATCTCCTGATCTCCTGGTTTCCCACACCCGAATAATAATAAAGCTTGCCCTTTCCTTCCTTCCTTCCTTCCTTCCTTCCTTCCTTCCTTCCTTCCTTCCTTCCTTCCTTCCTTTTCCTTCCTTCCTTCCTTCCTTCTTTTTTTGATACAGAATCTCATTCTTTTGCACAGACTGGAGTGCAGTGATGCAATTATAGTTCACTGCAGCCTTCATCTTTTGGGCTCAAGTGATCCTCCCACCTCAGCCTCCTGAGTAGCTGGAACTACAGGTGTATGTCACCACACCTGACTAATTAAAAAAAAAATTTTTTTTGTAGAGGCAGGGCTGGTCTTGAACTCCTGGACTCAAGTGATCCTTCTGCCTTGGCCTCCCAATGTATTGGGATTGCGGGCATGAGCCACTGTGCCTGGTCAAAGTTTACATCTTAAAACAACCAGGTATATTAGTCTGTTCTCACATTGCTATCAAGCACTACCTGAAACTGGGTAATTTATGAAGAAAAGAGGTTTAATGACTCACAGTTCCACAGGCTTAACAGGAAGCATGACTGGGAGGCCTCAGGAAACTTATAATCATGGTAGACGGTGAAAGGGAAGCAAGCACGTCTTACCATGGAGGAGGAGGAGAAAGAAACAGCAAAGAGGGAGGTGCCACACTTTTTTTTTTTTTTTGAGATGGAGTCTCGCTCTGTCACTCAGGCTGGAGTGCAGTGGTGTGATCTTGACTCACTGCAAGCTCTGCCTCCCAGGTTCACACCATTCTCCTGCCTCAGCCTCCTGAGTAGCTGGGACTACAGGTACCCGCTACCACGCCTGGCTAATTTTTTTTTGTATTTTTTTAGTAGAGATGTGGTTTCACTGTGTTAGCCAGGATAGTCTCTATCTCCTGACCTCGTGATCCACCTGCCTCAGCCTCCCAAAGTGCTGGGATTGCAGGCATGAGCCACTGCACCTGGCCAGTGCCACCCACTTTTAAACCATCAGATCTTGTGAGAACTCACTCACTATCACGAGAACAGTGTATTAGTCCATTTTCACGCTGCTGATAAAGACATACCCAAGACTGGGCAATTTATGAAAGAAAGAGGTTTAATGGTCTTACAGTTCCACATGGCTGAGAAGGCAAGGAGGAGCAAGTCATGTCTTACATGGATGGCAGCAGGCAAAGAGAGAGAATGAGAGCCAAGCAAAGGGAGAACCCATATAAAACCATCAGACCTCATGAGAATTTACTCACTATCACGAGAACAGCATGGGGGAAACTGCCCCCATGATTCAATTATCTCCACCTGGTCCTGCCCTTGACATGTGGGGATTATTACAATTCAAGGTGAGATTTGGGTGGGGACACAGAGCCAAACCATATCAAACAGCAAGGGGAAACCCATCCTCATGATCCAATCACCTCCCACTAGGCCTCTCCTCCAATTCAAGATGAGATTTGGATGGGGACAAAATCCAAACCATATCATCTGCCCCTGGCCCCTCCCAAATATCATGTCCTTCTCACATTGCAAAATACAATTATCCCTTCTCAACAGTTTCCAAGTCTTAACTCATTTCAGCCATTAACTCAAAAGTCCACAGTCCAAAAGTCTCATCTGAGATAAGGAAGTCCCTTCTACCTATGAGCCTGTAAAATCAGAAACAAGTTAGTTACTTCCAAGATACAATGGGGGTACAGGCATTGGGTAAATGTTCTTACTCTAAATGGGAGAAATTGGCCAAAACAAAGGGGCAAGAGGCCCCATACAAGTTTGAAACCCAGTAGGGCAGTCATTAAATCTTAAAGCTCCAAAATAATCCCCTTTGACTCCACATTTCACATCCAGGCAACAGTGACATAAGCAATGGGGTCCCAAGGCCTTGGGCAGCTCTGCCCTGGTGACTCTGCAGGGCACAACTCCTGCGGCTACTTTCATGGTGTTGAGTGCCTGTGGCACTTCCAGGCACATGGTGCAAGATGTTGCTGGATCTACCATTCTAGGGTGGGGGACAGTGGCCCTTTTCTCACAGCTCCACTAGGCAGTGCCCCAGAGTGGACTTTGTGTGGGGCTTCCAACCCCACATTTCCCCTCTGCACTGCCCCAGTAGAGGTTCTCCTTGAAGGCTCTGTCCCTGCAGCAGACTTCTGCCTGGACAATCAGACATCCAGGCATTTTCTGTACATCTTCTGAAATCTAGGTGGAGGTTCCCAAACCTCAACTCTTGCCTTCTGTGCAAATACAGGCCCAATGTCATGTGGAAGCTGCTAAGGTTTGGGGCTTGCACCCTTTGAAGCCACTGCCTGAGGTGTACCTTGGCCCCTTTTAGCTATGGCTGGAGCTGGAGTGGCTAGGATGCAGGGCACCGTGTCGCAAGGCTGCACAGGGCAGCTGGACCCTGAGCCTGGCCCACAAAACCATTTTTTCCTCCTAGAACTCTGGGCCTGTGATGGGAGGGGCTGCTGTGAAGGTCTCTGGAATGCCCTGGAGACATTTTGTCCATTGTCTTGGCTATTAACATTCGGCTCCTCTTTACTTATGCGAATTTCTGCAGCAGGCTTGAATTTTTCCCCAGAAAAAAGGGATTTTTCTTTTCTACCACATGGCTGGGCTGCAAATTTTCCAAACTTTTATACTCTGCTTCCCTTTTAAAAACAAGTTCCAGTTTCAGATAATCTCTTTGTTCAGCATATGAATATATACTTTTAGAAACAACCAGGTCACATCTTGAATGCTTTACTGCTTAGAAATTTCTTCTGCCAGATACCCTAAATAATCCCTCTCAAGTTCAAAATTCCACAGATCCCTAGGGCAGGGGGGAAATGCTGCCAGTCTCTTTGCTAAAGCATAGCAAGAGTCACCTTTGCTCCACTTCCCAAGAAGTTCCTCATTCCTGTCTGAGACCTCAGCCTGGACTTCATTGTCCACATCACTATCAGCATTTTGGTCAAAAACTATTCAACAAGTCTCTAGGAAGTTCCAGACTGTCCCACGTCTTCTTGTCTTCTTTTGAGCCCTCCAAACGGTTCCAACCTCTGCCTGTTATCCAGTTCTACATTTTCAGGTATCTTTACAGCAGTGTTTCACTCCTGGTAGCAATTTTCTGTGTTAGCCCATTCTCATACTGCTGTAAAGCACTACCTGAGACTGGGTAATTTATGAAGAAAAGAGGTTTAATTGACTCACTGTTCTGTGGGCTTAACAGGAAGCATGACTGGGAGGCCTCAGGAAATTTATAAACGTGGCAGAAGGCAAAGGGGAAGCAAGCATATCTTACGATGGCAGAGCAGGAGAGAGAGTGAAGGGGGAAGTGCTAGACACTTCTAAACCATCAGGTTGTGTGAGATCTCACTTGCTATCATGAGAATAACAAGGGGAAATTCACCCCCATGATCCAATCACCTCCTACCAAGCCCCTCCTCCAATTTGACATGAGATTTGGGTGAGGACACATATCCAAACCATGTCAGATGGGGCATGGCGATGATGATGCAGCTGATCAGAGAACCACACTTGGCGCAGCCAGGCTCTAAATTCCGATTCTGTTACAGAACAGGGTGCCACCATGGCTGGGCTCTGAGGGGAATGGCTGTATTATATGTGTCTGGCCTGTGCCAGAGCCCATGCGTTGCAGGAATAATGTGGGTAGAGTGGCCCAGGCTACTGCAGAGAGGGCCCTGAGGATAACTGTCAGGTTTCTGTCTTACTTTCCAAATGACGTGGGTTTGTGGAGCTTTACTAGATAGAAATTAAATAAAAAGCTGCAGGGAAAAGAAAGTAGGGCCTGAGGCCCTTAAACTATAGCAGGCACGGTGGCAATAAGGGTGACTCAAAGCCCAAAGGGGAAAGGTTAGGACTCTGCAGGTTGGCTGGCTCAGGGCTCCCTACCTGAACCATGTCAGACATGGGGCCTGGATGACACAAATGCACCCTCAAGAAACCCCAGTCAGGAGGCCTCAGAGAGCCTCTAGGGTAAGCCTTAAGATCCATGCAATTTACTGGTCCCCCACAGCAAGAAGCTACCCAGGTGCCCATTAGCCCTTCTGCCCAGAGGTACTTGAGGGCTCTGAGCCCTTCCTCTCTCTCAGACGACCCAGGGATTTGAGAACTGACCTAGACAGGGTCTCAAAACTTCTGACTGCAAGGCCACAGCACTTTCCTCCACTCCAGGACATCGTGGTTCCATATGTTGCTAATAAAAGCAAACCCTGATTAAGAACTATCCATTTGAAATACTTCACATGGCTTAGCTCATCTAATCCCCACAACCCTATATAGTAGCTGCTCTTTAAATCCTTATTTTCAAGATGAGTAAGCAAGCCCAGAGAGGCTAAGTAGCTTGCCCAAGCCACCCACTAATTGGCAGGGTCAGAATTTCAATCCAAATGCTATACAACTGAACCTTCACTCTCGATTGCCACCCCTGCAGGGCACACTAGGGCAGTGTTATTCCAGATGGAGCCCACAGCTCTGGATCGGAGGCATCAGTGCCTCCTGGCAGGAAATGCCCCACCCTCCCGACCGGCTGAATGGGAATCTCAGGGGTGGGTCCAGGAATCTGTGCTTTACAAGCTCCTTGGATGATTTTGCTATATGCTGACTATACCTATGCTAGAGGCATCCCTGAGGGAAGCTTATTTCCCAGGCCAGGCCAACAATAATAAGACCATATTACTATAGTAATATTATAATACATATTACAGTTTTGAGTCAGAAGTTTTAAGATCCTGTCCAGGTCAGCTCTTGAATCCCTGGGTCCCCTGAGGGACAGGAAGGTGCTCGGAGCTCTCATATACCTCTGGGCAGAAGAGCTAATGGGCATCTGGATAGCTTCTTCTGTTTTTTTTTTTTTTTTTTTTTGAGATGGAGTTTCGCTGTCACCCACGCTGGTTGTGGATTCAAGCAATTCTCGCGCCTCAGCCTTCCAAGGAGCTGGGATTATAGGTACCCACCAACAAACACAGCTAATTTTTGTATTTTTAGTAGAGACGGGGGTTTCCACCATGTTGGCCAGGCTGATCTTGAACTCTTGACCTCAGGTGATCTGCCTGTCTCGGCCCCCTGGATAGCTTCTTGCTGTGGGGGACCAGTAAATTGCATGAATCCTAAGGGTTACCCTAGAAGCCCTCTGAGACCTCCTGACTGGGGTTTCTTGAGGGTGTGTGTATGGTGTCGAGGACCAATGGGTGACACACAGGACAGGTCTTATTACAATAGTAGTAAGATCATAAGTGTAACTTTAAGTATAGACTTCACTGCTTAGCATAAGCCCTGGGAGGCAGCTTGGTGTATCAGAAAGAGATCAGGTGTGGGTTCAAAACCAGGTACAGCAGAAGGTATCAGCTTGGAAACTTTGGGCAAAGAACTTAACTTCTCTGAGCCTCACCTTCCTCATCTGGAGAAGGGAAGTATACTATCTTACTCCCAGAGTTCATGTGAGCATCAGGTGAGATAACTAGGTAAAGTGCTGTGCTCCATATCTAGCACCCAGGAAAGACTCTGTAAATAGCAGCCCCGGTACCTCCTCAGAGCTTCCCTGACTTTTCCCATGAATTTTCTAAAATTCATGTCCTTTCCTAGCGTGCTTTACGATAGCACGAATCTTGAATTCCTTTAGTTGCCAAGTCAAGGGAATAGCTTTCAAAAAGAATAAGGCAGCTACCCTCCTGGATAACTCGAAAGTGTGCTATCTAAACAATGCCTAAAGGCATTTCTGTAGATAGTCACTTGGAGCACATGCTCAAATGTCATCAAACTGTGGGTAGGGGTGCTCACTCAGGCACCAAGAAAATTCACATTTAAGCAATGGTTTTGTTCTCATCTCTGTGACCCAACTATACCTGGTAAAACTGTGACTAGCAGCATGTCATTAAAAGTGTACCCCCACTGCATAACCCAGAGATGGAGAAAGGACAGTGATGGTGAAAAACTGGCTGTAAGCACAGACCAAATTTTGCAGTGACATTTCAGTCCTTTGAGTCAAACCAATCCTCCATTTCTGGGCATATGGATACCTCGGAGGAAGCAGTTCTTTACACTTGCTGTGACTGCAGCGTCCTAATTGGCACCAGCAGGCTTAAGGTATAGGCAGAGAAAAGGAACCCTTACCCTCCAAAAAAAGCTGGGGCAGGGGGAGGGGGATGGGAAAAGAAAAAAGAGATGGTGTTGGATAAGAAGAAGAGCTTCAGGGGCATTTATGTCATTACTACTTAAGTCATCTGAAGCCAAATCTGTCCTAAGCCGCTATTAGTCTGTTTTTCAATCTGGAGGAGAAGGTACAAGTAGAATTTAAGGGATTTTTTTCCAAAGATGAAAAAAAAAAGTCATGTTATATACTTCATTATATAAATTCATTATATACTTAATTATATAAATGAAAATCCCACTGGAGATGTCAGTAGTTACTCTTCATATCTGTAATAAAACATTTCAATAAAAGGGTGCAGGTGGCAAAATAAAACCTGAGCAGACCTCATCTTTTTTTTTTGAGACGGAGTCTCGCTCTGTCGCCCAGGTTGGAGTGCAGTGGTGTGATCTCGGCTCACTGCAAGCTCCGCCTCCCGGGTTCACGCCATTCTCCTGCCTCAGCCTCCCGAGTAGCTGGGACTACAGGCGCCCACAACTGCGCCCGGCTAATTTTTTGTATTTTTAGTAGAGACGGGGTTTCACCGTGGTCTCGATCTCCTGACCTTGTGATCCGCCCGCCTCGGCCTCCCAAAGTGCTGGGATTACAGGCGTGAGCCACCGCGCCCGGCAGACCTCATCTTCTTATTCTTCCCTCAGCGTTTGGAGACCTCTGCAAAGACAATTTTATATGCGGGCCCAGTTGTTTTCTGATTCTTTTAGATTCTGGCCCAGAAAAACCAAACCAAACCAAACCAAACCAAACCAAATGGATTTCTCTTGTACCTTAACTCTGGCCCTGTGGTTCTCTGTTTTTTAAATTTACAAAAAGGTCCAGGTGTGGTAGCTCATGCTCATAATCCCAGCACTTTGGGAGACCTAGGTGGGCAGATCGCCTGAGTCCAGGAGTTCGAGACCAGCCTGGGCAACATGGCAAAAACCCATCTCTGCAAAAGAAAAAAAAAAAAAAAAGTAAAAAAATAAGCTAGGTGTGGTGGCATGCACCTGCAGCCCCAGCTACTTGGAGGGGGGAGGCAGGAGGATCAGTTGAGCCCAGGAAGTTAAGGTTGCAGTGAACCATGATAGCACCACGGCACTCCAGCTTGGATAACAAAGCAAGATCCTGCCTCAAAAAAACAAACAAAAAAATGAAAGAAAATTAAAAAAATCTAATTATTAAAATAAGTATATGATAAAAATTTTAGAAAATTCAGATATGAATGAGGAAGAAACTAAAAATGATCTACAGTCACCATACCATTTCAGTTAAAAATACACAGATATTGGGCCGGGCGCGGTGGCTCAAGCCTGTAATCCCAGCACTTTGGGAGGCCGAGACAGGCGGATCACAAGGTCAGGAGATCGAGACCATCCTGGCTAACATGGTGAAACCCCGTCTCTACTAAAAATACAAAAAACTAGCCGGGCGAGGTGGCGGGCACCTGTAGTCCCAGCTACTTGGGAGGCTGAGGCAGGAGAATGGCGTAAACCCGGGAGGCGGAGCTTGCAGTGAGCTGAGATCTGGCCACTGCACTCCAGCCTGGGCAACAGAGCGAGACTCTGTCTCAAAAAAAAAAAAAAAAAAAAAAACACAGATATGTACATAATTTTTAAGAAGTGATCATACTAAGCATTGTTTTAAATGTTGTTTCCCCCCACTTTTCACATTATAAACATTTTTTCATGTTATAATTTATTTTTTACTTTTTTTTGAGGAGGAGTCTCGCTCTGTTGCCCAGGCTGGAGTGCAGTGGTGTGATCTTGGCTGACTGCAACCTCCGCCTCCTGGGTTCAACTGATTCTCCTGCCTTAGCCTCCTGAGTAGGTGGGATTATAGGCACGTGCCACCATGCCTGGCTAATTTTTGTACTTTTAGTAGAGACTGGGTTTCGCCATGTTAGTCAGGCTGGTCTCGAACTCCCGACCTTGTGATCCGCCCACCTCAGCCTCTCAAAGAGATGGGATTACAGGCGTGAGCCACTGTACTGGGCCTATTTTTTAAAAAGATTATTTTAGAGGCTACTCTGTAGCCTGTATTGTTTGTTATTCATATTGGTTGCAATTGTTTGCTATTATGGATAATTCTGGAGTGGATATCCCTTAAAGACATGCTTGTACACAATTTGATTTATTTACTTTATATAAATTCTGAGAAGTAGAAATTTTGGTTCCAGGTCCTTGATACATCTGGTCAAATGCCCAACATGAAGGGAACCCCAATTTACATATCCAGCAGCTTGACGGAAAGTCTGCTTTGCTTTTTCCTCATGACCACTGGGTATTATCAGTAATTTCTAAACACCTGCATTTTCATAAGTGAAAAACACTCTCTGATTCTTTTAACTTTTGTCTTGACTACCAGTGAGGTTGAACATTTTTCAGGTAAAAATGTTTCACCCGAAATTCAATGTTTTCCCTTGAATTTCCTCCCTTGTGAACTGCCTGTTCCTACCCATTCTGTAATTAGTATATTTTTTTCTCATTAATCGATAAGAATTTTTATAATAGCAAGAATATTAATATTTTTAAATTAGAAGTTGAAAACTGTAACTGTTTCTTAAGACAACTATGAAATAGTTAATATCAAAAGCAATAAAACGTTCTTTTGGTAAGGCAGAGGAAATGGAAAGGGCAGTGAAGGGTAAATTAGATAAAATAATTCTGTGTCAAAACCTCTCTCCTTTTAAAACAACAGCAACAATAAGAAAACACCAGCCATACAAATAAAGATAGAGTGGCATCTTGGATCGAGTCCTGTAGCTATGCTAGGTAGCCCCACACCTTCCCGGTTAATCAGCTATAGGATACCTGAGTGGAAAAGAAAGCGCATGTAGGCACTGTCCAACCCCAGCGGCCACAGGGAGGGCAGGGTATTTTGCAGAATTGGAGCCAGCAAGTAAGCAGTCCGAATTCCGAGTTCCTGGGTGCCACTTTGAATGAGCTGAGTGATCACTGAAAAACAATGTAAATGGGATCCACTTCCACCTTCAGGATGGGCAGGATTAAGGCATATTTAAGGAAGCTACAACACAGCTGTTTGCTCTACTCACTGTTCCAAAGAGGCAGGGTCACATCTACCTTTTGGTGTGTGTGCCTGGAGGCTCCTGGGAGAGGCGAACACAGATAACCCTGAAACCTCCCAGGCAGGGAACCACCTCTTCACACACAGTTTGCACCTCTGCAGCTGACGGTAAGAGCAAAAAATGTGACCAGCCAGGTTGGGAGGGTAGAGGGTGATGACTGACAGAGGCATGGAACCACCTTCGGCTTGGGGCCAACCCAGGTTCCTAATCACAGGTCAGGTATTCAGGTCAGATGTCTACCATTCACACGGGCTCTTTGTCTGCCAAGGCCTGAGTCCAGGCTATGATTGTTCAAAAATAGAACAGGAAGTTCAGAACAAAACAGAAGCCAAGAGAAGGTTACAGCATGGGAGGGCAGGCTTGGGAGAGAGGATTTATCTTGTGGGGAGGGCAGTTTAGGAGAGAAGCACCTGCTCCAGGCACATCACAAACAGGTGATGAACAGCAGCCGGGAAGCAAGGGGCCTGTTGTGTTTCCATGTGACATCCTGATTCCAGGATGAGCAAGCCTAGGAAACAGACAAGTTTACAGTGGCCACCCATCTCACAGACTGTACCTGTTAAAACGGAATGATTCTTCTGTCCTTTTGTGAGCAGGAGCTGAAGAACAGATAAGTGAAGGGAAGCAAAGGAAAGAGAAAGAGGCATGGATGGGTGAGGGAAGCATTTGTGATCTTGGCCCACTCAGTGTCCATGCCCCTTCTTCTCTTCCTCCAGTAAGAGCACCTTGATTTTCCTCTGGGGAGCACCCTTCACCACACTCAGTCTGGGAGGCTCCCACAGAGTAGACCCCACCCCACAGGGTCTAGTTCAAGGACCTTCATGAAGTCCTCTCAAGGGGATGTGGGTAGCTGATAAAATCATTATCCCAGATATTTGTGTAAGGCCTTATAGTGTAAGAGTTTCCTTACAGAAACTTCCTACTTGGGGCTTTGGGTCTTTCTGGCTTCCTAAACTCATGTATAACCTTGTCTCTTGGTTCACCGGGTTGAGATTCCCTAGCCCCTGCTGTGCTAACTGTAGCCCAGGCACATATCCCAGAGCTTCCTCATAACTGCAGCAGGAGCCAGCGCAGAGAATGAGGTCAGGGCTCTTGGCCTTCTCAGAGAGGAGGACTAAGCCTAGGAATGATTAGATTATGCTTTGGGGAAATCTGATGCCTATTCAAATAGGGGGTGTACCTGGAGCCCACAGTGGAGATGGGAAGGGTTAGGATTTGGCAGCTCCATAAACAGAAGACAGATAAAAACCCACCACTTACAGAAAAAGCAGGGGCAAAAGGAGTGAGCGTTCCTTTTGGAGTAGATTTCTGCTTTTCAGCAAGTGCAGGGAACAGAAAGATCCAGCTGTGAAGGGGACAGTGAAGAGTGCATTTAAAGGTTGAACTGCCAGGGCCTAGGAAAGAGGCCTGTCTTCAGCCGTGACCCCTTTGGATTCTTCCAAAACCCAGGTGACGATATAATTCTTTAAATGTCTCTGGCCCCTTTAACTACCAAAGCCCAATAACATGTCAATAAGAAGCTTGGTGGCATAGTCTTGGATCTGGAGCCTGGAGTGTGCTTCCTGTTCCTTTAAATAGTCTGAATACCATGTAAGAAGCCTGAAATCTTGATCTTGGTAGAGCCCTTGGGTCAGTTACCTCTCTGAACAGCTATCCCTGGTGCAGGTGGTTAATTCTTTCATATCTGCAGAGTGCAGACTTGAACAGACATAACACTGCCTCTTGCCTGGGTTAGTAACCTAGGTACCGTTCATTCATTCATTTGGAGTCAGGGTCTGTTCCTCAGACTGGGGTGCAGTGTTGTGATCACAACTCACTGCAAACTCTGCCTCCCAAACTCAAGTGATCCTCCCACCTCAGCCTCCTGAGTAGTTGAGACTACAGGCATGTGCCACCATGCCCGGATAATTAAAAAAAAAAAATTACTGTAGAGATGAGGTCTCATTACATTGCCCAGGCTGGCTTTATTATTTTTGGTAGAGACAGGGTCTCAATATGTTGCCCAGGCTGGTCTTGAACTCCTAGGCTCAGTGATCCTCCTGCCTCAGCCTCCCAAAGTGCTGGGATTACAGGCATGAGCCACTGCGCCTGGCTCCTTCTCTACCTCAGAGGAATTGGTGGTGTCTTCTGGGCATCCACTGGAAAATTCCAGGGCACTCTACCTGTCCGGCAGAGCTGAGCACACCTCGGGATGTGCTCCCAGGGGAAGCTCTGCCTCCCTCCACTCAGGCCAAGCTACTTGCTGGACTTCCTGCCTGTGGCCTCTTCATTCTCTCCAGACCTCGGGCTGTAGGAAGTTTCCCTCAGCACCACGCATGGCTTCCCTGCCCTGCCTCTAACCCCACACAAATTCTAGCCAGGAGACCCTGCACAACAGGCTGAGCAGCAACCACCACGTCTTCCCAACACCAAATGTCACTGCCGGCTGCGAAGTGGCCGGACTGGAACTCGGGATCCCCGACTGGACTCCCAGGGCTAGGGCTGGGGATCTGCCCCACACCTCTCTCAGCTGGCACAGAAGAGAGGTCACATAAGAGAGAGCTTCAGGGTGACAGGGCACAGAAGTCACCCAAATCTCTGACTCTATTCATGGCCATCATGGCTTCCAGCTTCCCTTGAGGGAGGCAGAAAAAGAGGAGAAACTGAAGGCCTGACTCAAAAAATAAAGGGTTGGGTGGGAGACAACGGGGTGCCAAGCGGAGCTGCTGGAAGGGTTCCTGGGCCACTCGGCATAGCGGCCTTGGAGCAGCTCATCACTAATCACGGTGCTCGGAGGCTCCGAGCAGTCTGCGTGGGCCAGCTGGGGCAGCTCTGCTGTGCCTGCATCCCGCTCTTACAGATGCTCACAGCCATGCCTGAGGCTGTGCCACGTGGGGAGTGGTCTCCTCCCAGGGCACGGGTCGGGGACAAGGGGACAGTACGAGGCTTGCACAACTAGGGTGTCATTCCTTTGTGATCTTGTTTGGTAAAAATCGTGAACGCCCTAGACCTGAGAGGAGGACCATCCCAGAGGAAAGCTTGGAAGAATTCCCAGGGGCTGGTGGCAGCCTCGGCCTGGCTGCTCTGCCCAGGGACATGGCCCACAGGGCTCTGCTTTCCCTGCTGCAGGCCCCTCAGCTGGAGACACCATGGCCAGCGGAGGCCTCCTGTGGCTGCTTCTCTCAGACCAAACTCTTTGAGAAACTTTTGACATGAATGAGAATAGGGTAGCCTAACTGAAATACAATGGGGTCTTCCTCCTAAATTCCCACCTCTAAGCCTAGTTTTCTATTGGGAGGGACTAGTGCACTCTTTTTAAGAGGGGTGTGTGTGAGTGAGTGTGTATATGCACACACATAGGTTAACAGTGTGGTTCTAATTTAGTTGCATGTCGCAACTGCATTTTTACCGGTAGTGGTAACTTTACTTCATCACATAACCTGCTCTTCACAGTGGCTTCAAAATGCATTGTAACTCATCACTGGTACTACCATGCCCTCGGGCATCATGAAGACAGGCTGAGGGCAGGGCTGGGACTATGTGTGTGCACATGCACACATGTGCCTGCCTGTGTGTGCCCTCACAGTTAAAGTTGGGTCCATATTAAGAAGATAGAGGCCGGCCACAGTGGCTCACGCCTGTAATGCCAGCACTTTGGGAGGCCAAGGCAGGCAGATCACCTGAGGTCAGGAGTTCGAGACCAGCCTGACCAATATGATGAAACTCCGTCTCTACTAAAAATACAAAAATTAGCTGGGTGTGGTAGTATAGGCCTGTAGTCCCAGCTACTCAAAAGGCTGAGGCATGAGGATTGCTTGAATCGGGAGGCGGAGGTTGCAGTGAGCCAAGATTGTGCCATTGCACTCCAGCCTGGGCAACAGAGTGAGACTGCCTTAAAAAAAAAAAAAAAAAAAAAAAAGGCTAGGCTGTGGCTTACGTCTGTAATCCCAGCACTTTGGGAGGCTGAGGTGGGCGGATCGCCTGAGGTCAGGAGTTTGAGACGAGTCTGGCCAACATGGTGAAACCCCATCTCTACTAAAAAAAACCCAAAAAATTAGCCGGGGGTGGTGGCATGTGCCTGTAATCCCCACTACTCGGGAGGCTGAGGCAGGGGAATTGATTGAACCAGGGAAGTGGAGGTTGCAGTGAGCCGAGATCGCACCACTGCACTCCAGCCTGGGCAACAGAGTCAGACTCCGGCTCAAAAAAATAAAATAAAATAAAATAATATACAAGCCAGGTGTAGTGGTGTGCACCTATAATTCCAGCAACTTGGGAGGCCGAGGAGGGAGGATTGCTTGGAGTCAAGAGTTTAAGACCAGCCTGGGCAACATGGCAAGACCCTATCTGTTTAAAAACATGTACAGCACCACTTCCAGTTTTTAGGGAGTGTGGTTCTGGGTCTCGATGCCCTCACTCTTTGGACGCATGACGTGGGGTGTACCATTTAATACTGAGGTCTTTGCAAAGCAGAGGGGCTAAGAGGGCTTGGGGTTATACACGCCTGGGTTTGAATCCTGATTCTGCCACTTTCTAGCTGTCAGTCTTTGGTTAAGTTCCTTTTCTCTGTATGCCTCACTTTCCTCATCTACAAATTGGAAATATTGAGAGTTCCTATTGCGAAGCATTGCTGTGATGACTAAATATGTGAATACATATCAAGCGCTTAGAAAACTTCCTGGCACACAGTATGTATTCAATAAATATTTGGTATTTATATTATTCAACAGATAGCAGCTGTTATTATTATAAATAAAAAAGGGTGGGAAGTTGGACTGAATCACACTTAGGTCTTTTGCAGCTCTAAAATCCCACAGTTATATGATGTTATGGAAGACTCAACAGATCCTGAATGGATCCTTTAAAAAACACACCAGCCAAAGGGAGAGAGACCACAGAGAATTTAAGATGAGGCTGCCCACCCTGCTCCTGGCCCCTGTATGTGCACTTTGTGTCAAAGCCCATGTGTTTCAGGTTGGCACACACCAAGACAGCGCCACAGTCCTGCAGCCTCTTCCTTTGTGAAGGCAGCAGAGCGAGGTCAAAACCCTTTTTGTTTTGCCTGTTTGTGGATTCTAGCTCCACCTCCCAAGCTGCTGCTCCATTATGCTGGGCTGTTTAGCTGGGCCGCTAGGGTCAGGGCTAACAGGCTTCAAGTGTCCACGCGGCTGCTGAGACACTCTACTGGTACTTGACTTTGCTGCAAAGTAGGGAGGAAAAGGAGAAGTGATGCTCGCTGAAAAGGCTGGATTTTAGAATTGAAAGACACTGCCCGATGTAGGACTAAAATCTTTCTTCGATGGGAAGAGGATATTTGGGTTTAAAGTCTCCTGTTTCAAGAGGACCAAAAGATGAGGTGTATTACTTTCCTAGGACTGTTGTAACAAAGTACCACAATTTGGGGGGCTTACAACAACAGAACTTTAGTTTTCGTCGTTCAGGAGGCCAGAGTCTGAAATCACAGTGTTGGCAAGATTGGTTCCTTCCGGGAGCTCTGAGAGAGAGCCTCTTGGAATTATTTCCTACCTGGCTGGAAGTTGGATGGATGTGTGAAAGCTGATAATTCGCTGTGCTGCTGTTTAATCAGAAATGGAAATTAGGGCCGGGTGCAGTGGTTCATGACTGTAATCCTAGCACTTTGGGAGGCCAAGGCAGGCGGATCACTTGAGGTCAGGAGTTCGAGACCAGCCTGGCCCACATGGCAAAACCCCATCTCTCCTAAAAATACAAAAAATAGCTGGGTGTGGTGGTGCATGCCTGTAATCCCAGCTACTCGGGAGGCTGGAACACGAGAATCACTTGATCCCAGGAAGTGGAGGCTGCAGTAAGCTGAGATCATGCCATTGCACTCCAGCCTGGATGACAGAGCAAGACTAAGAAAGAAAGAAAGAAAGAAAGAAAGAAAGAGAAGGAAAGAAATGGAGGCCGGCTGTGGTGGCTCATGCCTGTAATCCCAGCACTATGGGAGGCCAAGGCGGTGGATCACCTGAGGTCTGCCTCTCTCCTCACTTCCGTTGTCACCAGTGATCTTTGCTGTTCTTGGGTTTGTGGCTGCATCACTCTCAATCTTTGACTTGGTCTTCACATGGCCTTTTCCCCTGTGTGTCTCTGGTTCTAAACCTTCTTTTATTCTCTTTTTTCCATTTGTTTTTGTGTTTTTGTTTTTTGGACATAAGATCTTGCTCTGTCGCCCATGCTGGAGTGCAGTGGTGCAATCATAGCTCACTGCAGCCTCAAACTCCTGAGCTCAGGGGATCCTCCCACCCTAACCTCCAGAGTAGCTGGGATTATAAGGCACGTATCACTATGCCTGGCTGATTTCTTTTATTGGTGCCCTATAAAGATTGGTGCTACCTGAATTCAGTACAACTTCATGTTTACTTAATTACATATGCAGACCCTATTTACAAATAAAGTCACATCCACAGGTAGTGAGTGGGTAGAATTTGAGCCTATCTTTTTGGGAAGACACAATTTAACCCAATGTGACCTTGTTAACAGGGCAAACAAGGTCCAGAATACAAAGCTAAAGAGAGAAGAAAGAGAGAGTTTACTGTCTGGTAAAATGAGAGAAATCACCTTTGTTATGAGATAAGCTATAAAACAAAAATACGTGGAAGCAACCAGATCCCCTCCATCTTTGCACTCCCCAGTCTGGAGCCATTTGTGACAAATTACAGGACTATTGGGAGAATAAACCATTAATGATCGATGTTCCAAGAAAAGCTGCCTCACAAACCTTTAGAAAAATCTATTTGAATCCTTCTTCACTTCCTCCTGAGATGGTATAGTCTACAACATTCCCCAGTGCATGGATTGGCAGGTAGAGCTCTCTCTGTAAGGAATCTGCTCTCCAAATGGGAAGCACAAACATTGTGAGCAACTTTAATTTCCATTTCCTTTTTTTTTTTTTGAGATGGAGTCTCACTCTGTCATCCAGGCTAGAGTGCAGCGGCGCCATCTTGGCTCACTGCAACCTCCCCCTCCCAGGTTCAAGTGATTCTCGTGTTTCAGCCTCTAGAGTCGCTGGGATGACAAGCATTCACCACCACGCCCAGCTAATTTTTGTAATTTTAGTAGAGACGGGGTTTCACCAGGTTGGCCAGGCTGGTCTTGAACTCCTGACCTCAGGTGATCCACCCACCTTGGCCTCCATAGTGCTGGGATTACAGGCGTGAGCCACCATGCCTGGCCTCCATTTCTTCTTCTTCTTTTTTTTTTTTTTTTGAGACAGAATCTCACTCTGTCGTCCAGGCTGGAGTGCAATGGCATGATCTTGAGTAGCCGGGATTACAGGCATGCACCACTACACCCATCTAATTTTTGTATTTTTAGTAGAGATGGGGTTTTGCCACGTTGGCCAGGCTGGTCTCGAACTCCTGACCTCAAGTGATCCACCTGCCTTGGCCTCCCAAAGTGCTAGGATTACAGGCGTGAAACACTGTGCCCGGTTCTAATTTCCATTTCTGATTAAACAGCAGCACAGTGAATTATCAGCTTTCACACATCCATTCAAACTTCCAACTATGTAGGAAATAATTCCAAGAGCACAAAGAAAGTTCTAGGAGCATACCTCTGGCCTGTGGCAGGACAGAATCCACTGTTCATCTTATTTTAGGGTGCTTAACGTATACCCCATCCCTCAGACAGCACAGAAGGTCCCTCGCATGTCCCTTAGTGTGAACAAACCAAGGCTGAGCAGAGAGTCTGAGGTGATGGCTGGCAGAGCCAGGTGTGGGCAAACTCAGGAAAGCAGCACTGTTACCTTCCCCTCTGTCTCCTTAGTGTTGGGCTTCATGCTTGGCACCCAACACACACTCAACCAAATGGCAAATGACCGGTGAGAAATACAGCGTTGACCTCTGCAGATGCATTTTGGGAGTGTCCAGTATGGCAAGGGGCATCCTAGTCCAGCCCTTAGGAGATGATCAATCATGTCTGCCCAGTGAATGAACTCATGAGCTTCCTATTCATCAGGAGCACATGAGAGACCAGGAAGGATTCTGCCTTGTGTCTGCCATCTTGGTCCTCCTGTGCTGCAGCATCTCAGGCTCCTATCAAGCAAATAAGGAGTTCCTGCAGCTTCATACAATTGTGGCAGCATCTACTTTAGCATCACTGGCTGAAAGCTGGGTAGACCATTATAGACACTACCCCTCTTCTATTAATTTAACAATTAACATTTAAAAAGCACTGGAAATCATCACAGTATGAGGTTCTTTTAAATAACAGACTAAGTCTTACCCCCGTATTCACTATTCTCTAGAAATAAACATTAAGACAAATTAAAAACTAGCAATCTGATTCTCTTCTCTGTCCCACGCAGTCACATAATACAGAAAAAGGTTTTTTTCCCAGGGTGAGTATACCAATGGGCAATTTGACAGTAGTTGTTAAAACTGAAATGTGTATATGACCCAGTCATTCCTGAATAAACACTATGCACAAGAGTGTTCACTAGAGCACTGCCAATATTAGTAGGGGGGAAAATGTAACCAACGTGTTCATTCTATGGAATATTACTCACAAAGCAGACAGTCATGCACAAGCTTGAAAGATACCTAAGTTGAATGGTTTAGAGAACAACAGAGTTGCAAAAGTTATATATGGTACTGTTTATGTTGAAAAACACACAGCAGGCCGGGCATGGTGGCTCATGCCTGTAATCCCAGCATTTGGGAGGCCAAGGCGCGTGGATCACCTGAGGTCAGGAGTTCGAGACCAGCCTGGCCAACATGGTGAAAACCCATCTCTACTAAAAATACAAAAATTAGCTGGGCTTGGTGGCACATGCCTGTAATCCCAGCTACTTGGGAGGCTGAGGCATGAGAATTGCTTGAACCCTGGAGGTGGAGGTTGCAGTGAGCCGATATAGTGCCATTGCACTCCAGCCTGGGCGACAAGAGTGAAACATCATCTCGAAAAAAAAAAAAAAAGAAAAAAGAAAAGAAAAACATACAGCAATACTAGATATTTTCCAGAGGTGTGTGTATATATACATATATACATGCAATATTATATATATGAATATAAATGCAAGAAAAATGTTTTCCATATATATATATTCAAAAAAAAGGTTTGGACAGACATATCCCAGACTAACATCAGTATGTATGTTTGGGGTAGGGACTGGGCTTGGAGCAGTATTAAGGAGGACTTTAACTTACAATAATGTATTACCTGTGTAATGTAAAAATTATTTTTAAAAACCCAAGAACAATTTTTAAAAGTATGACTGTACTACTTTGCTTCTCATGGTAGTTGTTGTTTGTGAATTTATTATCTAGCTGGAGATAAAATGTTAAATTAAAAGGTATTTCCTTAGATCTTAGAAAGGAATGCAGACGGTGACAAGAAAACCTAACTGCATTACAAATGTATAAAAAAACTTCACTGAAGAGGATTGAGGGAAAAGTGCTGACCTAAGTAACTTTGAAAATGAGTAGTCCGTAAAACTAAAGGCATAAGTACTGTCCTCTATTTGATAAAATTGTTTCCCATGGGTTATAGTTCTGATACTGTTATTCATGCATATTGGAACTGAACAATTAAGAAAATGGATAGCATATGGTGGATGCTGGGTTTCTTACTGTTGCAGTAGAAATTTATAGATAAGCAAAGGGAGGGGACTAGAATGATCCATATGGTAATTGGTTGGAGTATGAACTCATGCTTACTTAATATAGATACAGATGGTTACATATAGAAATATTTATAGGTATGTGATACCTATTTATAGCTATAAATACACAGTTAGAAGACACACACTTATTTTCTTGTTCTGCTATCTGAGAAGGCCCAGAAGCAGCAACACTCCAGCTGCAACGACCATACCTAGTACCTAGATCTTGGTTTCTAATATCATTCTCCTATGAAAGGAGCCAGGACTCCTTGGAGAAATGGCTGATTCTGGGGCAGAGGCAGGAAATATACAAGATGAGCCTGGGGCATCTTGCAGTACCAGAAAGTAAGGAAGTGCTAAATAAATAATAAAATCCTACAAGGATGGGTGTGTGTCCAAGGGACACAAGAGCCACTTGAAAGAGCTTCCAGTGGCCAAAACTGGAACAATTTGAGAAACAAAATAAAGTAGTATTGGATTATAACCCAAAGTACAAAATAAAGATTTATGAGTCCATACTGTTATAAATGCATGATCGAATAAATAAATGGGCCATGCATGGTGGCTCACACCTGTAATCCCAGCAGTTTGGGAGGTCGAGGCAGAAGGATTGCTTGAACCCAGGAGATCGAGAGTAGCCTGGACAACACAGTGAGACCCGTCTCTACAAATAATAATAATTAATAATAATTAGCTGGGCATGGTAGCATGCACCTGTGGTTCCAGCTACTCAGGAGGCTGAGACAGGAGGATCACCTGAGGTTAGGAGGTTGAGGCTGCAATAAGCTGTGATAGTGCCACCACATTCCAGCCTGGGTGACAGAGTGAGACTCTGTATCAATAATAAATAAAAAAATAAATAAACGGGGGAGAAGATAAAAATTTTCCTTGCAGAAAAATTCCAAATAATATATAAAGACACTCCATCCTTAAGGAAGGGAAGCATAAATCCCTACTTTTTTTTTTTTTTTTTTTTTTTTGAGATGGAGTCCCGCTCTGTTGCCCAGGCTGGAATGCAGTGGTGCGATCTCAGCTCGCTGCAATCTCTGCCTCCTGGGTTTAAGTGATTCTCCTGCCTTAGCCTCCCATGTAGTTAGGATTACAGGCGTGCGTCACTACATCCAGCTAATTTTTATATTTTTAGTAGAGACAGGGTTTCACCATGTTGGTCAGGCTGGTCTCAAACTCTTGACCCCAGGTGATCCACCTGCCTTGGCCTCCCAGATTGTGGGGATTACAGGTGTGAGCCACTGTGCCCGGCAGGTCCCCACTTCTTAAGTGTGGGCTGTGCATAGTGACTTCCTTCCAGAGAGTAGCATGGAAAAAGCAGGGCAGGAGAGGCTGTAGGAGAGGAGTAATTTCACAGAGGACAAACTTGACAAATACTGCTTCAAATACTACCTCAGTCAGGTGATCAAGGTCAACATTAACAGTGATAAACCATGCTGAGAGTACATTACCCTTGATATATGTGATGAAAATGGCACTTTACCTCTGGGGTCTTTACCCCCAAAACATATAACCCAAGTCTAGTCATGAGAAAACACATCAGGCAAATATCAACAGAAGAGTATTCTATAATAGGCCTGACCAGAACTCCTCAAAACTGTCAAGGTTATTAAAAAAAAACAAGAAAAGTCTGAGAGACTGGCACAGCTAAGAGGAGGCTAAGGGCTGGGCACAGTGGCTCATGCCTATAATCCCAGCACTTTGGGAGGCCGAGGCAGGTGGACCACAAGGTCAGGAGTTCAAGATCAGCCTGGCCAAGAAGGTGAAACCCCCGTCTCTACTAAAGATACAAAAAATTAGCCAGGCGTGGTGGCGTGCACCTGTAATCCCACCTACTCAGGAGGCTGAGGCAGGAGAATCACTTGAACCTGGATGGCAGAGGTTGCAGTGAGCTGAGATCACACCACTGTACTCCAGCCTGGGCCACAGAGTGAGACTCCATTTCAAAAAAAAAAAAAAAAAAAAAAGAGGACGCTAAGGAGACATGACAACTAAATGTAAGGTGGTGCCCTAGATGAGATCCTGGAAGAGAATGCCATTGTGCAAAACTAAGGAAATCTGAAAAAACTATGGACTTTGGTTAATAATAATGTGTTAACATTGGTTCAATAATTGTAGTAGATGTACCACACTAATGTAAGACGTCAATTACAGGGGAAACCGGGTGCAGGATATATATGGCAGCTCTCTGTACAGGTTAAGCATCCCTAATCAGAAAATCTGAAATGCTCCCAAATCTGCAACTTTCTGAGCGCTGACATGATGCCACAGGTGAAAAATTTCACACCTGACCTCATGTGATGGGTCACAGTAAAAACACAGCCAAAACTTTGTTTCTTGCACAAAATTATGAAAAATATTGTATAAATGTACCTTCAGGCTATGTGTATTAGGTGTATATGACACATAAATGAATTTTGTGTCTACCCTTGGCTCTCATCCCCAAGATGGCTCATTATGTATATATGCAAATATTCCAAAGTCAGAAAACATCTGAAATCCAAAACACTTCTGGTCCTAAGCATTCTGGATAAGAGATATTCAACTGGTTTTATCTTCTCAATTTTTCTTTAAATATAAACTATCTTAAAAAATAAAGTCTCTTTAAGAAGAAAAGTTATCCCCTTAACCTATACATTATTTCTTACTCTTTTTTTTTTTGAGATGGAGTCTCACTCCTGTTGTCCAGCCTGGAGTGCAATGGTGCAATCTCAGCTCACTGCAACCTCTGCCTCCCGGGTTCAAGCAATTCTCCTGCCTCAGCCTCCCAAGTAGCTGGGATTACAGGCGCCCAGCACAACGCCTGGCTAATTTTTGTATTTTTTTAGTAGAGATGGGGTTTCGCCACGTTGGTCAGGCTGGTCTTGAAGTCCTGACCTCAGGTAATCTGCCCGCTTCGGCCTCCCAACATCCTGGGATTACAGGCATGAGCCACTGCGCTTGGCCCTTCTTACTCCTTAAAAAAAAAAAAAAAGAAAAAAGAAAAGAAAAGCTGGCTGGGTGCAGTGGCTCACGCCTGTAATCCCAGCATTTTGGGAGGCTGAGGCAGGTGGATCACTTGAGGTCAGGAGTTCGAGACCAGCCTGGCCAATACGGCGAAACCCCATCTCTACTAAAAATACAAAAATTAGCCGGGTGTGGTAGCGGGCACCTGTAATCCCAGCTATTCGGGAGGCTGAGGAAGGAGAATCACTTGAACCCGGGAGGTGGAGGTAGCAGTGAGCCGAGATTGTGACACTGTACTCCAGCCTGGGGGACAGAGTCAGACTCGGTCTCAAAAAAACAAAAAACAAAAAACAAAAAGCCAAAATAGGCCGGGTGTGGTGGCTTATGCCTGTAATCCCAACACTTTGAGAGGCCAAGGTGGGCAGATCACCTTAGGTCAGGGGTTCAAGACTAGCCTGGCCAACATGGTGAAACCCTGTCTCTACTAAAAAATACAAAAAAATTCGCTGGGCATGGAGGTGCATGCCTGTAGTCCCAGCTACTCAGGAAGCTGAGGCAGGAGAATTGCTTGAACCTGTGAGACAGAGGTGGCAGTGAGCTGATATTGCGCCCCTGCATTCCAGTCTGGGCGACAGTAAAAGCCAAAATCTAAGAAAACCTAAGTACAGATTACAAATGTATATGAATTATGGATATTTTTCTTCCTTTCCTTTGGGAGAAGTTTTAGGACTATGAAGTCACAACTACTTGAGATGATAGTGGAAATGAATTTGCAGTTGGATTTGGCAGCTTGGGGCCATGGATCCCCAAGGCCCCTCCAGCACCCAGGGACAACTGCCGAGTGTGCAGCTGTTCTGAGTGGGCATTGTAGGTCAATACCAAGCAACATGGTGGCTATGTTGGCAGGGGGATCACCATCAGGCCTGCGGGTAACCCTTCACCACACTAGCAGCTCATTTAGATGGTAGCAGTAGCTTCGGAGATCCATCACTCTTCTGCTCAAATCCCTTTAATCTCCTGTAACTGTCTGCCTCGTTTACTCCCCTCTCCAGTCATGTTGGGCTCATAGCTGTTCCTCAAACCCACCAAACGCGCTCCTGCCTCAGTGCTGTTGTACCTGCTGTTTCTTCTGACTGGAATATTATTCCCCTAAAACACCTCCTGACTTGTCCCCTCAATTCTTTTGGGTCTCTGCTCAAATGACACTGTATCAGAGAAACCTTTGTGGTGAAAATAGCAACTCCTACATCATCACTCTCTTTCACCTCATCAGCTTCACTTTTCTTTCTCAGTACTAACATATTGTCTATTTAGTTGCTTGCTGCCTGCTGTCTCCCATTAAAAGGCGATTTCCATGAAAGCAGGGGCTTTACCTGTTTTCGACTGCTTTGGTTCACTGTTGCATTACCAATACCTAGATAGAATCTAGTAGAATCTAGTAGACAGCTGGCACTCAAAAATATCTACTGAAGAAATACATGAATGAATGAATGATTTTCTACATCACAATATGGTGAGTCATGTGTGCTGATAAATAATTGTATCCACATTGCATTTGTCAGTCCCTTCCATTCTTTAAAGTTCAGAAAGTTACCTACATACAAACTATATGCATACACAAGCAGATTATTCATTCAACAAATATTTACTTAGTGGGTCCTATATGTCAAAGCATTGTAGTGGCCACCAAGGGTACAAAGGTGAGTAAGATCCACTTTCTGACCTCCAGGAGCTCCATCCATCATCCATCCATCCATCCATCCATCCATCCATCCATCCATCCATCCAACCATCCATCCATCCATCCATCCATCCATCCATCCATCCATCCATCCTTTCAATCCTTTTGAGCCCCAGCCAAATTCCAGATGCTGCATATTTAAGATAGTATTTGGTACATCATCTTGTCTTTCTCTCTGGATTGTTAACTCTCCTAATGGCAGGGAACTTAATAATTTAGTTGTAGCTCTGCAAAAATCACTAAATTCTGAGTATTAGTTTCCTTATCTGTAAACATGGGTTTGAGACCTCTGGTCAGCCTGCCTTACAGGGATACTGGAATGTCCAATGAGATGATTCAGAAACGAAATAAGCTTTCTACATCGTGAAGTCCTAAATACATATAAGGGATTCTCAGCCAGTAAATGCTAAAATGAAACCCCAAACCCAAACAAACAAAACAAACAAAAAACCCAACTACAGTCCTTTTCTCAGACTGCTTTTCAGTGGGCCTCAGAGCCTGGGGCAGCTGCTGCGGCTGGCAAGGCCAATCTGCCATCACTCAGAAATTTCACAGTTGGACAGAAATCAGGACAGGCAGCCCAGCTCCGTCAAGGTGATCCTCTGCAGATTAAGTAGACCATCAATAATCTTTGGTTAACATCTGACTCAAGCGTGCACCAGCTCTTCCGACCCTCCTTGCCCTCCAGCTGAGGCTCTGTTGGCTATTGTGTGCTGTTCTGAAGTTTTAGCAACCTCCTTTTATGTTAAAAACAAACAAACAAACAAACAACAACAACAAAACAAATAAACATTGACCTGGCTGGCTTTGGAGTTTCTTACATGATGGAGCTTGAGAGTAAATGAAAGTGATTCCTGAATGTTGATAAGTAAACATCATTGACCAGGCCAGGCGCTGTTCAAAAGGAAGATAGTCTTCCAAACTCTAATCAAAGTGGAGAGAGAGAGAGAGAGAGAGAATACAAATATGGGACAAAGCGAGAAGATAAAGGAGCAAGCAAAGCGAGAATACCTATTAGAACATTCTTCCTGGAGCCATGAACAGATGTCTCCATAAGCTCTGGAACTTTCTAGCCTCCACACTTACGCTTTCCCTTCCTGATAGAGTGCCTGACATTGTCAGCATTAACTGAAAAGGTGGAGGCTGCCAGACTGAGCTGGTGAAATCATTCTACGGGAACAAAGACTCACACTTCTGTGTGCATTCTCACCTATAAGGGCTAAAACGATTTTAAATTAAATACCTCGAAGAAATCCTTTTTTCCTCAGCCGCTTTCCCACTAGATCACCTTGTCCTGGGCTGCAATAATAATGATGATATCTGCTGGATGCCTTTTATACAATACTAGCTCAGCCAGGCATTGTATAAACACTGCCAATCACAAGAAGTGTATCTACACTGAGACTCCAGTCCTTCTTTTGGGATATTCCCCATGATTTCAGGGTCCAGGACCTTCCATCAGTTATGTGCTGATGGAAGCTCATCCCTATTAACATGTCTCTCTCTTGTATTATTATGATTTTTTTTAACATGGTAAGGCACACTTTATTCAAGAGGGCACTGGCGATAGGTATAGAGACCTTTGCAATGAGATCTTGTAGTTGGCAAGAGAGACTGGACCCAACATTCTCCCTTGTACGCTTTGATTTTATGGAAAAGTTTCAAACATACACAAAAAGAGAAAAGTGCAACAAACACCACATATGCCTACTACCCAGTTTCAACAATTAATATCTTGTTAATCCTGTTTAATCTATTCCCACCCCCTAACTGTTCTTTTTAGGGAAGATTAGAAAGCAAACACCAGACATTAGACCATTTCAGCACCACCCCTTGGCATTATTTGCCTTTTCTTTTTACTTTGTTGAATGATGCAGTGACTCTGAGGACCCAGTGAGATTTCCTGCTATGGATGGGAGGTGGTGTGGGGTACACAGGAATAGAATTAATTAATCATATATTAATTAATCAAATCTATATTAATCAAACCTAAGCCACCAATCCACTCACTTATTAATTTTTGATATTGTTTTATGGTAACAATTGTTCAAGGTGCCTTATACTTATTATTTAATGAAACAAGGGATTGAAACTAGATTTACCCTTAAAAACTGGGGCTGAAGACAGACAGTAAAGCTAATCATTTTCTTGGGTTCTGAAGGTTGGTGATCCAAAGGGATGCTAGAGTTCCTTGTCAGGGAACACCAACCACTGGAGAAATAGGATCCAGTGCCTCCCTCTTCTGTGGGCTTTCCAGGACTGAGTGATGAGGCTTCAGTCACCGAGTGGCAACAGTGCCATCCATACTGGGACTAAATATAGGAAATGCAGAATGCATGAAGAACAGGGAAGCTGAAAACATGGATTGTCTGTGTGCACGCATTGCTATTTAATTATTTATGTGAACTGCTTGCCACGTGTGCTTAATTACCTTGCAGCACGATAATGAACAGGTCTGTCATTAAAATCCCATTGGATTCCAGTGATGAAAACTCTCTCTGGGTTTTCCTGGCCTTCTTTTGCAGCAGACGAGGTTGCTGGCTCAGAACTTAAAAATATGAGTGGTTTGTTCCTGGCTAGGTCTCTGATCTCTGAAGATATGGCACTTGCAGTTTTGTGGAACCCTTTAAGGCTCTGATGGGAGACTTAGCACATCTATGGCCAAAGAATGGCTCTCCTAGCTCTGATCATGCCAAAGTTTGGGCAAAAAGTCTCTTCTCGAACGGCTGTTGAGATGGGATGGATTAGAGCTATAAACCAGGCCTGTGGGCTTCCATAATTTCCAGTTCCCCTAAAGCAATTGTTCCAGGGAGCTGGAAAACGTATTTATGGACCAGCTCTTCCCAGACTAATTAAATCAGGATCTCTGGGAGTGGGGGCTGGTGCTGCCCAGGTGGAGACCCACTGCTTTAAAGCAAGTACATGTTGTGCACACAGAGTCTTACTTTCTTCTCCATCTTTCTCTGTTAGGGTAATCTTTTTTTCTCAAAGCTTTTGAGATAGAAGAGATGTGTTCTTTTTAGGTTTGGGTATTCAGGTCATGCTGGCTTCATAAAACGAATTGGAGGAAATTTTCATCTTATGCTATGGTCTGAAATAGTTTGAATAACAAAGGATCTACCTGGTTTTTGAAGACTAGCTAGTACCCAGTTATAAGACCATGAGGACTTTTAAAAAAGGGAATCTCTTTAATACAATTTCTAATGTATTTTATGATTATTGGTCTATTCAGGTATTCTACCTCTTTGGGGACAATTTTGAGACTCTGTATTTTGCCAAGAAATTCTCCATTTCCTCTAGATTTTCAAATGTATTGCCATAGATTTTCACATACAATGCTTTGATAAATTCTTTTGCTCCTTTCCCAAGTGGTGATTAAATCTTCTTTCTCACTCTAATAAACTTTTCAAACTTCCTCCATTGTAACAAAACTAGCTAACGCTTATTGATCACTGATCATGTGCAGATCCTAACTGCTTTACTTGTACTAAACTCAGTCCATCCTCATGACAATTCCACGAAGTAGATACTCTTATAATCCTCATGCTACAGTTGGGTATGTAGAGAAGTTAAACAATTTGCCATTAGGTCACACAGTAGCATGCAGTTCTAGCATGCTGCCTACTAACGCACCCGTGTGTGTGTGTGTGTGTGTGTGTGTGTGTGTGTGTTAAGAATCAGCCTATCATTTGACTGTACAGGGTTAAGACTTAGAGGGGAGGGGGACTCTTCACCTACCCTCTCCCCCTTGTGTCTTAAGATGTGCTGCCTTTGGGTATAAAATTAATTGGAGGTGGGGGTGATGTCACAGCTAACCCCAAATTCTCATTAAACAAAACAAAACATAAAAATAATGAAGGGGCAGAAGGAATAACAACAGTGTGGGAGCTGCAGGTTCCTGCTCAAAGCTCGTAATGGGGGAGTATGATCTTTTAAGAATTTTGTCGCTGGAAAGTGACAAGATTCCAATGGCAAAGAGTGGCCCAGAGACTCGGGGTCATGAGTTCCAATGTCTAGATGGAGGATTCTGTGCTATGCAATCCTTTTGGTGACCTGGCCCAAGGTTACTTACTTGCTTTGAATGTTCACTCAGACAATGAGAAGCCCACACCAGCAACATGAAGCAGACACAAATAGGGATGAAGAAAATAACCACAACCACCTAAAAGGGGTGAGTGGTTATTATGCTCTACTCACAGCCACATCACACTGGGCAACCTTTGTAAGAAAAGATAGATTTAAAAGATCTTCCAGGACAGCTCTCTGTCGCTTCCAGAACAAAAGCTGAACTCTTTCGTGTGGTCTTGAAGGATTTCCACCAACTGACATCAAGTGGCTTTCTATGCCCATTAGCTACTGCTCCCCTCAGCACTACTGCTGTGTCAGTCAAACTAAACTCCTAGCTCTATATGTCGTTGTATGTCTGCCTCTCTGCCTTTGCCCATGTTGCTCCCACCACCAGGAGTGCCCTTTCTCCACTTCTGGATATCTGAATATGATGAATACTTCAAGGTCTAGCACAAATGTCATGATACTGCTTTCAATATAACTAAATCAGACTAGCACTCGCATATACTTACCAGCAATATAACGGAATCATACTAGCACTCACATATACTTGCCAGCACTTGATACTCGTTAACTGATTTAACTTGCAAAAGAATCCTGTGAATTATGTACTATCCTATCCCTATTTTATAATTGGGGAAATTGAGGATCAATGATTTTTCCAAGACTACACAACTGTCTAGTAGTTGAGCTGGGATTTGAACCCATGTAATCTGGCTCCCTGCTCTCAACTCCTTTGCACAGTATCTGTGCCTCTCAGCAGGCATGAGCTATAACGACTTTTGCACTTTTCTTGCTACACCTACCAGACAATAAGCTCCTCCAAGAAAGGCTGTGGGTCTGGTGCACCTTTGCATCCCATCCAGTTGGATGTGCCATAACTATTTGCCAGATGCAAAGTGGTAAGCCAGAGTTGATCATGGATACAGAGCACTAAACCAGAGTTTGCCAGTTGGATGTGCCATAACTATTTGCTGGATGCAGAGTGCTAAGCCAGAGTTGGTCATGGAGCCTGTTACAAAGCTTAGTAAACATTGTAGAGAAGAAAACAGTACCAGATGGATGAGGTGGGGAGGGCAAGGGGGAAAAATTTGCAACGAAGGTCCATCCCTTCTGACAAGATACTTAAAATGTGTGTAGGGAGGCTGACTTTTAATAAATGATACAGTGGAAAATCACTGCTGAAGGGTGATCAAATGCAAATTCAGAAGGTACAAATTGAGCTAGGCAAGAGAGATGCTGGCAGAGGTATGGAAATCTTTAGGCTTTTAGGGACCTGGGACCATGCCTTAAGGCCTTGCTACACAAAGCATGGTCCCTGGACAGGCAACAGCATCAATGGGAGCCCATTAATTACTGTTTTTGCCATTTTAAAAAATGGGTTCAAATCCCATTTTTAATGGCAAAAACTGCAACTACTTTTGCACCAACCTAATAGAAATGCCCCATCCCAGACCCATGGAAGCAGAACCTATATTTTAACAAGATCCTCAGATGAGTTGCACGCTCCCTAAAGTTTGAGAAGCATTCCCAGAAGACATTCAGGCCCACCTCCATAGACTGTGGCTTAACTGGTTTGGGATGGGGCTAGCCAGGGCATCCACATTTTCAAAATTTTTTACAGTTAATTTCACCTTGCAGTCTGGGCCAGAATCACTGCCTTGCTCTTCTCTAGACTCTGGTGGAATGAAAAGATGGAGGAGGGCAAGGGATGGAGAATCCCAGTTCTGTCACTAATGAGCTATGTGGTCTTGGGCATGTCACTCAATATCAAATGAAGAAAGTAGATTAGATCAGAGGTTCATGAAACTCAGAATCAGAAAATACACATTCCTGGGTCAAGTGAATTACAATTTCCAGCACTGGGCCTGAGGAATCAGCATTTTTAATAAGTTTCCTAGGGATCCTTGTGCAAGTTCCCTAGGGATCCTGCCAGGCCCTGATATTGGGGATCAGTCAGCAACATGACCTCTAGGTCTTTTCCTCTACTATTCCATGATCTTAGAGGAGAAGAATTTTGCCCCAGGTTCTACAAGCAATGATAAAGATGTGTTGGTATAGGTTCAAACTATTCATTCAAACATTCAACAGTTCAAACATTTTTGACTGCACCAGAACCTGCTGTAAGAAATATAAGTACTTTTCATGAAGACTATATATACTGTATATACAGCTCCAAATCTTTCCCTTACTGTGATCCACTCTGTTTTCTTCTTTTATTTTCAAATGTACCACTCTGCTGATTTCATGATACACTAGTGGGTTGAGATAATTTGTAAAACCTGGTATAGACAATCTCTGAATCAAGAATGATGTCAGGGCCAGAAAGCCAGAATCTGTGTCACCTGGCAGAGGCCAGACAGCGCCATGCTGACCCGTCCAACCCATAAGGAATCCAAGGGGCAGTTGATCACAACATGTGAAACTACAACAAAGGGACACTGGTTGGGAAAGCTGGAAAGGAGAGAAGAGGTTAGTGAGAGGCTCAAGACTCCAGGCTGAGGAGTTTAGCAATTACCACAGAGGCAATGTGCACTCACTGTGGCTTCCAGAACAGGCAAGATCCACAAAGCATTTACAGCAGTGGTTCTCAACACTAGAAATACATCAAAATCGCTTGGAAAGCACTCGCAAAATACCAGTATCCACTCCCAGAGATGCTAAACCTCTAACCCAAAGTTCTCCCAAGTGAATGGACTATGTAGCTGGGATGGAAAAACCACTGATCCAAGAGTTAGTTAAAGAGGCAGGGTCACGTAACACAAGAAATGTGGGCTTTGGGGTCTCTTAATTTCTCTGAAGTTTCCTGTGGATGAAATGGGCATAACAACATCCACCTTAGTGGCTTGTTGTGAGGATTAAAGAGGAAGTTACATATACACAGCAGCTGCTCAGTCAAAGGTCGCTCCATTCTTAATCCTTCCTCAGGACCAATGAGAACCCTAAGCCCCAGAAAGGCAGGTCCAAGTTCACGCAGCTGGGCAGCAGCAGAGTGGGGATGTGCGGAGCCTCAGCTCTAGATGTGAATTCTCTGGCACTGTGGGCCTCCTCTCAGGACAGAACAGAGCTCAGGGAGGGTCTTGTGTATCAGGCTCATCTAAATCCAACTCAGATGACCTCAGATGGCCATTTCTCTCCTTCCCCCACTGAACTTCTGCCAGAGCACTGGGCCAACAGAGAGCCCCTCACACAAAATAAAGCCTTAGTTTTCTTTACCCAATAACCAGGTCATATCCTCTCCCTACAACATTATACAAGCTTGCCTTTCAACATGATAGTGTTTGATTTTGACACATTTGAGCTTGACATTCTTTTCTGATAGAAGTATCAGTATGATGCCTCCATGGTGAAAATGCAGTCAAAGAATGATTTTTCAGCCCGTGTGGAAGGTGAGTGGGATGGGAAGAGAGGGGTGATGGACCGGCCAGCTGGAAGGCAGTGTCAGCAATTCAGACATGGGTGGAGGAATTGTGAGTTTTATGGGTTAAGTCTTTCCCTAAAAGATGTTGAAGTCCTAAACGCTAGCACCTGTGAACATGACCTTATTTGGAAATAGAGTCTTTGCAAATGACCAAATTAAGACAAGGTCATGAGGGTGGGCCCTAATGTAATCTGACTGTGTCATTACAGAGGGAACTCTGGACAGAGAGAGTGACATGCACAGCGAGAGCACCTGGTGAAGACGAACGCTGAGATGGGGGTGAGGCATCTACCAGCCAAGGAATGCCCAAGGCTTCCAGCAAACCACCAGAAGCCAGGAGAGAGGCAGGGAGCAGATTCTCTCTCACAGCTCTCAGAAGGGACCAATCCTGCTGACATACTGATCTTGGACTTCCAGCCTCCAGAACTGTGAGATACATTTCTGTCACTTCAGATATCCAGATTGTGGCACTTTGTTATGGTAGCCCTCACAAACTAATGCAGTGGTGTCAGATCCTTGTTCAAAGGACACATTGTCACGAACAGAGATAAAAAGCTCCAACTGTCTCCTTTCAAGAGCTAGAACTTCAGAAGAGTAAGCATGCTCGGTCCCACGGGTGACTCTTAACCCACACTTGAGATGCCTGGCTTTATCTTCTGCAGAGATCTAGCCTTGAAATAAAGCTTGTGATCTAATTTCAAGATTACAGCCTTTTTTGTTGGTGTCCTCAAATATGCCTGCATCGGAGCAATAACTAGTGATAATTTTCATACGGACTCTCTTATCAGTACAGTAGGTAATAACCCTTACCTCAAGCTTCATATATGTGAGGCATTTTTCTAAGTGCCTTATGTTCATGAATCCACCCAATTTTCACAACAGCCCTATTATGTGTGTACTATGCTTATACTCATTTTGCAGAAGAGAAAACTGAGTGAGACACATAGAGGTAGAGCAACTTTCCCAAGGCTGCACAACCAGAAATGTTCGAGCTGGGATGGGGATGCAGGCAATTTGGTTCCAGAGTCTGTGTCCTTCTACACTACAAAAATGGCTACCACATGCCGAGGGCTTACTCTGGGCAGGCACTTTCCAAACACTGACATTATTAATCCATTTTACATGCACAACCATTTATCTAAGCTCGCAGACTGTTTATTTTCCATATTCATACTTCCAGGGAAGTTATTTTAATTTTAAATGTAAGATGGCCAGCCACTTACCCCCATTTCCCAAACACATACGCACAGCCTGGTCCCTCCTCCGAAACGGGTCACTGGCTAGGGATGCTATAGCTTCCCTTGGTGAGTATCTTCCAGCATCCCACGACTCACTTCTCCCCCTCTCATACGCTTATGCCCTCCCAAACTTCCAGTCCTTATCTCCCCAGCCAAAATTAGGAAGTGATTCTTTGTAGGCAGCCCAACCTCCTAAGGTCAAGCTCATTGCTTTTCAAACTATAATTTGAAGGGTCTTTTCCTCTCCTGGTCAGAGATGAGTGGGAGCTGTCAGATCTGGCCTCCCAGCTTCTGTAATTGATTTATATTTTGGTATAAAATAACTCTTGATTTTACTGAGGGAATCAGAGAAGGGGAAGAGGTACCGGGGAGCCACACGGAGGCAGAGAACGGACAGAAAATAAAGGAGAAGAAGAAAAACCAAGAATGATTACATCTCTGTGCCAGGAACTGGGGCCAGGTACTCAGCACATTGCTCCTACTGCCAACAGCTGAGAGAGGTTAGGCCGTGTGTGGTAGGAAGCTGGATTGGAATCCAGTACTCCTTCGGCTGCACCTGAATAAGAGTCCCAGGGAGGCTGCCGGCTGGCTCACTGTTTCTGACAAGCAGCAAGTCTTCTTCAGGAGAATTATCGGTAGGGTAAGGAGGCGGGTTATAGGACTCTAACAATCACTGTCACCCCTGGAAAGTCAAGGAAGGGAGCTCTCCAAGGTTCCCTGTGCCACTCAGGACGACACTGAGAAAGCAGATATGATCGCTTCAGAAGTCCGTGGCTATGCTGAATGTTACATAGCTGTATTGCAGCAGCCTAGGAGGTGGTCACACTCATGTACTTGGACCTTCTGACCCACCAGCCATAAATGCTAACAATGCCGAATGTGGCACAGCTTCCTTTCAGAATCAGTCAGCAAGACACCCTGTGGTTCCTGCTTCCCTCCAAATCTGCTTGCTAACTTATGAGGAAATAGATCTTTCCGCCTCAGTAACAACAAAATTGGTCTTTGCATCTGCGAAAATTATGCTCTAGATGACAGCAATCCTGAACATTAATCAAGTATCAATCACTGACATGAGTGGAAAATGGAGCTGGCGTCTTTATTTAAGTCTTGTTTTGAGCAAAGCAAAGCAAGGACTGATTGCGGAGAAAACCCTTTAATGGGTTTGAAACAGCACGGTGCAGCGTGAGCTTGGAGGCTGAGGTCTGGTTCAATGCCCAGTTCTATCTCTAAATGGCTGTGCTCCTTGTGCCTCAGTTTTCCTATTTGTAACACAACAGAAACGTCATCACCTCTCAAGTCACCAAAGGATTAAATGAGACAACACATCCATACACAGAAGCAATGATCTATTAGATATATTCAGAATAACCCGGAAGACTAAATCCACTAGGGACAGAGTCCCTTATCTTGCCCAAGAGCTTAGAGAATATTTAACATTCTCCGTGCACACACCAGGAGAATATTCTCTTTTTAGGGGAATATTCAGGTTTCTGAGCTGCCTGGTCCCCACCCAAAGGGCTTGTTCTCCATGTGTCAGCAGCACTGCCCTGATCTCCCTCTGGGCTTATCCCAACTTGCCAGACTTAGATCTTACCCCCTTAAAAAAGCTTTCCACCCCCAAATGCAAAACCTGAATCCAATCACAAGGAATCACGAGGTAAACCAAATCCAAGACTTGTAATCTTTAAAAACATGAAGGCCATGAGTGACAGAGGCTGAAGAGACACAACATCTAAATGCAATACATACTCCAGGATTAAATTTTTTTTTTTTTTTTTACGGAGTCTTGCTCTTGTCACCCAGGCTGGAGTGCAATGGCACAATCTCAGCTCACTGCAACCTCCACCTCCTGGGTTCAAGCGATTCTTCTGCCTCAGCCTCCCAAGTAGCTGGGATTACAGGTGCCTGCCACCATACCAATTGTTGTATTTTTAGTAGAGATGGGGTTTCACCATGTTGGCCAGGCTGGTCTCGAACTCCTGACTTCAGGTGATCCGTCTGCTTTAGCCTCCCAAAGTGCTGGGATTACAGGCATGAGCCACTGTGCCCGGCTGATAACAATTTTTTGCTCTAAGGGATAACTGGCAAAATTTGAATAAGCTTTTATCAATGATGTTAGTTTCCTGATAATTGTACTCTGGTTATGTAAGAGAATATCTTTGTTTTTAGAAAATACATGTTGAAATATTAAGGGGTGAAGGGACACAGTTTTGCAAATTACCCTCAAATGGGTCAGGAAAAAATAAAAAAATATAAATGTATATTAAAAAACCAATCTGTATAGATACACACACACACACACACACACACACACACACACACACACACACACACACATATATGGGAGGGGGCGGACAGTTTTTGCAACTTTTCGGTAAGTTTGAAATTACCTTCCTCTCCCCAGAAAATCCTCCACAATTAATTGCACTCTTTCCTCTTTCTCTTTTAAAATCCTTGTAATGTATTTTTTCATGTGGGCCGTGTACGGGAATTCCTTTTGTACGCCTCATACCACTTGACTTACAGGCAAATAACGTTACAGCTGGAAGGAAGGGCCCTCAGAGACCACATAATTTGAAACTTCTGGGTGTTGCAACCAGGCTGAGAGGGGTCCATGGCTGTTGTCATCCAGCTGACCAGTTCCCAAGCTGTCCTGTGTTCTAGGGGCTCTTTCGCCTACTTCACACTGCATGGCCACGCAATGCACGATGCTGCAAAGGAGTGGCAGGTGCAACCGATCTCCTCGGCCTTTGGGAGGGGCAGGAGGCCCTGGAGTCCCAGTCTTTCTCTCGGTTTACCCAGAGTGGAGCCATGATGTGAAAAATGTCAGGAAGTTGCTCTAATCCCATCTGTTCCCAGGGCTCTAGGTAACACCTGTGTGTGAATGGGCCTCAAATTTGTCTCTCCAACCCTGACCTCCGCCTGAGGTCCACACTCCTATATCCAACTGCCAGTTCTTGAACATTGACTCAGCACCTCTAACGTAACATGTCCCAAACCAAAGGTTGGATTTCTCCCTTCCCCTGCTTTTCCCATCTCAGGTTCAATGCACCATTCCCCCAGTGGTTCAGGCCAAAACCCCAGGCTCATCTAGCCTCCTGTTCTCTCACACTCCACATCCTAGCAAATCACATGGGCCCTATTTTCCAAACATATTCAGAATCTGGCTTTTCCTCAGTGCCGCCACCACCAGGCTGATACAGGCCACCAGGACTGCTCAGCTGGACACAAGCACCTTGTGACAGTGTCCTGTTCCCACCTTTCCCCTGTCTACACTGTATTCCCCACCCAACAACCACAGTCAGCATGTCTCCCTCTGGCTCAGAGCCATCCAAAGGCTTCCACGTCACTTAGAATAAAATCTGCATCCTTAGAAGGATTTACCTGACGGGATCCCTCCCTGAGCAGTCAATCTCTTTTCTCACATTCTTCACTCCTTGACACTTGAGGCATCTCATCCCTGTGTTGGCCCAGGGGCATGAGAGCCTGGCATACCCCCAGCTTCAGGGTCTCTCCCCTGGTGCCCTCTCTGCCTAGAGTTCTTTGGCCAAGTACCTACAAGACCTTCTCGCTGACTGCACTCCCTGATTACCTTGTGCAAAAGAGCACTCTGCCTTTCCTGCACTGACTTTTCTTCACCTGACATCATACACTTCTTTGTTTACTATTATATCCCCCAGGAAGTTTCTAGACATAGGGAATCTATGTGGTTCTCTCTGAATCCCAGCCACTGCTTGGCACATAATAGGATCTCCTTAGTACTGTGTTTACTAGATTAATAAATGAATGCATTATTAAGTCAAAAAGCAAGGAGCAGAATGATGTATAAAACACACACTCATTTATTTTAAAAAAGAAAAATATACACATGCATACTTGCTTATCTTTGGGAGGATGGAACAGCCTTGCCTTCTGCGATGGTGAATGGGAGACTGCGGGCAGGAGTAGGAGGGAAACTTTTTACTGTACACCCTTTTGTGATTTTTTGAATTTTGTAGTAGATACATGCACTATCTGTCCAATGAATTAAAAACAGAAAAACATACTTGCCCCTGTGATATTGTGAACTATATATTTGGTCTTCAACCCATTTTTTGGCATTCAATTCTCAAAATCCTTAGAAGCACCAAAATGATGCCTTTTGCATGCTAATGAGTTGACTGATATCTGGCAGCGGGTAGGGAGCCTCAGGATGGGGGCTGTTCACCAGAAAGACCAAGGCAGGATTAGGGGGCTGGGACTTTCAGCTCCACTCCCCAACCTCCAGGAGGGTAGAGAGGCTGAAGGTTGAGTTCATCACCAATGGCCAGTGGTTTAACCAATCATGCCTATGTAATGAAGCCTCCATAAAAACCCAAAAGGGTTCAGAGAACTTCTGGATAGCTGAAGACATGGATGCTTACAGAAAGGTTAAGAGGAACTCACTTCCAGGGCAGGGTGGCGCACTCTAGCTCCACAGGGACAGGAATTCTTATGCTCGGGACCCTCCCAGACCTCGCCTTATGTATCTCTTCATCTGGCGGTTTATTTGTACCCTTTAAGATATTCTTTATAATAAACCAGTAAATGTGTTTCCCTGAGTTCTGTGAGCCACTCTGGCAAATTAATTGAACCTAAAGAGTGTGTTGTAAGAGTCCCAGCTTCAAGCCAGTAGGCTAGAAATTCTGGAGGCCCAGACTTGCAACTGGTAGTACAGAGGGAGGACTAAGTCTTGGGGACTGAGCCCTCACCCTATGGGATCTGATGTGACGCCTGGTAGAAAGCACCAGATGTGAATTAAAGGACATCCAGCTGGTGTCCACTGTGGAACAGATTGCTTGCTTGGTGGTGGGAAAAACTCCCAACATGTTTGGTCTCAGAAGTCTTCTGTTGGCCGGGTGTGGTGACTCACGCCTGTAATCCCAGCATTTTGAGAGGCCAAGGCAGGTGGATCACCTGAGGTCGGGAGTTCAAGACCAACCTGACCAACATGGAGCAACCCCGTTTCTACTAAAAATACAAAATTAGCCGGGTATGGTGGCGCATGCCTGTAATCCCATCTACTCGGGAGGCTGAGGCAGGAGAATTGCTTGAACCTGGGAGATGGAGGTTGCAGTGAGCCGAGATCGTGCGATCACACTCCAGCCTGGGTAACGAGCAAAACTCTGTCTCAAAAAAAATAAAAATAAAATAAAAAAATAAAAATAAAAATAAAAAAAAGAGGAAAAACACATTGAGCATGATTTTTGCACACACAACACCCAACTCTAATAAAATGATTATGGGAAGACGTATTCAGAGCAGACTTAGTCTGCATTTGTGACAAGGGACAAAGGGCAGCAGTGGGATGCTAGACCTGCAATGCCTAGGAGAGTGGTCCAGCTCTTCTCTACCTGTGAGACTCTGGCTGGGTTGCCCCTCTGGCCTCAGTAGGTTTCGAGTTCCTCTACTGCAATAAAGGGTTGGGGAGGTTGGATCCAACCATCTTAGAGGTCTTTCTCCAGCTGTATGGCTCTATAGTTCCATTTGATTGGATGTTACCTGTTGGACCACACAAATGGACAGGTCCTATGCTATACCCTCATGAGATCTGTGCAGACCCAGCACCAATGTTGCAGGAATCCTCCTGCCAGTGACACAGCTAGGTGTACCCCTGGTTACCTGGGCCTGGGTATGACTGAGCTAGAAAGCTGAGGCTCACCCTCCTGCTTCCAGACTCTTCCCCCTCAGGCCTGAGGTTTGGGGCTTTTGCACTCTGTGCCTCTGCCACTTGAAACTCTCTGGGGAGCTGAGCAAAACAACACTCAGAGCCAGGCGTGGACAGGGCTGCCTGTGTCTCTAGAGCCGGGCCCACCCCGGAGATAAGGAGATCATCAGTTGGTCTCATGAGGCAGCAGGGCACACTAAAGTGAACTTTCCTTTCCTGAAAAATGTTAGTAAGAAAAAACTGCAAACGAAAATAGCTTTCAGAATGTTTGGGGAAAGGCCCTCTGCTGGGGAGGAACGTGAGGAGTGGGAGAGACGATGCTCGGGCACCATTCTAAATTATCTGCATGAGGAGAAGGAAGGAAACGGCTTGGGTGCACAGGAATTCGCCCCTGACTTTGGAATGCCCCACCTTACTGTTTTCCTTATTAGATTTGTCTTGTTGATGATTTCAGACTGAGGCTAATGTGAATATGAGTTTAGATTCTGTCTGCACAGGCCAAGGGGTCGGTGGAGAAATGTTTGGAAGTGTTTTGGGTTTCAGAGGAAATTCCTTGCAGGATTAAAGAATTTTCTCTGGATAGTCCTCAAAATAGAGGTTAGGGTACAGTTACAGTACAGGAGAGTAAGGCAGGGTGAAATCACCATACTGCAAGTCAAACAAGAATGAGAAAGAAAGTGGGCTTTTCAAAAGAAGTTTGACAATACCTTTGGTCCTTAACCAATGATTTTAAGTCTCATTCTCCCTTTATTTTGAAAGCTCAAGAGTTCTAGTCTGTGGAGTTGTCATTTGGGGGTGAAGGTAGGGGCAGGACGTACACACAGTTGTCACCCTGAGAAAAGGGGCCACCAAGAGAGGTTGTATGGGACACACAAGAATCACTTGAACCCAGGAGGCGGAGGTTGCAGTGAGGTGAGATTGCGCCACTGCACTCCAGCTTGGGTGACAGAGCGAGACTGTCTCACAAAAAAAAAAAAAAAAAAAAAAAGAAGAGCGAGAGGTTGTAAGAGCTCTATCCCTGGATATTAAAGAAAGTAGCAGACAGCATTAGGCTGGTGGATTTCATCTGGGCAGCACCAGATCACTTATGGGGCTTCTGACTTGGCAGGTCTCAGGTAGGGTCTCCACTTCTTTATTTCAAAAAGCTTCAGAGATGACGTAAATCAACACAATTGTCTGTTGTCACCCCTGCTTCCTTCTCCCCCAGGTCCAAGCCCACTGTTGAGGATCACTGTTGGCTGTATTCTGGACACTTACTGCCTAAAAATGGACTAGTCTGTGAAGGTTCTTCCTGTACTATACACCTGCACCATACATCGAAAATCTTAATTCACCTTTAACAGCTGCGCCCCACAAGAACCTATCACGTCTTCAAAATGGGAGAATTGGGGATTGACTTTTTTCTTTCCACTCATTTAAATGCACTTTGAACCATGTGTAGACTGCAGGCACTTTAGAAAGACACTGAGGTTGAAAAGTCTGTCTTGACTTCCAAGGAAGGGTAAGTCCCTGATTGCAGCCCCAGGGCCCACTCATTGTTAACAGTTTGCGTTTCAAACAATATACTTTGTGAGCAGTTAAATATGATGGATAATATAATTTTAGATTTATAATTGCTCTTTTTTTTTTTTTTTTTTTTTTTTTTTTGAGACAGGATCTCACTCTATTGCCTGGGCTGAGTGCAGGGATGAGATCTCAGCTCACTGCAGCCTTGACCTCCTGGCTCAAGTGAACCTCCCACCTCAGTTTCTTCAGTCGCTAGGACTACAGTCACGTGTCACCACACCTGGCTAATTTTTGATTGTTTTGTAGAGACAAGGTCTTGCTATGTTGCCTAGGCTGGTCTTGAACTCCCTCGTTGGCCTCTCAGTGTTGGGATTACAGGTGTGAGACACCAATCCCAGCATTTTGGGAGGCAGAGGCGGGTGGATCACCTGAGGTCAGGCGTTCGAGACCAGCCTGACCTACATGGTGAAACCCTGTCTCTAGTAAAAAATACAAAAATTAGCTGGGCATGGTGGTGGGCGCCTGTAATCCCAGCTACTTGGGAAGCTGAGGCAGGAGAATCACTTGAACCCAGGAGGTGGAGGTTGCAGTGAACCGATATTGCACCATTGCACTCCAGCCTGGGTGACAGAGCAAGACTCTGTCTCAGAAAAAAAAAAAAGCTACTTTTATCAATCACTCCTTTGGCAAGTGGCTTTTCCTGTTCCTCAGTTTGCATTCAAAGCCTTCCACGATCTGGCTCCTATGTGATTTTCCAAACTGGCTCCTCATACCTCCTGCAACCCACTCTCATTGCTTCAAGTTGACTGGCTGCCTCACTTGTTTTTTCTTACAATGCTGTAATAACGGCATAGGATTATATCATTAGAATGATGAATGTATCTTGACTTAACTAATCCCTAATTGCTTAACATTTTTCTATTTCCCTTCTCTGTGTTTTACTTTGCCAGGAAGGGTGTCTAAGGAATCATGCAGTCCAGTGGCTTTCAGCTTTGGCCAGTCACTGGAGTATGGGATTACTCCACACTCCATGGGAAGGGTTGGGATGGGAAGGTGGGAGGGAGGTGGGGGTGTTATAAAACTCTCAATGGAGTTATAACATGCATATAGGAAAAGGCACAAATCACACATGTGCTGCTGGATGCCTATTCACAAACAAAAGCCCCATGTAACCAGCATCTGGATCAGAAATGACATTCCCAGCACCCCAGAAAGGCTGGGGCAAAGGACTTTTAAAAAATTCTCACTTTCAGGCCAGGTGTAGTGGCTCATGCCTGACAGGTGAATCATTTGTGTTCTGGAGTTTGAGGCCAGCCTGGGCAACAGGGGGAAACCCCGTCTCTACTAAAAATACAAAAAAATTAGCTGGGCATGGTGGTGCATGCCTGTAGTTCCAGCCATTTGGGAGGCTGAGGTGGGAGGATTGATTAAGCCTGGGAGGTCTAAGCTGCAGTGAGCTGTGATCTTGCCACTGCACACTAGCCTGGGCAACAGAGTGAGATCCTGTCTCAAAGAAAAAAAAAAAGTTTCACTTTCGGATTGGTCATTTGATATCTGGATTTCTGGATCTGAGGTAAACCCAGGAATTTGCATTTTTAAGATTCTCCCCAGGGGCCTCCCATTTACCACTAGACTTGAAGACTACTCATCTACCAAGGATTTTCAAAGGGTGCCCCTCAGGTGTCCCCCTGGGGATGTGGGGGTAGAGACAGGGAGGCGTCAGCTCTGCCTTTCCATGGATCAGAATCACCTGAATGTCTTTCTTATACTGGGCCTCCTTCGGTGGATACCAATCCTTCAAACAACCACAATCTTGAAAACCACCTGTATCAGGGCTCAAGGGAAGAAGCAGAACACAAGGATGAATACAGTACAGACATATCTATCAGCATTTACATGAATTTATTTTAGGTATTGACCTTTTGCGATAGTAAGAGCTGGTTAAGCAGCCTCTATAAGGTGGTTGTTTTTGCATCTGACGTGAGTGTGCGAGGTTCACAGGACAGGCAGTTGGGGAGAACAATCAGGAACTCACAGGCCTTAACTGGAACCACATGAAGATGGACTGAAACTCATGTCACTTCTTGTTGCCTTTGACCTCGATGGTACAAATGTCCTGCAGAAGCTGCAGCTCTTCACCATGGAGCTAAATGCACACATATGGCCCAGGAGTCAGAGAAGTTGAAGAAGGATCCAGAAGGTGGAGCAGTTGCAGGGCCGGCTGGCAAATGAGTGACAACGTACGTGTTGGAAAGTGCTGCTGCCCTTCCATCCTTGGAATCTCCCAAGAATTTATCTTGGGGTCCATGCCAATTAGAAACCCACAGGACAGGGAATTCTGGGAAATGTAGTTCACCCTAGTGTAGAACACGTGACAGTCACCACACCACACTCTGACCATCATTCCCATGCTTGGCTGCCACTGGAATCGTGCAGTCTTAGCTTCCCAGGTGGCTCAAACATGTAGTTGAGGCTGAGAAGCACTGGCTGTCAGCTGACACATGGATGTGAACCTTGAGACTGCCCCAACCCAGGTCCCAAGAAGATAAATTCTACACTTTTTTCATTGCAAGAGGAGCATAAAAAGGTCTGGTTATTTTTCCTAAGGTCCTAAAATGTGGCTTTTCTCATTATCCTGCCTTCCTCCTGCCCTGTCTCAGCTAACCCAGCCACAACCTTCTTGTAGTCCTCAACACAGTGGCTGCACCCTGAACAAAGCCCTCCCTTGTTTATCCTCTTGGTACAAAGTGGATTAAGAGCACAGTTGGAAGACCCCAAGATCATCCAAATGCCACCAAGCTCATAGTGAACTGAAGACTCAGAAGTTTTCACTATTAGGCTTATAAATAAAGCATCTCTTCCTCCGTGACACAGACTAATTAAATGATTGTAACACAGCCAAGTGGTCAGTGAACACTTAACCACTGTGATGTGAGCCACAGAGCTGGCGAGAGCCAGTGCTGCAGACTCACAGGTGGCTGAGTTGCTCCTGCTGAGTCTTTCTCAAGGACGGCTGAAGGAGAAGCCATTGGAGGAGATAGGGGTGGTTGCAGAAGTGGGAAAAGAGTTGGGGGCTGAAAAGAGCTCTGGTGCAAGTTGCAGCTCTGCAACTAAGTAGCCGTGGGTGTTTGCACAAGTCACTTAAATGTTCTAAACCTCAATATCAGCGCTACCTCCTGCACAGGATAATTGAGAACATCAAATGAGAGAACACACATGAAACAGTCTGGGAGGAAGAAAGTCCAAAAGCACGGACATTCTGTGTTAGTAGTTCTAACTCTGTTATAGATGACACTGGTATAAGGTGAAGGTTATCTAGTTTATAGATGGATTTTTATTTAGATATTTTGCTTTCTTTTTCCTATCTATGATGTGGTTATTTCTTTTTCTTTTTTTTTTTTTGAGGCCGAGTCTCGCTCTGTCGCCCAGGCTGGAGTGCGGTGGCCGGATCTCAGCTCACTGCAAGCTACGCCTTCCGGGTTTACGCCATTCTCCTGCCTCAGCCTCCGGAGTAGCTGGGACTACAGGCGCCCGCCACCTCGCCCGGCTAGTTTTTTGTATTTTTTAGTAGAGACGGAGTTTCACCGTGTTAGCCAGGATGGTCTCGATCTCCTGACCTCGTGATCCGCCCGTCTCGGCCTCCCAAAGTGCTGGGATTACAGGCTCGAGCCACCGCGCCCGGCCGATGTGGTTATTTCTAATGAGGTCTGCTAAAGTGTGAGATTGACACAGGTGATTAAAGTTGGATCTTTGGGATTAACTTTGGGTTTTTATTATTTATCCTCTCCCTCTCCTCTCCATTACAGCAGACAACTGAAGACAGGCTGAACCACCCATTCTACACTCTGGAAATAAATTTACACAGAAAGAACCCTTCTAAGAAAAAGCAACAGTTACCTCATCTTTCAGAACATCCTTGAGGAGTAAAACTGGGGAAGGAACAGGCAGTGCTGCTCTATGTTTATTGATATGTTCACTATTTATGGGAGTTTTCTCTTTCAGAATTAGATTTTCAGCTTCTTGAGGGCAAGGTCTGAATCCTGATGAGGCTTTTTGTCTGCATTAGTGGCTGGGACAGTGCAGTAGAAAGGATGTGGGGTGTAAGGATCCAGAGTTCTGAGATCTAGTTACAGCTCTGCCCCCACAAAGCCATTTTAATCCTTCTCGGTCTCAGTTTCCTCCTGTGTAAGGTGGGAATTACCCACTGCATGAGAGTATTGTGTAGCACAAATTAGACAATTTGTGGGAAAATACTTCTATGACCCAAAACGTGCTATGCAAGAGGGATAGACTGTGGTAAGAGCTGTTACGTCTCAAGAACTCTATACTGGTTGATTTTCCTGTTGAGGACAGGCAGGCACAGAGCACAGGCGGTCGACCCTGGGCTTCAGATGGGAAAAAACTCAGGAGTGGAGGAGAGGGGAAGGACATCCCTGGCAGCCCCTGGAGTGACCACAGACACTTTCTCACTGCCCATCTTGGAAGATCTCTGCAATATCTCTTTTGCTTCAAGCTGTTTGTCAGTCTGGTCCCTTGTTTGTTTGTTCTTTTCTTTTCTTTCTTTCTTTTGTTTTCTTTATTAAGAGACAGAGTCTCACTCTGTTGCTCAGGCTGGAGTAAAGTGATGAAATCACAGCTCACTGTGGTCCATACCGTGCAGTGTTAGTAGTATAGTGATAAGCATAGCTGCCTTCCATAGCTCATCACAGCCTCAAACTCCTGGGCTCAAGTGACCCTCCCACCTCGGCCTGAATAGTTGGGACTATAGGCATAAGCAACTGCACCCAGCACATTTTAAAATTTATTGTAGAGACAGGATCTCACTATGTTGACCGGGCTGGTCTTGAATTCCTGGCTTCAAGCAATCCTCTCACCGTGGCCTCCCAAAGTTCTGGGATTACTGGCGTGAGCTACCATACTCAGCCTATTGGTTCATTTTTTAAATCAGACGTCCACTGAGCACACACTATGTGCCAAGCACTGTGCTAGGAATTGAGAATTGAATGGTAAGCAAAACCAGGTAAGGTCCCTGCCCTCATGGAGTGGAAACTGGCCTGTTTCTTCCCAAACATCTTTGGACTCAGGCTTATGCAATGAGTCCTGCAAGTACCATCCAGCCCTGGGGACAGACGTAAATGTTATGTTTTAGTGGGATTCCAGATTTAAGCTAAAAAATATCAACAAGTTGAGGCCAGGTCTAACAAGAAAAAAAAGAAAAGGCAAAACTCCCAGCAACCCCTCTTTCGGGTCTTCCTTCCTGTGCCCCCACCTCTGGTTTCCAGTGTCATGCTCTCTATGGTTTTACCCGCTTTTGGAACTCTCACCTAACTCATTCATACTAAGGTGGTTCTTACTCTAGAAGAACTGAATTTAATAGGGAAAAAACCCTTAAAGAAATGATACCCCAGTTGGAAGGATATTAGAGGACATCCTACATCACACCACTAGGGTAGTCACTTCAGACCGGCACTTTCAGGGGCAAGAGGGTTAGAGGACATTGGTGCTGGCAGCAGGGATGAGTTCCCTTAAGCAAACCTCTGTGCTCTTTAAACATCACTCAAGGTAAGGAGGGGAAGGGCAGGGAGCAATATGGCTGCCATCAGGGTCCTTGTTTTTGTTTAGAGGAGGTGAGTCTGCAAAGGCTTATTCCATTACTGAAAGTGGTAACTACATAATTCACTGTGTAAATGAACGTGGAAAAAAATAAAGACCAGGGGAGTCTTCTGTAGCCAGAACCTAGAAAAGCTCCATCCACTGGCCCTCTTTTTAAATTTTTCTCTCATTTCTGACCAAGCTGTCAGATAATCCTACTGGTGAATTTCCAGCTGGAATTTCAATTTCCCTCTTAGTGAGAAAAGTGAGACACATTTTATTATTAGACCCCAATCTCTAAAGTGAATTTCCCAAAAAAATGTTGGTTATGTGAACCCTGAGGAGACTCATTAAAAGAAAAGCTTTGTATTGTAAAATAAAGCATGGGCAGTGAAAACCACACAAAAGAGATGCACTGCGTTGGGAGGGATGGGAAGGTAAGCATCGAGGTAACCACCATGCAGGTGGAGACACAGAACTTTGCCAAGCACCCCACTCCATGTGTCTGGTCCACTTGTAGCCACCCACCTCCCTCAGTAAGCAGACTCCTGGCTCCACAGTCTTTGTGTCCTTGTGTGTGTTTAGGATGTCATCGCCCATGTGTGTATCCTCAGAGGCTGCATGTCAGTCCTCCCATGTTTTGCATGCCTTTTAAACTTATTTTAAGCGACCAATTTCCCCCTCATTATTTTCCTTACAATTTTTCTGTTGAAGACTCTTGCTGTCTAATCTGCAGTTTCTCACTGTCTGGATTTTGCTCTTGATGCATGCCAATATGTCCAAATGCACTCATTTTGATGCAAATAATCACTCATTTAAAAAGACCCTGTTTGCCAGCCATGTTCTTAAGGAGGGCACAACCCACCGTAATCGCTTTCTCATGAGCGTGTGGGCAAAGGGAGCGCTCACAATAGAGGTAATGAGACAGAGAACAACGTGAATGTGATTTATGAAAAAAGAAATATATATATTTCCAATTGGAAGTGACCAGGGAATGCTTCTCTTTAATGCCTTTCAATATAGTTTGCTTTAGTAGGAAACACATTTGGAAAGGGATTTGGCATCATGTTATACTCTAGGGTCCAGTGTTGTATGCATTAGTTTTTATCAAAGATGATTGCATAATAGGACCCTGGATGTAGCAAAAACCTAAGGAATCTAAACCACTAACCAAGCTCACCAAATGTAATAAATATAAATCACAGATGAAGGGAAGATTAAATGTGGCTATTTACTTATGCAAGAAATGTAAGCTTTAAGATTTTTTCGTTTTCTAATCTCAGCAGGCAGTCCCGTGAACATAATTATTAGTATTTTCAAGGCTTGATCAAATATTGGCTTAATAAAGAACTCATTCACTTAACGGTGATGACCTCCAGGTACCTGTGGTAAAGTCCAGAACCCTAAATTATATGCTCCAGAGCTATGGCACCTACATGATGGACAAAATAAATGAGTAGCGTCATACTAATATATGGGAGATTTTTAACACTTAAAATTAAGTATGTCTGAATTAAATACCTGTTTTGATTTGCAGAGGGGAAAAAAGCTCCCAAAAGATGGATATGATAAAAGGACTCAGAAGTCAAGGCTCCCTTCAAACTCAATAGGCTACTAACACTACCTTCAAAACCATTACAGCATTAGTTGTACAGCCACGAAAGGGGCCAAAAAGACATCAGAGGGGAATAAAAGAAATTAGGTAGAGGGCCTAAATGAGCACATGCTGGTTCTCTATTCTTATTTCTCTCCTTGGTTTTCCTAGGGATTGTATCTTTGGAAAAAAAAAAAATCAGGTTTGTGAGGCCTCCTCTCTGCTCACATTCACTAGAGAGAAGGTAAGGACAAAAAGGGATAGGGAGGGAAAAGATAATCACAAGAAGGAAGGAGGCAAATTTCACAGGCAGACTGATATCTTCCTTGGGCTCAGGAGTTTTAAAACTCTGCTTGCAAGATTAGGTTCTTGCTTTTATAGTATAGATGGTAAGAGATTTCCAACTCTGATTTTACAATGCTCTGGGGTTTATGCAATTATTACGATGTGTGCATTAAAAATTCTCAAAGCCAAATTAATTTGAATTATTTTTCACCAAAAAGGCAGACATTTAAAAGCTTTTTTTTTTTTCCCCCCCGTTATCATCCTAGTCTACCTTTCTGTATTTTTTTTTTTTTTTGAGACAGGTCTCGCTCTGTCACCCAGACTGGAGTGCAGTGGTGCAATCACAGCTCACTACACCCTCCATCTCCTGGGCTCAAGGAGTGATTCTCCCACCTCAGCCCCCTAAGTAGCTTGGGCTACATGTGTGCATAACCCCGCCTGGCTAATTTTTACATATTTTTGTAGTGATAGAGTCTCACTATATTGCCCAGGCTGGTCTCAAACTCTTGGGATCAAGCAATCCTCCTGCCTCGGCCTCCAAAAGTACTGGGATTACAGGTGTGAGCCACCATGCCTGGCCCTTTTTGAAAGATTTGATATGCCTTGGAATTCACCCTGCCTGAGCCCTGGGACACAGTTGCTTTGTTTCGAGGCTAAGTACTTGTGTTCCCAGCTGGCTGGTGCTCTTCTTCTAGGCCCTCTCTGGATCACTAGGAATTCCACAGTTCTTCCCTAAGCCTTTTTTCCATCCCTGTCCCTCTTCCCAGTCCCTGCTCCAAAACCCCTCATGGACTGCTTTCTTCTTGAGGTTTCCCACCTCGACCTCTAAGAGCTATGGTGGAATGAAATTCCTGGCGAGCAGGCTGGGCTGGCTCCCAGCAGTGATATGTGAAGGGAAAGCAGAACTTCGTAAGGGGAATAAACCTATCAGAGCCTTCCATGCTTCCATCAGCTCACTTCTCCTCCTGGGCTGGGCTCAGTCTAAGCATATTACATGCATAATGATGTTTAATCCTCATACCACCTCTCTGAGAAGCATGATTATACCCATTTTCCACACATGAGAAGATTTATACTCAGTCAGAGCAGGAGCTAGACAAGGCTGGCTGAGCAGTGAACCTTGCTCCCAGTCCGGCTCTGAACCATCACACTCTTCAGTGTGAAGCAGGAGATTTTAGCCTCACGTTTCTGGACACTGGAAGGACTCAAGAGCTTTGGGGTTTGCCCCTTTGGTAGTCCAGTGGAGGACAGATCAGTGGTGACAGGCTCTGGCTCTGTGGTCCCCTGCCATGCCACTCTGCAAGGGGGCCCTTCCCTGCCTATGCCTAGGTCTCCCTGGTGACCACCCAGTTTTTCCTCGAGGGCCTACCACAGAACACAGGCGGGTGTGTGAAGTCTTTACTCTGTACCTCCCTACACTGCCCAGGGTAGAATGTGGTGGTTCTTCCCAGAACTGTGCCATCTGTAGATAGACCAGGGCCTTAGCCTTCCTTCTTAGCAAACGATGTGTATCAGTTCATAGGAAACCACTCTGCCGATGACACTCCACATCTGAACACAGGACAGTAAAAAAGGTCCTTGATTTGGGAGGTACGGGGAAGAGAAGGGAGACAGGCACAATTCTGTCTTTACATCTTGAGCCATCCAGCTGAAGGGGGTCTGTGGGCTGGCAGGGGGTGGTAAGGCTTCAAATCCTTTCTTTGAACCATTTAAAAATGTTCTTGCATGCTGCCTCCTTTCCCCACAAACCCATGTAACACATCACCAACTACTACACAGAAAATGTTAAATATATAACAAATATACTAAATCATATAAAAAATATTATTTAGTGGCCTTTTTTTCTAGTTTATTCTTACTTTTCTTACTTTTTTTATTTTTTTTAAATCCAGGTAGCCAATTTTATCAGCCAGGTTTGGAGTACTGGGCTGATGAATGTTGAAATAGTCATGGGGTTTCATTTATTCATTATGTCTTCCTTCTTCTGTGGGAGTCAGCGCCGAGATGATAAATGCTGGGCTCAGGTCCAGCTCGGGCCACTCACTCCCAAGGTTCATACACAAACAGATCAGCTGGATCAGGGCCCAGCAGGGAGGTGAGGCTTAAACCTCTTCGCCTGAGGAGGAGCCAATAAAAAGACTAGCAGCTTGGATGGTGAATAAGCGCGAGTGCACGCGTGTGCGTGTGTGTGCGTGTGTGTGTGTGTGTGTCAGAGTGACCTATCCCAGGTGGATGCTGGGAGTGGTGGCAGGAAGTGGGGTGTGATCAGAGAGACAGGAAAAGGCTCAGAGAAATGTGTGATAGCTCAGATGGGTCTCAAACCACAAGGCTCTGTCTACACATCCAGCACGATTCCTTCTGGAACACAGGGAGTTAAAGATGAATCAACTCTTGAAACTGAAACCAATTATCCATGGCAATTTATTAAATAACTAAGGTTTCTAGGCCTTATTAAAATAAATGTTTAGTGTATTTTCTTATTCTCTGACGTTCAGTTCTTCACTTGTCAGCACCTGCTGGCAGCAGCTGGAGTAATCTTACCAATTTTGCCGTATGTGCAAATCAATTTGATTCCCCCCCTCCCCAAGATAGAAATCAGTAAAGTGATTAAGTTACAATTAAGGCATGTCATTGAAAGCCCAGATAACAAGAAAAGGCTGAGGAGGAATCGGCCAGAGGTCACCAGTGATTTCCTTCCACCCCGGTTAAATGATTTCTCCCCCTCATTCTCTTGCCTGCTCTACTGCATGTGACACTGTGGATGAATCAACAAGCCTCATCCTATTTCTGGGAAGTCTCTCCTTTTTCTGGCTTCCATCATGCTTTCCATATGCCAAGTTCTCCTCTTGTCACTCATACGGGCCCCCTAACTGTTAATCTGTCTGTCCATCCATCCATCCAATAGATGTTTAATGACCCAGTGTGCCATGCACTGGGAAAAATGACAAACGATATTTATGTCTGGTTTCACAGTTAAAAATGCCTTTCCATATATTATTTAATTAAATTCCTGCTACAACCATTTGAGGGGGCTGTTAGGATCCCCATTATTTTATATATGAGGAAGCAGGCTCTGAGAGGATCTGCAATTTATTTAAAACAGCACAGCCAGCAGGTGGCAGGGTCTAGACATGAATTCAGGTTTTCATCCCATTAAGAATTCCTAATGGTACTCTCCTATATACTGGTGAGGTATAATTTCTCAACAAGCCTCACTGTTCCTAATGAAATGTCACGCTCCAGCTATCATGTATTTACTGAGACTATGCTAGGCTCCGAGAGATGCAAAGACTGAGTCCCCACCCTCACAGAGCTTGTGGCTGAGTTGGGAAGGCAGACGTTAAACATATATGTTCACACAAGAAATACTTGTTTTCAACATATGAGGGAGAGCTAATCTAGTTGTGAAAATTAGGGGAGTCTTACAGAAGGAAGTAATCATTAAGATGCAGTCTGAAGGATGAGTCGGAGTTAGCTTTGGAAAGAGAGGATGAAAGAAAATCACATGTACAGAGGGAAAAGCATGTATGTGCAAAGGCCCTGTGGCAGAAAGACCCAATGTGCTGAAATTTTGAAGGCCAGCTTGACTGGAATATAGACAATGAAAGGGAGCCTGGCACAGGATGTGGCCCAGACCACACAAGACTTTGTAGCCATGATAATGATTTCTACTTTTAGTTTAAGAGCAATGGGAAGCCACAAGTCAAGAGAATGACATGATGAACTTTGATTTTGATTCTGACTTCTGTGTGCAGAATGAATTGTAGAGGAGCAAGAGTGGAAGCAGGAGCAGCTGGAAGGCTTTTGCAGTTGTCCAGGTGGGAACTGATGGTAGCTTAGACCAGTGTTGTGGTGGTGAAAATGAAGAGAAGAACCCCACAGGTACCCCCTGCTCTGCTCAAGCCCATTTTCTTACTAGATCCTGACACCAGAGTGTGCTCACGAATTTGCAGTGAATGGAAGCTTGTCCACACTTCAGGGCTCTGCTGGAGTCTCCTCTTCCAGGAAGCCTTCTCCAGACAATGCCAGTCCTCTGAGATCTTTCAGAAGTCGTACGCCTCTTCTGCGCTTCCCATTCTCACACCTGATGCTTCTCTATGGCTTGGCTGCTCTCTGGTCCACTCCCGGAGATGCCTTCATTTCTCTTGTTGTCTTGCTTTCTCCCTTTGGAAAGTAAATGCTTTGTTGGCATTTGCTGAATGGTATCAACACGGCTCCTTTGGAAATTATATTTGTAAATGATTACTCATGCCAATTGCCATGTTTCCCCCTAAATTAAACACTGGTTGCTTAAATGTGTCTTCATGATTCTGTTCTACCAAAATGTATGTCCCAATTTTTCCATTACTTCCTCTAAACTCTTTTCCATATTTCTCCTAGTAGAAAGCAGTTTCAGGGGGAATGGAGTGGGGGTGGGGTGGGGCCAGGAGTGCAATTAAACAAGGGCTGTCTGACCAGAATTCCTATACCTTTTTAATGGGGTATTTGATTAATCCTTTTCATGGGCACCATTATTCATGCCTTGATAGAATCTCATTTTATAGCTCTTAACACATGGACCCAATTTATCCACATCACATTGTATTCTAATACTTGTCACCCAAGTTATTAGCTATCTCCTTTTCAGTGTAAAATCATCAGTAAGTTTGATTAGCTTATTCCCTGGGGATGATAGGGGAGATAAGAACAGACACAGTACAATATAACCCCAATGGCTCTGCATTCTCAAAAGAAGACTGCTACATGGAATCCATTTATGGAGCCAGGGTGGCCAAAACAAACATCCGCCCCATGGGAGGGACTCTGTGCAACCCAGGAGCGGTAGCCACGAAGGGCTGACTGCTGTCATTACTGGCAGGACTGAGCTATCATCCTAAGTGGGATTTTAATAAAAAATGGTGGGGTTCCTCCACCTCCTGCTTAACACCCCCTCCCAATGCCTTTCCTGAGAATCACAGCCCAGCAGCTTCTCTTTATTCCTTGACATCCCTTCTGCCTTCAATCCCTGTTCTTTTCCTACTGGGCACCTGGCAGGGCGGACAACCTAGAATGAGATGCACAGTGCTGTGTACTGCTCTTTCTCCAGCATAGGCTTGGGTCTAAGCCTCGAGCTCTGTCTTTCTCTTCTCTGGAACCAAATCTGAGCCTTGGGACTCACAGGTGGCTTTGCTTTTGTAAGCAAAGTCACTCCTTAGCTTGAAAGAGAGAAGGGGCCTGCACAACCCCTATTGGATGGTAGGCTCCAAGCCCATGGAGAGTTTCTAATGCCCCTTCCTCTACGCAACCATCTTTCTTGAGCCCAATCAGGCTGCACCCCTAGGCCCCAATGGCTGCAGCCCTCCTCATCTTTACACCAAAGGCCCTGTCAATGATTCTTGTGCTTTTCTGAGCCTGGCAAGAGTGTCACTGTGGTGACATTCTTCCCTTCCAAAGGTGGAGCCCAATTCCCTTCCTGTAGTGTGTGGGCTGGACTTAGAGACTGATTTCTAATGAACAGAATAGAGTGGATGTAGTAGCATGTCCCTTCCGAGACTAGGCCATAAAAGGCATTCTGACTTTCTCCCTCCCTCTGTTGGGTTGTTGGCTCTCAGGGAAGTCAACTGCTATGCTGTGAGCAGGGCTGTGGAGAGGCCTAAGGTACTGAGCACCAGGAACTGAGGCCTCCAGTCAACAGCCATGTGAGGGAGTCATCTTAGGAGTGGGCCCTCCAACTCCAGTTAAGCCTTCAGATGAAAGCTTGACTGCAGCCTCATGAGAGACTCAGCAGAACCACACAGCTGAGCCACTCCCAGATCCCTGGCCCACGGAAACTGTGCAAGACAACACAGATTTGTTCTAAGCTGCTAACGTTGGAGTCATTTGTTATGCAGCAACAGGTTATTAACACACTCTTCCTACTTTAGGGTAAGGCGCTCATCTTCTTCTCCCCTTCAATTCCCTTCTTAGGTTCTATTTTCATCTCTTCTCTCTTGGGATGTCTGGTATCCCTGTTGCTCCCTCCACTGACCCGTCCCTCTGTGTCCACTCAGTCCTCACGGTCTCAAGGACTCTTTCCCAAGAAGGGGGAATGGAGGAGAGAGGAGCTCCCCAAGACCTGGGTTTGCAATTCCATTCTTGCCTGCCATCCAGAATGACATCTGGCATTAGGAGAATGACTTTTTGCAGATGGCAGTCTTCCTCAGGCCATGAGGCTACCTCTTGTTTCTAAACCCGTGGGCGTAATAACTTCAGCCAGGCCCACAGCCAGCATGAGAAGACTTTGCAAACATCGTGTTCCCCTTTGTATCATATGCTCATCTCCTGTGCCCTTTTTGCTCATCTGCAATTTCTGCAAAAGGTCATGTCTCGTTTCAGCTTTGCCGTTAAGTGTATTTGACTCTAGGTGGGAATCTCAAAACTGGATGAAGATGCAATCTGGCTTAAATGCTGCAAGGTGGGCCACTATACTTCACCCCAACCAGCTGTGTCCTGCTAGCATAGACACCCATGCAGGAGGTGGCAATCTGATAGTCACTTCTTTCATAATTATACATGGGGCAAAATGTTTGCTTTTTTTGAGACGGAATCTCGCTCTGTCAGCCAGATTGGAATGCAATGGCACCTTCTCGGTTCATTGCAACCTCCACCTCCCGGGTTCAAGTGATTCTCCTGCCCTAGCCACCCGAGGAGCTGGGATTACAGGCGCCCGCCACCATGCCCGGCTAATTTTTACATTTTCAGTAGAGATGGGTTTTCACCATGTTGGCCAGGCTGGTCTTGAACTCCTGACCTCAGGTGATCCACCCGCCTTGGCCTTCCAAATTGCTGAGATTACAGGCATGAGCCATGGTGCCTGGCCTTAGTTTTTAACTAAAAACAAAAAAATCCAGGTAGCTTTTCCATCTGGTCAAATCTTAGTAATTTTTACAAAATTAATTTCAGTTTAATGGAGCAAAGTCAGACAGAGATAGATGTCAATTTTCTAGAATGCTTGGCAAAGATTAAAAAAACCACACACACACACACACACACACACACACACACACACACACACACACAATGGAGCTAAGCAGTGGAGTGGACCCCAAAGCAGTGGTTCTCAAAGTATAGTCCTAGGGCCAACAGCAACAGCATCATCTGGGGACCTGCTAGGAATGCACATTCTGGGGCCCCAACCCAGAGCTACTGAATCAGAAACTTGGGGTGGGGGAGCTGCAATTGATTTTAACAAGCCATCTAGGGGATTCTGACACATGACTACAAGTTGTGTATCACTGACTTATAGGATTAAACATCTAAATCATTCATTCAGCCATAAGCTATTGATTGAATACCCACTGTTTGTCAGACATGGGGCAATGTGGAGGAATGATAGGGAATGTCTTCCTCAAGGAGTTCACAATACTCCCTTCCCTTGCTTTATTACAAAGCTTGAAAAGAATGTAGGAATCTGAAGACATAATCCAAGGAATGGAAATTATTCTTTATATGTAACTTTTCAATGGACAGGAGGCACATCAAATTTTTTTTTTTTTTTTCCAGGAACGATCATACTCTCAAAATAGTAACCTTTCTAAAGTAAGTAAATGTGTGGGTTTAATATATTATGTACAGCTGGCTCAGGCTTTTAGACTTAAAAAAAAAAAAAGATTATGAGATTCCACCATGAATGAAATGCAGGATTATTTCAAAGATTCACTTAGGTATCTGTCTATCTTAATGAACAAACTATTCAGTGTTACCATCTTCCTTGAAGTAGGAGTTCTTGCCACCTTCTCTTAAAATAAGTCTAGGCCGGGCGTGATGGCTCACACCTGTAATCCCAGCACTTTGGGAGGCTGAGGCAGGTGATCACTTGAGGTTAGGAGTTCGAGACCAGCCTGGCCAATATGGTGAAACTGCATCTCTACTAAAAATACAAAAATTAGCCAGGCATGGTGGTGCATGCCTGTAATCCCAGCTACTCAGGAGGGTGAGGCATAAGAATTGCTTAAACTCAGGAAGTGGATGTTGCAGTGAGCAGAGGTGGTACCACTGCGCTCCAGCCTGGGTCAGAACAAAACAAAACAAAACAAAAAAACCCTAAATAAGTCATAACAGCTCATATGTATTGTGTGCTGGGCTTGGAATATTTCTGTATTCATTAACTCATTTGATCCTTCCCTGATCCTACAAAGTAGATGCTGATCCTACAAAGCAGATGTAGCAAACACATACAGTCTGTAGATGAACAGAGTCTGAAAGAGGCAGAAACAGGAACCCAGACTCATCTCTTAACCCCAGGCAAATGATCCTCCTGTGCTGTCTCTCATCCCCTTTGGGTCATTTTGCTGCTCATTAAACTACTGATTAATTGGGAAAACATAAAAGGAAATACTACTCTCCCCTAAAAGGTTTCTAGTATGAAATCCCTGGCTAAAGCTTAAACTGCGGGACTTATTTTGAAATTTTAAAGTTCATGCTAGATTTCTCCTTCAATACCATAGATAATGAAGAGCTGGCTATAAACTTCTTATGGTCACCAGCATTAGCAGCCTGTGTAAGAATCTGATCCATGCTCAACAGATCCTGCTTGGAGAAGATGCTCCACATTTTCTCCTTTCTCAGGGTGTCTCAAAGATGCTCATGGACTCACTGTAATACTATCAGAGTAGATGACTTTCCTGTATTTGGGATGAACTTGAACTGATGCAGTCAAGCCTGGGCCCTTGTGACCAAGGATATCTAGTTAAATCTGACAGCTGTGGGGATGAAGAATGTGACCTATGGCCACAGAAGAAATCAAAACTATCTGGCCCAGACCAGAAACACACTCAACCCTTTGGCATAGGCAGGAGGTGTGCCCAGGGGCTGAGCTCATTCGCCACACAGGCTTATCCTTCATTTACAAAGGAATCACAGGTCAACCATGTTTTGGCAACTAGATCAGGAGCCCTCTTCTACCTATTGCATTGTTGGGCATAACCTGGCGGCTTTATTTATATGTAAGCAACAAATTCAGAGTCCACGTGGGCTGCGTAAAAAACCCTGAATGCATCTCTCAAGCCACTTACAGTGCATGCAACTCGAAGGAAACTGAAATGTATGCACCTTTCCCACTGACTTTCTGTAATCAAGTCTTTTTAGAACAAAAAGTTCAACTTCCATCTGTTTTTAAGTCAGGGATGCTTGTTGGCTTGTGCTGAGACATTGATTTGATTAGTAGCATTCTGTGGAACTACAGACATGAGATGTTGAGCTCACAAATGTATGATTCATTTCAGGATTTTGAAATGAGAAATGCACCTATCAATGACACAGAAGCCGGGAGATTCTGAGAAAGCATTTCATGCATATAAATGGAACAGGCGATGAAAAAATATGCTTATGGTTACAATCCCGAAGCCAGGGACCACCCCACTGTGCTCTCCACCCTCGAGAAGTGACGGCTCCACGGGAAACCGCTGGGATTAGATGATCCTGCGTTTGGACACCCATATGCTGCCTCATTTATCTACCTGTGACAGGGACAGTGCTGGAAGAGAATCAAAAGATGACAAATTGCTTCTGGTTTTAAAGGAGCTGCTCAGGCTGGATGTACACCCAGGGGGAACCAGCTTCCGTGCCAGGAGCCATCACTTCATCCCATTCTAAGGCCACATTTTGGCAAACACCAACCAGCAGATGACTGCTGTCTCCTTTCACCAGTGGATTCAAAGACGCTTGCTCTGAAAGCCTGAAATTCAGTCTTTCTGAAGACGTGTGCAGCAGAGAGCAAATCTGCCCACACACTGCAGTGAGGCAGGACGGCGGGCAGGAAGCAAGGGTTCCAGATGACAGGGATTTTTCCCGCGTTGAGGCAGACAGATAACAGGGGAATGATTTTGCAGGGGAATGACTCCAGAGTAGAGAAAGTATAGTGTCAGTAAATGACCCTAGAAAAGACTGATACAAGTGAGATAAGTGGACAACAATTTCCAGGACACTGGCCACTGGAATCTGCTTCTGGGGACACAGAAGCCCCCAAGATTCTAGCTTTCCTGGGGTTAGGAGGGAGGCCCACTGGGAGTTTCAAGAGGGTCCACCTGAGCAAAACCTAGCCCTACATAAGCCCCTATACTCGCCAGCCAGTGGTCCAGCCAAGGCCATGTATCCATCCAGCTACGAGCCTTGCTGCTTCTCTCCCGCCATGCATCCTCTCTGGGAATGACTATGTAATTCAAGGTTAACCCACTCAGTCCTCTGGAGGCGAGCTTTCCTCAGCCAGTCCAGCTTGTGTTTCTTCTCTGCCATGTGCTGAAATTCACAAGGCCAGAGAAGTGCCTCACTGTGTTTAAGTGTATAGATGCCTTGTGTTCTCCTACACATTGCAGTCCTATTTACTTATTTTATCCTCTTGACAACCTCTGAGACAGGTACTATTATTACCCCCTTTTTGAGGTTGATGAAATTGAGGCACAGAGAGATGAGGATTGGCTGAAGGTCATACAGCGAGTGAATAGCAGAGCTAAGGTCAAGCCCAGATAGCTCTTTTCTGGGGTCTGACTCTTTCAGAACCTCTCTGCTGCCTCTCCGATAGAAAGCTCCTTGAAACCCAGGGGCTGCAGCCCATGTGGCCAATGGCTTGCTCAGGCCTTCCTCCTTCTCCAGTCCACCCCTCTGGAACTCGGTTGGTACTCAGGGCTGGAGTGCAGAGCCTGCAGCATGAGAAGACAGGCTCATCTCCAAGCCCCTTATCTGTTTCTAAATTCAAGCCAGATGTCCAAACGTTCGTTTTATGCTTGTTTGTTTTGAACATTCCATCGTGATGCCCAAGGCCGCCTCGGAGATGGTCTCTCTGTTCTCCTTAGTGAGCATCTGACCCCCTCTCCTCACACCTCTTGTCTCTGGAAACACTCTTCCTGCCACCAACTGATGTTCCCTGCCTAACCTCATTACACATTTCAGCTAAAAATGCCTATTTTCCATGTGGCAGTGAGGTATAATTATAGCACAATTTACATGCCAAGGCATTTTCAAATTTATCATTTCTAATAATAACCTTGGTGTATAACCACCATACCCATTCCATAGATGGGCAAACAGAGGTAGGAAGTCATAGCAAGGTTGCAAGGGCATCCCAAATTGCCAGGTCACTTGAGCCACTTGCATACAATTCTCTCTCCAGATCGCTTTCTCTCAACTTTCTGTTCAACAAATTTATCTGTGGCCTGGGAATGAGAAACGTTAACAGGATCAAGTTGTATCTGTGCCTGTACTCCAGCTCTCAGAATACTAATAAGCGACTCTAAGCTTTGGTGGCAAGGACATCAATGCTTAGCTTTCAGCCAAAACCCATCATGAGTAGGTTTACATGCATGAAACACGTACTTGGAGTTTTGGGTTTGCAAGTTCTCTTATTACCTATTGCAACTAATCAGAATGCTGAAGGGATTTATTCCCAGTGTCTGCTGACATGACCATAACTTTTGTTCTGATAGAATCTTTTGGCCAAGAAATGAAAGGGTAGACCAGAACCTACAAGAAGACGAGTAATCTTCCTTCAGAGTCAAAATTGTAAGACAGTTTTCAAATAGTTATTGCAGAAAGCTTGGGTCCTGTGTAAGGAAGATACGAGACAGCTAGAGGATGTATTCGTTGTATGTAAATCTAGAATTAGAAACTGTAAATGCTGGAAGTTTCATGAAAGTAAAATTGCCTCCTGTACTGGGTGCATTGTTTTGCTGCTCTGTGAGCTTTTTTCCCCTCTGGGGTCTCTGTCTGTGAAAATGCAGTTGTGGGGAGTCAGGAATCCTGACTTCTAGTCCCAGTTCCGCCCCTATCACTTGCGTGCCCTCAGGCAAATCACTGAATTTCTTTGAACTTCCAGATCTGTGAAACCAGTATCCGCCAGTGTACCTTACTGAGTTGTTATGAAAATCAAAATGAGTGAGCTACAAGACTGCTTTGGAAACAGCAAGATGCTGTAGAAATGGAAGATATTTCTACAGGCAAATGATCAAGCTCAAAAGGCGGTTGTGAGAACAGAAGCCTCTCAACTGTTTTCAGAGGAATCATCTTCCAGAGACATTGTTGAGAAGTGGCTTTTGGGAGTGTGACCATGGAAGCGTGACCATGCCAGTCTACCTCATGGTATTCAAAAACAAGTGACAGCACACTATTTTGTGTGTTTGCTGTCTCGTGTTCGTGCTTGACTCTCTTATCCCACCACTCAGGCAATGCTTGACACATAGGGGGTACTCAGAAACGTGAGACAAATTAAAGAATACCAGCCTGAGTATTTTAGTTCCTTGGGCACAGGAAGTTTGTTGGTGGGAAGGAATGGGGGGCAAAGATGGAAAATTTCTGGAAGACTGAGTGTAGGGTGACCCGCTGACTCAGGCCCAAGGGATTTCCCAGGACAAGATGGTCATTCTACCTGGATGTCCTATATGAATATCCACTTTGCTTCCTCCCAGCCAGCAGGGAATACAGTATCTGAAGAGTAGAAGACTGGTAGAAGGCATATGTGTCTCTGAGTTCCTGAAGAGTGGATCCCTAGGGATTTATAGCCTGGGCATTTTCTTTAACCTTTTTGTCTCCTTAGTTTCAATAGGTGACATCATCTTTTCACCATCAGGAATTTGACAGAATCATGCCCCTTCCATTTTTCCTGCATCAGATTATCACCTCTAAGTTATTTTCCTGATCCTTGCCAGTGGCGTTCTGCCACCAGCTGAATCTTCTCCCTAACAGCTCGTGGCATTCAGTGTAAAACTGCAGCCTTTAGCAGGACTTGCACTTGGAATTGCTAAAAGCGCTTTGTGCAGGCTTCACCAGAAACACGTGCACTGCAGAATTGCTGCCTGGATTAAGATCTGACTCGTGCTCGTAGCAGGGAGATGACATTTTGGGCCAGTGTGGCGATGTGATTAGTTGGGGATTTCCCCTTTAAAAACTTACGGTAAAAGCCTGCCTGAGACAATTCAATATTCATAAATGGAAAGCATAGATGGCGTTTCTGCTCTGCCAAGAGCAATAGCTATTTATCATGGCAAATGACTGAAATAGTTGTACATACAATGCTTTACTCAGTGCTGTAAATTACGGTATACAGAAGATTAAGCTTAAGCCTAATGCTACCCTTGAGCTTCAACAGCTGAGTCCTATAAATGGATACCTGTTAAGAGGAGAGAATCTTTTTCCTGGTTACTACTTAGGAGTGTATCTCTATTAAAAGCTTGTGTTAAACATAAATTACCAGGAAGCCTGCCCCTAACCCCAGGCAGACTTTTCCTCAGGGCACTGACTCACGTGAGTCACATCTAAATGACACAGTGACAGGCCTGAGACTAGAAGTGTGTGCTGTGCTGACCTCAAGAGGGACAGCAGAGGAATTGGGGGCAGAGGTGGAGGGACTTCACAGAGCACTGAATGACCACTCACTTTCAGCCAGTCTGATCTGAGCCCAAGGAGGGACAGAGAGACCCTGCCAGACCTTAAGAAGACCTTTAGAGTTAAAATAATCCTGAATCCCAACCCCTTCAAAGAGAAAGTTTCTTTATCTGTTATTCTGTAAGTATCAAGGAACCATGACCTAGAGCTGAAACTTAAGTTTCCTAACTAAATTCTGTTCTCTAAGCACTTGCTTCTCAAAGTGGGGTCTGTGGGGCAAAAGCACCAGCGTCACCAAGAATCACATCAAAAATAGACCTGGGCTGGGTGCAGTGGCTCACGTCTGTAATCCCAGAACTTTGGGAGGCCAAGGCAGGTGGGTCACGAGGTCAGGAGTTCAAGACCAGCCTGACCAACATGGTGACATCCCGTCTCTACTAAAAATACAAAAATTAGCTGGGTGTGGTGGCGGGCACCTCTAATCCCAGCTATTCAGGAGGCTGAGGCAGCAGAATTGCTTGAACCCCGGAGGCGGAGGTTGCAGTGAGCTGAGATCGTGCTACCACACTCCAGCCTGGGCGACAGAGCAAGTCTCCATCTCAATAAATAAATAAATAAATATAAATAATAACAAAAATACAGACCTACTGAATTGCATCAGAATCTGCATTTTAACAAGATTTTTTGGAAGATGTATATGCACAGTAAAGTTTGAGAATCAAAGGAAGAGGGAACAGGTGTTTTATAAAATAATAATTAAAAAAATAAAACAACAGGGAAGCAGGTGTCAAGCAGGGAGGAGGAGCCCCCTGATGTTCTCACTGAAAATTATGACAAATGACAAATCTGATTTATGAAAATAGGTCCTAGTAGTGGATCATAGGATTCTGAGTTCCCCTTTGTCCAATCCTACTTCAGAACACTTTCGGGAACTTGAGAGATCGATTATGAGCTATGAATGAAGTATCACTTGAACTTGAGATGTGCCCCAAAGCATCTCAGGGTGTAAAACAGTGAATCAGCAAAAAGTTCATGCTTCATAAATTAATCAGGGTGCCTCTAATCACCTATGAATTAGTAGGCTGAGAAGCACTGCCAGTGTTTTGGGCCATGATTTCAATTCTTTATTGTAATTACCAGTTGACTGTAAGTGGGTAAAGTAAGCAAAGATTGTTGTGTTATCTGAGAAGATAGAGATCTTGGATAACTTTAGTCTTTAAAAACTAAAGTTCTGTATGCATGTTAAAAACATAATGGCAATCATTAAACATATAGGTTTTAGAAATAAAGTCTATTGTGACCTAGAGAGCAGGGGGAAAAACGGGGACAGGGTAAGGAAAATTGTACTAATCTAATGGAAGGCAGAAAAGGAGAACAAAGAAGCAAATAAAAAGCAATGTAAACAGAAATATAAATTAGAAGTTAGAAATAAGTCCAAATATATAAAGTAATTACAATAATTGTAAATGGATAAAACTCACCTATTAAAAGACAATATCAGATTGGACTTTTTTTTTTTTTTTTGAGACGGAGTCTCGCTCTGTTGTCCAGGCTGGAGTGCAGTGGCATGATCTCGGCTCACTGCAACTTCCGCCTCCTGGGTTCAAGCAATTCTCCTGCCTCAGCCTCCTGAGTAGATGGGATTATAGGCACATGTCACCATGCCTGGCTTATTTTTGTATTTTTAGTAGAGACGGGGTTTCACCATGTTGGCCAGGCTGGTCTTGAACTCCTGATGTCAGGTGATCTGCCTGCCTCGGCCTCCCGAAGTGCCGGGATTATAGGCATCAGTCACTGCGCCTGGCCAGATTGGACTTTTTAAAAAGCCAGCTATATACTGCTTTACAAGAGAGACACCTAAAACAAAATGACACAGAAAAGTTGAAAATAAAAGATTAGAAAGAAACAAATGAGGCAAATATATATTGACCCAAAGAAAATTGAAGAGCAATGTTAATCAGATAAAATAGAACCTAAGGCAAAAGCATTAATAGGCACAAAGACAACACTACTAAAAAGACGTCACAATTAAGCTTATATGTACCCAACAGGACAGCCTCAAAATTGTAAAGCAAAAGCTGTCAGAGTTACAGGAGAGACTGACACACTTAAAACTATCATAGGAGACTTAAAACTCTCTTCTCAGAAATTACAGAGCAAGCAGACAAAAAATGGCAAGAATGAACAAGATTTAAACAAAATAAACAATATATGGAAGCCTGCACACAAAAGAGAGATTAAATAAATTTTCTAATCATACATGATCTAAATTACGAAACAAACAATAAATGTATGGAACTCTGCACACAATAGAGATTATATACATTTTTCAATCACGTGAGACATTTACAAAAGTGGTTCACATGCTAGCTAGTCACAAAGGAAGTTATCATGAATTATAAAATGGATAACCTATAACATTCTCTGACCACCATAAATTAAACAAGTATCAAAAATTAAACAATAGTAAGGCCACGCCCTCACCACCCTTTACATCTGAAAACTAAAATCGCATTCCTAAATTACCATCTAGCAGTGGTGTGGTTTTTTTCCTATGTGTGGCCTAGCTGCTATAGGACTAGTTAATTTACATGACAATTATCAGGGGTATCACAAGAAGCAGGAAACTCCCAGACCATTGAAGCTTCATTATTTTCTGTTTTGAACTAAACTCTAAGCCAAAGGGAAAGTGAAGCACCTGACTCCCAGAAGACAAGAAGGGACATGTGTGGGTTAATTATGACCTAGTCATATGGTGCTAGAAGCTGCTCTTGGTACACTCCCCGGCCCATGCCCTGCACTGCCACGCTCTACCCATCTCTTTCTGCTTGCCAGTGCTGGGTGGATGACAAGACTGTCCTTGAAGTGTCCCCGGGACCTGGGAAAAGATGCTAATTAATGGATGTGGCACCTTACAATTAATGGCATCCTGGAATCGAGAAAATACCATAGTTAACTGTTTGTAGGGGACCTTCTGTCTGCTCTTTCACTTCTGAAAAAGCAGTGGGAAAGGCTGAACAGGAGACACAAGGGGAAGATACAGGCCCAAGTATCTCAGGAAAAATGAGCACTTCACCCTAAAAATCCCCCCAATCAAAATCAAAACCAGATGGATGGTTCCTCCCCAGGATGTGCTACCAGCCCAATACAACTCCAGTGCCGGCTGAATAATGAAATAAATATGAAAAAGAAACCCCCTAACGACTTTAAAAGGATGGAACGCAGGATCGTAGTAACATTGATCAATAGTTGTATAGACAAGCGAGGGTGGGGAAGAAGTGGTTAAAAAGAGATAAATGAAAGGACCATAGCTCTTCAGCCTCCATATGGGGCACTGGGGAGGGCAAAAAGCCCAGTGGTTTCTTGGTCACAAATACTACAAGCCACAGAGGAGGGCAGCTCTGGGGTACACCCTCTTCCTCTGGCCAACCCACTTGTCTCCTAGGCTGGCTCTGCACTGCCACCATCACCAGTACCCACCTCAAAGAGCAGCTAAGGCAAAGGTTGGCCGTAAGGGCTAGAAGTTCCTCACCACCAATCCCTAGGGACCCATGGTTTTGTTGTAAGAATATGACAAAGGCAGCTTAGCCCAGAAAGTGGGAGGAAAATTTTCAAAGGGACACCCTCTAGCCCCTGCCTTCTTAAACGCACTGGGAGACTTGATTCATGTTTTCGGAGCTAGTGTCACTATCAGGATGATGCCCAGAGCTGACAAATGCAGGTCATAGGATTAGGGGGTCAGTCAGAGCCAGCAACCTTTTTTTGTTTGTTTGTTTGTTTTTGAGATGGAGTCTCACTCTGTGGCCCAGGCTGGAGTGCAGTGGTGCGATCTCGGCTCACTGCAAGCTCCGCCTCCCAGGTTCACGCCATTCTCCTGCCTCAGCCTCCCAAGTAGCTGGGACTACAGAAGCCTGCCACCACGCCTGGCTATTTTCTTTTTTTGTGTGTGTGTTTTTACTAGAGACAGGGTTTCACTGTGTTAGCCAGGATGGTCTCGATCTCCTGACCTTGTGATCCGCCTGCCTCAGCCTCCCAAAGTGCTGGGATTACCGGCTTTTTTTTTTTTTTTTTTTTTTGAGACAGAGTCTCCCTCAGTCGCCCAGGCTGGAGGGCAGTGGCATGATCTTGGCTCACTGAAATATCTGCCTCCCAGGTTTATGCGATTCTACTGCCTCAGCCTCCCTAGTAGCTGAGATTACAGGCGTGCACCACCACACCTGGCTAATTTTTTGTATTTTTAGTAGAGAGGGGGTTTTGCCATGTTGGCCAGGCTGGTCTCCAACTCCTGAGTTCAAGTAATCCACAAGCCTCAGCCTCCCAAAGTGCCAGGATTACAGTGTGAGCTACTGCGCCTGGCCCCACAGCCTTCTTATTAATGAGTATATGGTAGTGCTCTTTGGTTAAGAGGGTTGCCTCATTTAAGAAGGTGCTTGTTTAAGAAGATTACGTATGGGGTGGAGGCAGCTACTTATAAAGATGAGCAGAAAACGACAACCATGATGTAAACTAAGCCATTGTGACCTTAGGAAAATGCACCCCTAGAGAAGGCTTTGGAATTTGTGAAAATAATTCAGGGGGAGAAAAGCAAAGTATCTATGATGCTAATAAACAAACAAATAACAGAAACCAAATCTTAGAAATCCGTAGTTCCAGCATGGTAAAACAAAGACAATGGCTACTTTCTCTGGAAAAAAAAAGACTATTTTTTCCAGATGAAGTGGGATTCATCATAGTGAAATGGTTTACTGACTCTTTCATCCTTTATGCCCCCCAATTTATGTTTTCCCCTGGACCTATTTCCTATGAGTCTCCTATGCAGCATTCCCAAATTTGCACTCTGTTTTCAGAACCGCCTGGCCCTGCAAAGGAACAAGGGAAAGGTCCTACCCAAACCATCAACGGTATTCCCCAATTCCAGGATGTCATTAATTGTGAGATGCAACATCAGTTTAACAGCACCTTTTTTTTTGGGGGGGGGGCAAACAAACAAACAAACAAAACAGAAAGAAAGCCTAGCATAGTAGCTCTATACATCATGGGAAGAAGCACTTCGGGTTTAGAAAAGACATAGCTTGGAAGTATCTTTAGAGATTTGCAGCATCTAGGGGCAAGCCTGCACACAGGTTTCTAGCATGTGACACTCCAGGAAGGAGTCAGTAACTCTCTGTGACCCCAGATGAAGACATAAGAATCAGCTCCTTGAGAATACTCCGAGGGCCTCCCTAAAGAAAACTGACAGTAGAATGCTGCAGCTTACATGGGATTGGGTTCTAGTGTCAGGGTGGGAGGCGAAAATCCTGTATGACCAAAACTCCTCTTGAAAGAGTACAGTACACGTAGTATGTGGGACAGTGGGCCCTTCCCATGGCCAGTTTCTCCTCCAGGGTTGGGAAACATCTTTGTTTCTTTGCTCAGACACCAGACGAAAGGGTGAGCTAGTGTCTAGGGCCATGTTCTTAGGAAAAACATGCATTTTTGTTGTTCTTGTTGCCCACTGCATGTGGCTGAATTTGGATGCGGGTGATGTGACTCCAATGTGAGATAGATGCATTTTGTTTTTGACTTCAAGACCCCTTGGCACTTTAATGTGCTAATAGCTGCTATGAGGCTCTGGGAGGGGGAATCTGGCACAGTTTCCCAAGGGTATGCATCCACCCAAACCCTTGTTCTTCGTATGGGCTTACTGTTCCAGAGAAAGCACTGTTTGGGAGATGCTTCTCTGCTTATGGCTCATGATAGGGAGAATTCCGAGATGACCTTTTGAATCAACGCTGCTAACATTCCTTACTCAGATTTAAATAAAGCAATGACTGTTATCTGAATTCTCCTCAGTGGATACAGCTCTGAGGAATGGAATGGAGCAGCCTGCATGGCGAGGACACGCCAGTGATGACTCAGAAGCCAGGGGTCACGTTACAGTGAGAGCCCTCCAGCAATCAGCTGTGGTCAGGGATCAAAGCCACGGACTCCCCACTGCTCACAGAGCAAGGATGTTTCCCTGCATCAGCCTTTCCAACTGCATCTCAACAGAGTTGGTCATTCTCTTTCAAGCAGCCATGTCTTCTAAATGAATGTACTCGCTTACATGTGGAATTTGGCTTATTCACAACTGGTGAGTCAATTTCCCTTCCTTGCTGGCTTCCTTCCTTCTTTCTTCCAAGATTCTTTTTTTTTTTTTTTTTAAACAAAAACAAAAACAAAAAAACCCCAAGCAAACAAAAACAGTATATTGGGCATTAACTTTTGAGATCCAGCACTCCTTGTGTGGACTCAGGTAATTGAATGGTGAGCCTGGCAGGGGTCCTGGCTCCTTGAGAGTGTGGCGGGGGAGGGATGGATAAGTACATAAGCGTTTGCACCAGCCACCATATATGCTAATATTGGCAAAGCAGAAGGTGCCAAGAGCACTTGAATTTGGGATAGGAGGAGTGCTTCCTTCTGCCTGTTTATCCACCTGTTTATCCCAGGCACTTTTTTTTTTTTTTTTTTTTTTGAGACACAGTCTTGCTCTGTCACCTAGGCTGGAATGCAGCACAATCTTGGCTCACTGTAATCTCTGCCTTCCAATCATTAAGCGATTCTCGTGCCTCAGCCTCCTGAGTAGCTGGGATTATAGGCATGTGCCACATTGCCTGGATAATTTTTGAATTTTTGTAGAGACGAGGTTTCACCATGTTGGCCAGGCTGGTCTCGAACTCTTGACCCCTGGTGATCCACCCACCTCGGCCTATCCCAGACACTTCTGAATGTCTACTAGAAGCCAGGAAAAGCGCTCCCTGGTGGGGCTCAGGGGATGCCCAAGGCACAGTCCTAGCCCTCAGGAGCTCACTGTCTAGTGTTCACAGTCACTCTGCTGCACAGTAATCAGTGCTATAGGTCACAGAGATGCAGAGGGCAAAGGAGCCAGCTGACGATTGAGTTGGGTGTCAGCTGAGCTCAGCATACATGCCAATAAACCACTGAGGGTGCTACCAGCCTAAAAATGGTGGCTGTTGGTGAAGCAAAAATGAAGTCATCTGTTCTTGGAAAAAAATCTCAAGACACAAATAAAATCACCTATTGTCAATTAGCTATTGTCAAGGTCAATAACCCTCAGGTCGCTAACTTAGCGACCTCTTCTCTTTCGTGTCTTACTCAACCTCTTGGCATTTGACATGATCTATGAAATGCTTTCTTCTCTTGGCTTCCATGTAGTCATTCTCTGCTACTTTTTCTGCCAAGTCACTGGCCATTCTCCTTCAACCTAACTCTAAATAAATGTTGACTCTTCCCTTTCCAATCTAATCCAATCCAATCTGTCAGCAAATTCTGTCAGCTACATTTCCAAAATAGATCTCAAGTTTATCCTTTTCTCTCCATCTCCACGGCTACCACAATGATCCGTTACCGCTAGCTATGCATTAGCCCCTTCTGGGTCTCCTGGGCTCCACTGCAGCCAGAGTGAGCTTCAGAAAACAGAAACCAGATTATGTCTTTCCCTCACTCAATACCCTCCAGTATCTTAGCACCACACCCAGAATAAAACCCAACCTTCGACTCTGTTCTACATAACTCTGGCATTCTGGTCCTTGTCTACTACTCTGAAGCCCTCAAACATGCCTTGTTTGTTTTTACTCTTCTGTGTTCTCTGCTGGGACACTCTTGTGACAGCTCTTCACATGGCTTGATCATGTATTTATTTGTTATTTAACCCACCAGAACATAAGCCTCAAGAAAACCAGGCCCTTACCTGTCTTATTCACCACTGTGTCTGTAGCATTAGAACAGTGCCTGGCATACAGCAGGTGTTCAATAAATATTTTTCAAATAAATAAATGAATTGAAACCATGTGACTCTGGAGAATGTAATCCAAGACACTCAGCCTTCAAGAAATAGGCTTTGATGAGATTATAACTAGAAGATTGTTTCAACTAAAAATGAATTCTGGCTGGATGTGGCGGCTCACACCTGTAGTCCCAGAACTTTGGGAGGCTGAGGCGAGAGGATTGCTTAAGCCCAGCAGTTTGAGACCATCCTGGGCAACATGGTGAAACCCCCATCTCTACAAAAAAAAAAAAAAAAAAAAAAAAAAAAAAAAAAAATTAGCCAGACATGGTGGCATATTCCTGTGGTCCCAGCTACTCAGGAGGCTAAGGTGGAGGATCACCTGAGCCTGGGAGGTTGAGGTTGCGGTGAGCAGTGATCATGCCACTGTGCTCCAGCTTGGGGGACAGAGGAAGACCCTGTATATATATATATATATGAACTAAATAATCCTAAAGTTATGAAGATCCTATTAATTTATTTCTAAATTTGAGCTGAACCATTATATCTGCTGTGTGCTTATTTGCAACATTTCTACTCGATTCACAGAAACATGAAAAAAGAGAATTTCATTGAATACGGAGGAATTTATCTACTCTTTGTGAGTCTCATGGATCTGCTCATTTGTTGGGGATAAACAAGAAACTACAGGTAGAACTTTTAGGAGAACATATGTGGTACCCACTCCATCTCTTCTACAAGCTTCCTTCTTCTTGCTTTCAAGTATTTAAAGGTCTATTTCAAATGCTGTAGTTAAGGCTCTAAACGTATTCCCTATTACCAATTTATTCCTCCTTCCTTCCCTCAAAATTGGTTCAAGTTCTCTGTCCATGCCAATAAGCAGAGAAGATCAGTAGTGTGGATTAAAATGAGAAAGAGCAATGAAGCTCACCTGCCCCAAGCACCTGTTATTTACTTTTTAGCATCCTACAGGGGATGAAAATGACTTTTCTTCATCCAAGTTTAGTTATGGCATTGCAGCGAGTTTGAGACACAAAACATACAACTGATGTAGTAGTTAAGGCACTCTGGAGTCAGACATTGGAATTCTGGTTCTGCCACTTACATCAGCCTGACCTTCAACAAATTTCTTAAGTCCTCCAGGTCTCCCTTTCCTTGAGTGTGAGATAAAGATAATACAACCAGATATCCCTTAGGGTGATGGCATGATTAAATAACACATTAAAATGTTTAGCACATAGTCAGTGCTCAGTAAGTGTTTTAGCTTTATTGCTGTTATTTTTATCCTGCATTAGTGGAGTGAAAAGTGGGACCAGGTCAACCTGCTATGTTCTGGACCCAGCATTAACTTTAATTTGAGCAGTAGCAAGTTCAAAATATAAAAACTCGAAGTGAAGCAAAACATAGTCCTACTTAAGTCATAGATTCTCTCGGTTGTAATGCTTGATTTATGGGATAACCCTTCATTAATCAGTCATTCTGTCATTTCTTTCCTTTGAAATTTTCTTAGGGTCCATCATAAGGATTTCCTTAGCATCTATAGTATAACTGCACTTTACTAGGGATGGTGGAAAAATGAAATAAGCAAAAACAATAGCAGACATTGTTTCTGATCATAAGGAACTCAAAAGATTATATCAATACCAGGAGTTAATTTTGGATTTGGGAAAGATTGATCAAATTAAAGATAAAAAAATTCTACTAATGAAATAAAGTTTGCACAGATTCACGTGCTCCTGCCAAGTCTTATTAATTAATGCTATCAAACTTGACGAAGAATATGTTCAATGAGAATAATTTCCCTTAATTATTTTATACTTCTGATGTAAAAAAAAATCTAGTCATATAAAAGACAACTAACAATAACAATAACAACAATTTAATGTCAGCAAACAAATCTAACTTAATTGACAAAAAGAAGGTGTTGCTGCCATTGCCAAACCCCGCGCAATGGCAAGCAACACCTTCAGAAAGGAAGTCTTGGCGGAATAATTAGCAGGTGACGACGCCCCTGACATTCTGGAAAGCCCAGGGGGCACTGACATAGGGAAGGACTAACTCTCTAGGGCTCAGAGGCACACATGATTTGTCTCTTCCTCAACCAGAGGTCACCTGGAGATAGACAAAATAAAAAGAACAATTGCAGGGAACCTTGGATCCTCATTAATTAGGCTCCCATGTGTAGCACTGCTGAGACATGCTGTTCTCGGTATCCAACCAGCATCAGCATCTGGATGTACAGAGAAGGATGGGGTGCCAGCCAGGACATGCCATGCCTCGCTCCAGGGGTGAGTTTCCGCCACTCATTTATTTTTCTGCTCAGCCTCTCTGCTTTAGCTCACAGTTCATTAAATTCTACTGCATCACCATCAACATGAAAAACAGCTACTTGAAGGGCATTCAAAAATATAATCAGAAAAGGGAATAAAAAGCCCTCTCTGAGGAGGAAAAAAAAAATCTAATCCTCTCTTGTCTATTGAATGATATCCAGGTTCTCTGGTTCTAAATTTTTTTTTTTTTTTTTTTTTTTTTTTAAGTAGCAGTGACATCCAAGGATTATCTCTGTCTGATGGGCGGGGTGTGGAGCCGTATGGTTTTCTCCTGAGAGGACTAGTGCCAAGTGTGGCTGACAAATTCTGTGGGATCTGTGTACATGAAGGTGTTATTTCTTTTGCCTTTTTTTTTAAAAAAAAAATTATTTTGAAATGGAAAGGATGCAACTTTATGGACGGCTGTAAGATAGCTTGTTTTATACTTTGCATGTATGTGTAATAGGGAAATAATTCCAATGGCTAGCTCTGTGCAAGCTGAAGGAGTCAACTTGCTACATGTGGATGTGATTCCACAGAAGTCATTTCTGGGCATAAATACATATTTCACTTTGATAAAAAATTTAAATACAGAAAAGCAAGAAATACAGTATAACAAATGGGGGCATGTTATATTTTATGGCAGTAGTTCCCAACTGGGGGCGATTTTGCACCCTAGGGGATATTGGCAATGTCCCGAGATGGTTTTGGTTGTCAAGATTAGGAGTGGGGTGGGGACTGCTATTGCTATTCAGTAGGTAGAGGTCAGAGAAGCCACTCAACATCCTATAGTAAGACACAGAATGAGCCCCACAGAAAAGAACTATTCAGCCCAAAATGTCCCTAGTGCCCCTGCTGAGAAACACTGCTTTATTGTAGGTAGTTATGTTATATTAGTTATCTAATATAGTTATGTAACTATATTAGAAGATAAGGACCCCGCAAAAAATCCTACTTCTTTCATTTAGGCAAATCAGACAACTCACCATAAATTACAAACTCCCAATTACAAAACTACAACCTGGGTCTACCTATTATTTTTTTCTTTAATTACAATAGTCCAAATTGACTGAAAATACACAATTACTAAAAAGTAATAAACAATTTTTTTCCAGTATAGGCACCTTGCACCTCCCTGTTTTCATCTTACATACATGCCTGTGTACACACACACAGAGCATCCCCTGCCTGTCCCTGGATTCTCTCTGGGCTAAGGTAAGGACCTACCACAGCTCTGACAAGAGGAAGAGCCACAAACATCTTCCTTTCCATAGTAATCATAAGTGGAAACACTGGACAAGATTTCATTACAAATCTCTGTAGCTTATCCCTCAGTTAATAGTTGTGAAACTCTTTTTTTAAAGCAAACTTTGTTGTACAACTGTGCTTTCCACATGTAAGTTCCTTTAATCAACATGAAACTTTATGAGATAAACTATTATTTCCATTTTAATACAGAAATGGAAACACAGATGCAAAGTAACCTGCCCAGGGGCACACGGGGAATAAGGTGTAGAGCTGGAATTTTTTTTATTTTTATTTTTTGAGACAGGGAGGGTCTTGCTCCATTGTCCAGGCTGAAGTGCAGTGGCACAATCTCAGCTCACGGCAACCTCCATCTCCCAGGATCAAGCAATCCTCCCACCTCAGCCTCCCAAGTAGCTAGAGCACAACACTACGCCTGGCTAATATATTTGCATTTTCGGTAAAGATGGAGTTTCGCCATGTTGCCTAGCCTGGTCTTGAATCCCCGAGTTCAGGGTGATCTGCCCATCTCGGCCTCCCAAAGCGCTGGGATTACAGATGTGAGTCACTGCGCCTGGCCTAGAGCTGGAATTTTAATCTAACAGATGGATCCTAGAGAGGTTACACTCAACCACTAGGCTCACATGCCATGTCAATGCATCAAGCCACAAATTGGGATGGACAGCTACAAAGGACAGAGATGCCTGCAGAGTGGAACTGGGACTCCCAAGGTAAGGCTTCTTGTTTCTGTTTCCCCCTTTCTACAACTATTCCTAAATAACCTTATCCATTCACCTAAGGGACTTTAGAAACAAACTCATCTCTCGAAATCCTAGATCTCCTGGGTAGAAGTTTAAAAAGTGTCTAAAAGGCTGTTGGTACAGATTTAGGAAACAGACCCGAGGAAGCCATCCCTAATGGAGTGCTCTACATCCATGCCAAGCAAAGGGTCTCCCCAGAAATAGCTGCACCTGCTTTCTACATCGGGGATGCCAGCATGGGGCACACGATCAGGAGCAGAAGGATTGTGGCCAGCCCTGGGTGGGGGGCTCCATGTTACCCCTGTAGGATGCTATGGCACAGGCTGGATGGACCTTGCCAGGGAACCCAGAGAGGTACTGGAGCTTCACGGCATTTCTAAAAGAGCTGCCATAGGGGCCTAATGTGAATGTAAACCAATATTTGCCAAGCCAAGCCCTCAGGACTCCTAGCAAATGTAATCATATTCAGGCCAGCATTTCTTGCCTTCAAGAGTGTGGGAAGCAAAAGATGAATCACAGGCGAAAGTCTGTGGGCTGACCTCAACGTGCACGTCCTCTGAGACAGGGCAAGAAACGAAGGCAGGAAGCACTTGACTGAATTGGTTTTCCCATTTTTCATAAGAAACATTCAACTTAATAAAAAATAGCCACAATTTATTGACAATCCTTTCTTTATTCCCTTACCATGTGCCAGAAAACGATACAACCTTTTTCTGTGTTCTTCACAGGAACTCTGCAAAGCAGGAATTGCCATCCTTAGTTTATAGAGGAAAAGAAGGCTCCGAAAGTCATATAATTAGCTCAAGGTCAAATAGCTCGTAAATGTTAGGATTCTAACCTGCCTCTGTCTGACTCCAGAATTCATGACTTTTCCACTATGACATTCTATTTTTCACGCTGGTACTGTGATAGTGTGATATAATAAGAAATATGTATTTGGTTTTTATCCCCAGTTCCCGGCACAGAGCTCCTAAAACCCTTGTAATTTCCTGAGTGACAGGGGCGATAGGAATATCTTTCATTATATTTGGTCTTAGTCCTCAGTTTCCTGACACAAGAGCTTCTCAGACCCTTGGGATCTCTGGAGTGTCTTTTTATGCTAATAAGATGACTGGGGCTGGGGTACATAGGCAGTTTCAGGCTGGGGGCTGGTCACCAGAAAGACCAATTGGAGACTGAGTCAATCATCAATGGCCAATGATTTAATCAACCATGCATGGAACCTCCAAAAACCCTAAAGGATGGGGTTTAAAGAGATTCCAGATTGCTACACACATCCACATGCTGGGAGGGTGGTGAACCCCAGCTCCACACAGGGACAGACGCTCCTGCACTTAGGACTCTTCCAGACCTTACCCTATTATCTCTGACTGTTCATTTATATCCTTTATAATAGAAATAAACCAGTAAACATTAGTAAAGTGTTTCCTTGAGTTCTGTGAGTTGTTATAGCCAATTATTGAGCCTGAGGAGGGGTGTGGAGATGCCTAATTTATAGCCAAGTCAGACAGAAATGTGGGTAACCTGGGGACCTATTACTTGTGATTGGCATCTGAAGTGGGGGTACAGTTTTGTGGGACTGAGCCTTTAATCTGTGGGGTCTGTGCTAACTCTGGGTAGTATTTTTTTGGTTCACATTTTTTTGAGACAGGGTCTCACTCTGTTACCCAGGGTAGAGTGCAGTGGCACCATCCTAGCTCACTGCAACCTCAACCTCCTGGGCTCAAGTGATTCCCCTACCTTGGCATCCTGAGTAGCTGGGACAGCAGGCACATGCCAACACGCCCGCCTAATTTTTAAATTTTTTTGTAGAGATGGGGTTTTACCATGTTCCCCAGAATGGTCTTGAACTCTTGGGCTCAAGCAACCCTCCCCCCTTGGCCTCCCAAAATGTTGGGATTACAGGCATAAGCCACTGCGCCAGGCCCCAGCTACAGGTAGTTATTGTCAGAACTGAATTAAATCGTAGGACACTGAATTGGTATCTGCAGAGAATCCCCTTGGTATGGAAAACTCACAATTTGGTATCAGAAGTGTTGAGTAAGAAACAGTTTTCCTTTAACCACAAATTTCTGAAGTCTCCACAACTGACTGGCTAAACACACAACACACACACTTTTTTCAATTTAAGTTAAATGACTAGTATACCAAGATCTTGAGCACTGCCATGCACCCATGATGAGTCTACTTTCTGAACACTGAGAGCACAGAACTGAAAAGGTATATCCTTGCTTGGGAAAGAATCCTAGAATCTGAATCAGGCCACAGATGACGGCATGGGAGAAGCAGGAGGTGGCACAGATGACAGCATGGCAGGAGGCGAAGTGGCACAGAAGAACAGAGTTTTGTGGATGTTCAGCAGGAAGAATTGCATCCAGCTGGGGGCGATGGGGAAAGACATCATGCAGAGAAGGGAGGAGAAAATGAACCTTAAGCCTCACATCAGTCACATCATCCCAACAACTCCCTGAGGCAGGCAGGGTACCCATTTTACAGATGAAGAAATGGAGGTGAAGAGGGATGAGGTAACCTGCCCAAAGTCGCACAGTTAGTGGGGGATTCTTGAATTGCTTTGTCTCATTCCAAAGCCCATGTTCTCTCCTCTACATTAACAAAGTTCAAATAATGTTCTGTGGAGCCCTGGCAGGTGGGGGGTGAAAAAAGTCAGGAGAAGGCTGCGTCCATGGGGCTTGGACCCCTGCCCTAACTTCAACCTCAACAGTTCTGTTTCCATATATATTGATAGATTGGGGTTCTACATAAGATTCCATTTGAAAGAAAGTTCTGCAGTTAAACCACAGGGTGTTGGCCTGTGCCCCAAATCAGGTCAACACCCACCTAGCTTCCAGACCTCAGGCAAAGCACTGACCTCCTAAGCCTTAGCTTCCTCAATTACAAAATGGGTATAATATTAACACCCACGTCACAGGGCTGTTGAAAGGATTACATGCTCAAAGAGATGGAGGCTGGGCACGATGGCTCATGCCTATAATCCCAGCACTTTGGGAGGCCAAGGTAGGTGGATTACCTGAGGTCAGGAGTTCAAGACCAGCCTGGTCAACATGGCAAAACCCCGTCTTTACTAAAAATACAAAAATTAGCCAAGTGTGGTGGCAGGCACCTGTGGTCCGAGCTACTCGGGAGGCTGAGGCAGGAGAATTGCTTGAACTGGGGAGGCAGAGGTTGCAGTGAGCTGAGATTATACCACTGCACTCCGGTCTGGATGACAGTCTGACTAAAAAACAAAAACAAAAACAAAAAACAAAACCCCATAAAACAAAACAAAAGAAAACAAAAAACAGATACAGAAAGCACTTGGCACAGTGTCTGGCACTCAGCACAATGGCATTCTTATTAACTTGTGGAAAATAGCAAGGCCAGTCCTACAAGGAAAGAGAAAAAGAAAACAAGAAAGAAAAAAGAAAAAGAAAAAAGAAAAGAAAAGACTAGACTGAATGTTGCTATGGACTGAATGTTTGTGTCCCCCACAAATTCCTATGTTGAAATCCTACCCGCAATGTGATGGTATGAGGAGGTAGGGCCTTTGGAGATAATTAGGTCATAAGGATGGAGCCCTCATTAATGGGATTAGTGCCTATATAAAAGAGACCTCAGAGAACTCTTGTTCTCTTTCCACCATGTGAGGACACAGTGAGAAGTTGGGCGTCTGCAACCTCAAAGACAGTCCTCACCAGAATCTGACCTTGTTGGCATCCTGACCTCAGACTTCTACCCTCCAGAACTGTGAAAAATACATATCTGCTGTTTATAAGCCACCCAGTCTATGATACTGTTATAGCAGCCTGAACTGACTTAGACAATCATGAAGCTATCATAGGAATTTTTAGGGACACTAAAAAGTACTCCCCACAAAGTGTTGCAATGATTCTAACCTCTGCTTTGCACTCTCTCCTGGTCTTGATAAATGTAAGTTTGTCTTTGTACTAGGACACACACCTAGAGCTGAGGCAGACCTCGGTGCCTCAATTTGCTGAGTTGTGGTCATGTCTCCATTGTTGCTTGTCAGCTGGTTCAGCAAGAAGCTTAATGGAGACTAGGCTTTGAGGGATGAGATCAGTAACCCCAAACCCCCAAACTAATTTACTACATTGCTCAGAGCTCCCAAAGCCACAGGCTGTGCCCTAAGCTGACTCTTGGCTCTTATGCCAAGAGCCCCAGGGTGGTGGGAGGCAGGTGTATCAGCTCTACCAAGCCTCAGAGCCTCCTCCCTTGGCAATCTGGGACCTTTTCCCTGGGCAGAATTCTGCAGGGGACAGTGGTGTCCCATGTTTTGGGTCCCTTCAGGATCCTTCCATCAAAGACTCCAGTGAATTAAGTTCTCAGTGAAGGTTTTTGTTTGTTTGCTTTTTTGTTTGTTTGTCCTGAGAAAGGGTCTTGCTCTGTTGCCCAGGATGGAGTACAGTGGCACGATCATAGCTCACAGCAACCTCGAACTGCTGGGCTCAAGCAGTTCTACCCCTCTGCCTCTCCAGTAGCTGAGACTTACAGGTATGCCACCAAACCTGGCTAAATTTTTTTTTTTTTAGAGACGGGGTCTCACTATGCTTCCCAGGCTGGTCTCAAACTCTTGGCCTCAAGTGATCCTCCTGCCTTGGCCTCCCAAAGTGCTGGGATTATAAGCGTAAGCCACTGCACCCAGCCCCAGTGAAGGTTTTGAAGGCTTACAATAGAATGCAAGCCCCTGTTCCATGCCTATAACAGCTGCACATCCTTGTGAACTGAGTGAATGAAAATCATATTCAGGATGATGTAGCCTCTGCGTTCTCACAAGACACACAGAAGCACTGGTCACGGAGGTTCTATGCCTGGTCACTGAACCACTGGCTGGGTGAGACCTTCTTGCCATGGCTCTTCTTTGGATTCTCCACCTGTCATCTCAGCTGGTGGCACCACCACCAGGCTCTGACAGTTTCTCTTTGGAGAGGTTTAACCCTTTCTCTCTTCCAGGCAGTGGAGAGGGTCATTTGGTACAGAGCACTGAGCAAGAAGATCGACTTGTGCCAGGCACACAACTTGCTCCTTTCCTGCTCAGTCTGCCAGAATGAACATGCCAGAGCTGGACGCACCCACAGAAGTCATCTTCCCATGGCAGGGACAAGGAAACCAAAGCCCTGAGACATCAAGCGAGTAGCCCGAGGACATAGTGCTGGCTGCAGGGAGGGGCAGAAGACTTGGCCTCTGACCAAAGCTCCTCATATAGCACTTTCTAGGGCCCTTTCTTTGCCTTGTGCTGGTTTGAAAGTCCTGGACTCACTCCCAGAGGTGCTCCTTAAGCCTGAATTCTACAGATTATAAACACAAACTATGCCTACAATATATACACAGATACAGATTATATATATGTAGACATGTATATATCATATACCTACATATACACGTGTTTGCAGTTGATAATTAGTATAGAGAGAGACTGTTAAAGAGCTTGGACAAGCTCAACTTCCTTTATTTTATTATAGAATAATGATAACTGAAGAGGTGGGGAAAAGTCAGAAATTCAGGGTGCGAGAAAGGGGAAATGTGTGTAATCTGCAAAAGCATATTCAATATTATACGTGCTTTGACTTTTTTTAGGCACAATAGAATGTATTTTGAAACCTTAATGGTAAGGAGCGCATTCAGATTTTATGTTCATCGAAAGGGAATACAGCTTAAATAAAGAGATTGGGAGATGCCGTGCTGGACTCATAGCATATTATAGCTTTGGAGATGGTCAGATCCAATTCCCTGCTACAGATAAGGAAACTTTCCACCCAGAGAGGTTAAGTGACTTGTAGTCTAAGGCCAAATGGCTGTTTATTCATCCCCAAGGGGAGCAGCCACACGGACTTTATCTGTCCATGGCAGCTACATGGTTTGTTGATGACCAACTGAAGGAATTTATTACATCAAGGATGTCAAGATACAGACAGAAAGCAGTTCTCAACCTCACCTGGGATTTTTTTTTTTTTTTAACAAGGAGAATTCTTGGGAAAGGTGAATTGGAATGTAAGGTTTTACTGATGCACCATTTCCTGGGGGCAGCACCCCAGTGGTCCACACACTGGGCTGCACTTGGCCCCAGCCCTCCTTTGTGTTAAGTCTGGGGAGACTCTCTCCTGGCCCTCTTTCAGGGGGAGAAAATGTCTGGCTGCAGGAGCGACTCCTTAAGCAGCTCTCCCTCCCCCTGGTCACCTGCCGAGGCCATCGCCAGGCTGGGCAGATGGCTTCAGTCTAGTCCCATCGACCAAGACAAGTTGCAGGTTTTCTCTCATTTGTTCTGACAGGACTGAGCATTTCAGCAGAAGGACTACAGCTCCTAAAACAGCCTGCAAACAGAGGCAGCAGCCCAGGAAGACTTTAGCCACAGCCTCAGGCTAAGACAAGATACGGCCAGACCCTTTCGGGGAGCCCAGGGGAAGGCGACTGTCCCCAGGGCGGCAGCTGCAGATGTGACGGTGCAGGTGTCCACTTACCGCAGTGCGACTGGAAAACCTGTGGCTTGACGACCTGGTTACAGGCACTGCACACTACGAGATAGAAGTCGTCATGTGCTGGGTAATGGCCAAATAAGTGCATATCTGTAGGGGAAATGAAAACAGTGTTTTTTGAAAAAGCAATTAAGTCTCAGAAGGTGTACAGTTTCCTCTTGGAATTTCTTCAAGGACAGTTTTTCAAACACAACACGCAGAAAGGCAATAATCTTTACTAAAGGGAATTCGGTTTGTCATAAGGCAGCTCCCCGCCTCTCAGAGAAGCAATTGCGTCAGAGAATCCCTCCTCATTTCTCCCCTGGAAATGGACTGCGGCTGTTCCTGATTCAGTCTGTGGCGCTGAGGGGCTGCTCTGAGTCACATGCTATGGGAATCACCCTGTCCTGAGAGAACCCACATGTTAGCTGGGATTCACTGAGGCTCTATATATCTCAGGCTGGGAGGAACTCCTCCAAACCCATTCCTGTGTAAGCAGCGGTCCTTCAGGGAAGTGAGAGGGTGTCTGGCTGGGGACAGAAGGAGAAGTCATTTGGCCTCGGCAGTGCCTGGGTTTCTCCATCACCTGAGGGACATACTAAGGCTGAAGGAGTCCACTGAACAAGTGGCTCATTTGTTGCCATCATTACCCATTATTCATTCAATAAATATTTACTGAGCACCTGAATGTGCCAGGCAATGTGCTAGGTGCTGGGGAAAACTGGGGAACAAGAATGAGTTCTCTGCTCTCCTGGAGCTTAAGGTGGCAGACCACCACACGAGTCATCATTGCCTGCAGCTGTGTTACGGGCTATGGAGGAGATGCACGGGGTCCCCTGGGAGTGTGCAGCAGGTGGCCCTAACCTAGTGTGAGGCAGTGGAGAATGTGTCCCTGAGGAGGGGGCAGGTCATCTGAGACTCCAGGATGAGTAGAGGTTAGGGAAGCAAAGGGCCAGGCAGGGGGAGGGCGGAAAGTTTGAAGATGAAGCCAAGGAAGGAGGTTCTGTGCATAGAGGGAGCCTTGGGGCCTCTTGGCTAGAACAGAACAGGGGAAACAGCAGGGTGAGGCTGGCCAGGCCCAGAAGCCATGACCCTTCCATGCCCAGGTGAGGATTTTGACTCTGACTTTAAGAACAATGGGAAGTACTGGGGCTTTTTAAGCAAAGAAGTGACGCGATCAGGTGCATACTGTCAAAAGATCAGTTACGTGGCAGTACCTCCGAGCCAATGAACACATATGTACATGGAAGTTCACAGCAGCATTACTCAGAATAGCCAAAAAGTGGATACAACCCAAACACCCACCACTTGACAAGTGGATAAACAAAATACCACAGAACATTATCCATCCAGTGAAAGCAATAAGTACTGATCCAGGCTACAATGTGGATAAACCTAGAAAATATTAGGCTAAATGAAAAGAGGCAGACACAAAAGGTCACATATTGAATGACCCCATTTATATGAAATGTCCAGAATAGGCGAATCTATAGAGACAAAAAGGAGGTAAGTGCTTGCCTTGGGTTGGGGGGCCTGGAGGAATTCGAGGGTGACTGCTAACAGGTATAGTTTCTTTTTGGGTCAATGAAAATGTTCTAAGATCGATAGTGATGACGGTCACACAACTCTGAGAACAGACTAAAACCCACTGAACTGTACACTTTAAACGGTGAACTGTAGGGCATGTGAATTGTATCTCAGCTGGGTGTGGTGGCTTACACCTGTAATCCCAGCACTTTGGGAGGCAGGACGATCAAGACCAGTCTGGGAAACAAAGTGAGACCCCATCTCTATGAAAAATGTACAAAAATCAGCCGGGTGAGGTGGCTTGTGCCTGTAGTTCCAGCTACTCAGGGGGCTAAGGTAGGAGAGTTGCTTGAGTCCAAGAGATCAAGGCTGCAGTGAGCCATGATCACACCACTGCACTCCAGCCTGGGCAACAGAGTGAGACCCTGTCTCAAAAAGAAAAAGAAAAAAATTTATCTATCTATCTATCTATCTATCCATCCATCCATCCATCTATCTATCTGACAAAAACAAAAAGACAAAAAACAGTCCAGTTATAGGAAACCCGTGGTTACATCTTGTGCACCACCGGGTAGAGACAGGGCTCTGGCGGGCACCTCCATCCTGCCTCCTTTTAGCTGACTGGCTTTGAGAGGGCAGCCATGAACACTGGCGGGGGTGATGGAGGAATTAAACCTCCTCAGGTTGAGAACCCCCACAAGTCCTCATCTGCTAGATTCAGCCTGTGTCTTTAACGAAACCCCTCAAACAGGATGGTTCCCTCAACTGCGATCCTAGGCCAGAGGAGGGGCAAGTTCAAACCCAACAAACACCCAAGGGAGGCCCCAGGCTCTACGCTCCCTTCCCAGAGCAGCCCTGCTGCTTCAAGGGAAATGGAACCGGCAGGTTTATCATAGGCAAGCGGTGAGGCCTCCACTTGCCCTGAAGGAAGCCTGTGACTGAAAGAGTAGACTGGCCTGTCTGGAGGCAGGTGACTCACACTGTAGTGGCCTCCCCAGGTTTCAGGTGCCCGAGGTGGCTGCTTGCCTCATGGAGGGTGGCCAGGACACAGGCCCAACTGCATTTTAAAGGGCGTGGACTGTCATCCCCCTCATCTCTTGCCACTGCCACTTCTAAGACTGGCATGCACTGTCTTCTGGGATTTCCGGGAGGGAGCATTATTAATCAGGGCCTCATAGGCGGGAGGCCTGTGGGAAGAGAGGCTGAGACAAGAGCCCGATGCTGGGCCCAGCCAACACCCTGTGGGCAGGCGGGACCCTCAGTTCAGAGCCTTAGAGCTGCAGAGATGACCCTTCTTGGGCCTTAACTGTTGACACAATTCCTGTTTTGCTTTTAATTTACAGGTTATTTTTGTAACATATATTCTTTTTTTTTTTTTTAAATAAAACAAAAGGCATCCAAGTTCTCCGAAGATACATTTGAAAAAATACAGAAAAGCCAGAAGACATTAAAGAAAAATACCATTACCAGAAAATTTTATTAATGCTCTGCATCTCATTTTGACTTAAAGTCACAGTTTATATCCAGGAACAGGCAAAACCAGGAGCTGGTAAGGGCTACAACTTATTTATTTATTCAATAAGCATTTATTTGGCTGCCTGACATCCTTTCTGCAGCAGGTCAGGCTATGAAGGAATATAAGGTGATCATTAAAAATTAAAACAACAACAACAACAAACCAAACCAAGCATTAACAAAAATTTCTTGAACATCTACTCTTGTGCCAGAATGACAGGCCACATGCTGGGTGACCTGTCAGGGCCTGTCAGGCTGCCACTGATGCCCCATTCTTCTGTATTCCTCCAGAGACCTTCGGAGCCCATCCCATCTCCCCCACCCCCACACTCACACACATCTGTTGTGTCAGTGAGTGGAAGGTAAAGGTTGGGCTCCTTAGAGACTGTGGCCACCTGGGGGTGTGTTTCCCTCCAGGCCTTTCACTCATTGAGACTTTTCCTAGTTTTCCTCGAGGGCAGCGTCAACCTTGTAGTGTCTGCTCTGAGCATGTCTCCTGTGGAAAGTGAGAAGACCTGGGAGTCTGCTTGATTATTCCTCAGTGAGTCAACCTTAGGGTATCCTCTACAGGCTGCCCAGGTCCTGAGGGCCCTGCTGATGGGAAGCAAAGACAGGCAGCTGGCTCCCAGGAAGACCACCACTTCACACGGCTAGGTGTTCACAGGCAGTGTGCTGTTCCATTAGAGCAATGTGGGCTGGGGGACAAAGCGGGGAGGGAGGGCAGGGAGAGAGGAGAACTAATGCCAGGCATAATACTAGGTACTCTACTAATTAATTATCTTTCCTTCTCTCTCTCTCTAATTTACGCCCAAGCAAAACATTCAGTGCACAGTTAAAAACAGTGGTGAGCTGAAGTGGACTGGTGCCAGCTTGTGAGAGCCAATCACACATGTCGCTTCCCAATTTCACGTTTAGTGTCGTCATGGCGGTAGCTTGAAATCAGCCATGGTGGAAGTATTTACACCAAGGACATGGGCAAACACTACACATCAGGCTTTTTGTTTTTGTTTTTTTTTGTTAAATATTTACTGGTGCACCACTGAATTAAAAACAGGCAAAAAAGTGAAGAGTGAAACCACCTGTAATGCCACCACCTAGTGATAACCACTGTTGACATGTTAATATATATACCTCTCCAGATTTGTGATGTGATAATGTTATCTTAGTTAATCTTCATAATGAACCTGCGAAACTGTCAACATCTCCACTTTCCAGGCAAGGCAACTATAGTAAAGTATTTGCTTGCAATCTCACGGCAGTGATTTGTAAAAAGTAGCATGAGATTCCCGGATATTCTGACTCTAAAGCCATTTCTCTTTTCTCAGCAAAATGCTGCTTACGTAGAACAATATCCCATTTCACAGATGAGAAAACCAGTTTGGAAGGGTTTCCTGGATGACTAACAGGCTGTCCTCTAAAGGGGCTGTTGGCCTGGGCACTGGCCTGGGGTCAGAGGTGAGGTTGGGACAACAGGGCTCCTTGCTGAACCTTTCCTAGGGTGAGTGTCCTCATCTCTGAAAATGGCTAACAGTCTCTGCTTCATGGGGTTGCTGTGATGGCTCCTAAACACTGCTTGGCCTTGTACCTTTTTCCAGGAGGGACTCAGGAGAGAGTGTGGAGAAAGCTTTCATCATTACTTCTCTTATTTTCAAAAATTCACTAGTTTCCTCCAACGGAGAGTCCTTTCTGCAGAACTTCATGTGTATGTATGTGTACATGTGTACATGGTGGACAGAGGAAGGCTGAGAGCCACTGGGAGGCATCTCTAGGCTGTGGCCGAATGCCAAGAAAACATGTGCCCCTTGAAGATGGAACTTTGTCCAAACACAACGTACAACCATCTCCCAAAGAGACAAAGCCAGACCTGTCTGCTTTGCCCTGTTTTGTCACCACAAATGGATCAACTGTGGATTAGAGTGCTAGCACCATGACAGCATTATTACAGAGTGATCTGGTCACCCCCTGGCCTGATCACAAGCAGGGAGGAGGCAACTCCACTAACTCCATTTTTTGGATGAGAAAACAGAGGTACATTTAATTCTGGGTCAATATTTTTAGTTTTTGACCCCAACCCACTATAGACATGTATTCATCCATCCGTCTATTCATCTTTCCATTCACCCACCCACCCCACTCATCCACCCATCTACCCATCCATCCACCCACCCACCCCACCCATCCATCCACCTATCCATCCATCCGCCCACCCATCCATCCATCCATCCATCCATTCACCCATCCATCCATCCATCCATCCATCATCTATCATTGAAACATGTGGTGTACACGCTGATATTTTCTGTTCTGTTCTATTCATTTGTTTTTGTTTTACTCTATTCTATTTCATTTTTAAAATGCTCATTCAGCTCCCTAAATTAATTTCACGACTGTTTAATGGGTTACAACTCAAAGTTTGAAAAATAATCTTCAGGGCAATGTAGTTCGAGGCTGAGCAGAGTCTGAGAGTTAAGTTGGGATTTGGGATTTAAAGTGGTCTGAGCTGGTCCTCAGTGGTCATCCAAAAGCCTGAAGCCAGAAACTGAATCATTGGTGCCATTATGCTGCAGCCAGCTAGTACCAGCTCACAAGAGCTGACTACGTGCAATTCTTCCCCACTCTGCGTTCAGTGATGCCATGTTGACAGCTTGAATCAGCCAAGGTGGGAGTATTTACATGATGGAAATCGGCATCCACTACAAACCAGGACTTCTTCCCTCAGAGAGCTGGTTGTTAAAACATTTACCAGCACTTCACTGACTAGTGTCCCCTTCTAGCATCACTGTTTCCTGGCTCGATTTCTCCAGCTATAAAATGGAGAAAATTATATTCATCATCTACTATACTGGGATGCAGACAGGTTTTATGAACTGAAATGGAAATCATTATATTAATTTAAAATTATGGTTACAGCATCAATTATTGACCTAAGAACTTATGCCCAACAAAGCCAGGTAAACAAGTTGATCACTTCCTGTGTCAAATGAGCATACAGAGGCTATAAATTGTCATGGGCGGGGTGGGGGATGGGGAATTAGATTACTGGCTTCTTTGCAATGTCTATCGACTTAATGCTTACTCATTAAAGGTTATTCAAGAGATTACTCACAGATCAGGCTTGTAGCATTAAACCAGTGCTGCTTAGAAATTTATCACGCTCTTCTAAGTGCCTCTGTTTTGAGCAAGCAGCCCTCCACTTCCCTTCCTGAACTTCTGGTACAATTCCCATTCACGGCAGAGTCTGTCACATTCACATTATCAGCTTGGTCTGGCACTCTGCCTGCTTCCCAATAGCAGTGAGGTTCTCCCAGGCCTCTGTCCACTCTCACAGCTTTCCTCCCCCTGAAATCTGCCTCCCATACCCCCAGGTGGCAGAGGAGGGAGGGATGGAACAGAACTCAGTTGTGATGTAAGAAGACACTAAGTTTGGGACAATAGAATGGTTCCTACAAAAGTAAAGTACTAACTGACTTCCCAGTGTAGTTGGTAAAGTGCTTCTGAAGTCAACACTGAAAAAGAAGCTGGCAGCATGGGAGCAGCGTTTTATTCCAGATAAACAGCCTTCTAGAGAGAACACTTTTGACAAGCAAAGTCATGTGTTTATAAACTTTAGTTTATATCCAATATTCACTTTTGAAAATGGTTACAGTTAAGGAAAAGGCAGGGTGACATCTCCAATTCTCTATTTATATAGGACTTGTTTCTAAGATGGGAAGACAGCTGGTTTTGTGGATTCAGGATCAAGCTAGATGCTGCGTGCCTTTGAATTTGCCCCTGGATATCTTCCAAGGCTCGAGACTTTGACATTATGAAGCAACAACTGGTGAGAGCTCAAATGATGAAAACCTTAAGAGAGACCAAATAAGGCTTGATTCCTCCCTTTTGCAAGCAGGAATTTCAGGTGAAGCACCAGATGTACAGAGAAGCTGCAAGAAGCAGACACTGCTTTGAAGGTAGTCAGACAGCCTATTGGCAATCAGTGATATCTACGCTCGCCATAGAGAATGGGAAAAAAGAAGACGGCAAAACAGACAACCTTAAATTCTTCTTTCTTGGAAAAAATAACAAAGCTCCTGAAAATGGCCTTAGATTTCAGGGTTGTGAAACTACCTCAGTTGCTATAGGAATTACAAAAATGTCAAGATGGCATACGCTATAATGCTATAGCTGTTAACATAATTTTATATAATTTAAACATTATGTTTTTCATTTTAACTTACTCTAAAAGGTATTGTAATGAAAAAAAATTGGGGTTGTATTTATGTTAATTTAAACATTCCAAGCTCTTTCCAGGAAGGTAGATGTGAGCTCTGCCTAAAAAGTAAGCCTCAGTTGGGCGTGGTGGCTCACGCCTATGATCCCAGCACTTTGGGAAGCCAAGGTGGGTGGATCATGAGGTCAAGAGACCGAGACCATCTTGGCCAACATGGTGAAACCCCATCTCTACTAAAAATACAAACATTAGCTGGGTGTGGTGGCGCGTGCCTGTAGTCCCAGCTACTTGGGAGGCTGAGTCGGCAGAATCGCTTGAACCCTGAGGCAGAGGTTGCAGTGAACAGAGATCACGCCACTGCACTCCAGCCTGGCAACAGAGCAAGACTCCATCTCAAAAAAAAAAAAAAAAAAAAAGTAAGTCTCTGCTCACTGGGAGGTAACTGGACCCACAGATCTTGGTAGGACCTATGGATGTGATAAACCTGTGACAATGGCCAGAGGACCAGGTGCTACTGAACTTCCCTGAAAACTATCAAAAAGCTGTGCTGGTGGCTGACGATGGTTTTGATCTGTGGGCTTCCACTTACATGAACTCAGACAGGCCAAATTACTGAGAAGAACAGCACCTGTGGTTCAAGGATATGTGATTCACTCCAAGCAGATGCAAATCTGGACACAGAATGGCTGGTCCTAAGAGTCTTTCTTTCCCCTAATAATCTTTATGCACTTATTATACTGTATTTATTAATTTTTCTTTTTGCTATCAGAGTTTCAGTTGCATTTTAATTGCTTAACGGTGCATGGAAAGCTTAAGGCAATATACAAAAATGTTTCTCCTTTGCTCTGACAGAATGATTTTATTTGTTCCCCAACTCAAAAATCTCCTTAAATTCATAGAACAAAACAAGTTGGGGTTTGAAAAAATGACCTCAGACTCGACATCTCCCACTTCCCCAGCGGAATGTTGAGCTCCCCTCTAGGAAAATGTGATCACTTTGTTTCTCAGATCTCTGGAAACCCAGGGCTCAACTGTGAGAGATTCAAAATCAGTGAAATCTGCAAAAGGAAAATGAAGGAAGAAAACTAGAAAAGCAAGCAGCAGCGGTGAGCTCTTCAGCATCAAGGGGAGTGAGCGGGTGGGTGTGTGCAGGCAGCAGCAGTGAAGCTTTTCTTCTCTTGCAAACCAGTGGCTAAAATGGCTCTTGGCCTCTTCTAGCCATGGCTAGGCTGGAAGGCATCCCCTCCCTGGCTGGAGCCCAGAGCTGGGCCTGGTAGCAGGTTGGTGCTGAGAAACACAAGGGGCACGTGGAAGCTCCCCATTAGGCTACATGAACAGGATGTCCCCTCTGGACCCCAACCCCAACCACCCATCAAAACACGACCACACAAGACAGTCTCAGTCCCACTTCCTCAGGAGAAGAACCTTTAAAGACCAGCATTCAAGATGTATGGAGGTGAAGGGGCTACACTGGGTCCCCAGGATGCTTCCTTAGGCCTCAGGTCTCTCCCAGAGTTGAGAACAAAAACCATGAGAGACGGTCCTTAAAAATGCAGTGCCTGCTTGCTGGGCCCTGGAGTTTGGAAGCCCAAGTTCAAATTTGGCATTTGGCTTATAATCTTCTCAAAGCTTGTGTTTCCACACTTGGAATTAGATGATTTATTTGTGAAGGGGCTGGCACATAGAAGGGATATAAAAAATAGAACATGTTATTATCCATGGCCTTCTACGCATCTCTCCCACTCACCTGGCCCCTCCTCAGGGAAGCCTCTCTCTCCCCTCCTCGTGCGCCCTCACTCAGCAAAGCCTGGCAGCTTTCCTAAGGCTGTCATAGAGTGGCTGGTTTATGTCTCTGATTCTCACCAGATGGGAATCTTCTGGAAGACAGGAATTGTGACTTATCGCCCTTCCTATCTCCATAGCCAAACAGTCTGGCACGTGGTAGCTGCTTAATCAATGGTAATATGTTAACGAGGCTGAGGTTCCCAAGAAGTTGATTTATTTTCCATAGTCGTTCATTTTCTCTTCCCTCGAAAGAGGAAGTAGTAAATGATAATAAATTGCCCTAATATCCATGCTGCTATCTAAGATTATGAGGTCAATAATTGTCTCTATTTATTCACTCTTTGAGCTGCTTGGAAGATAAGTACTAAGGGAATCTAAGGCATGCTCCAGGTGAGCCGTCAGTGGAGAAGTGGTCTATTCCTGTGCCCACCATGCCAAGTGCATGAAAGCTGCTCCTTCCCCCCACCCCATGGCAAACACAACTACTCTGCACTCAACAAGGCCCCCCTTCAGAACCAGTGTTTGGGATGGGCTTGGGTGTTTTTTGGATGCTCTCTCTGGTCCCATTTTCTACTTCCTGACTTCCGGCTGCCATTGACATCGAGACTGTGTATGATCCTGGGCCTGGAAGATCTAGACTTCTCCCTCCCATTCCTGTCCCAGCTCTGCACTGTCTGACACTGGGTCAGCATGCAGGGGGCTAACTGAGGGCACATGTTGGCAATCTGAGCCCAAACTGGCAGAGATCTCACTGATTGACTAGACAGTGATGACCTTGGTAGCCAAGAGAATAACTGTGCAAAGCACTCACCTTGGCCTCTGCCTGTCTTAGGCTCAGGCATATCTTCATCTTCCCCACCCTATCATAGTTCCATTCACAGTAGGAGCTAAGTAGAAGTCTTCCTTGAAGATCTCCTTTAGGCAACTGAATTCAGCCTTCTCTCTGACACTTAAGTAGACTTTGGAATCAAAAAATAGCTACCCTGAGGTATACTGAAGAACTTGGTGTCTGCCATATTGCTTCTTGAGATTCACATGATAAGAGGCTTTTCTTTTATTCGGATGAAAAAAGACAGGAATCCCAGGCAAAGAAATGGGGCGGATGATCAGTTGTCTGTGGGAGCCAAAACCCTGTACTGAGGGCTCTCATAGCTCTGCTAAGATTAGAACAATGATGAGAAAAGCAGTTCTCACTAGGTCTTCTTTTACTGTTTAGAGATTTTAATTTAGAAATGGACTGAATGGCCTCAGGAGGCGCCAGGCAGCAGCATCCCTCTACCACAGACAGAGATGCACCACCTGTCCCAACACAGCATTCTGAGAGATTTCCTGGATGACATGTTGCAGGACTACACTGGAAGCAGAGTCCATAAAGAAGCTCTCCTGCAGTGCCTTGCACGTGCAGGAACGTGACATTTGTAAAGGCACAAGGAGAGGCCTTTGCCAGTGGGACTGCATCACAGCAGGCCTCAGCTATCAAGCTATTACTACAAATGTCATCCAGAACATGTGATGGAGACCACAAGAAAATGCCCACTCCAGAAAATTCCCCCATCATGTTGCACACACCAACCCCTGCTCAGTGGTGGGGGGTTATATCAGTGTTCTGCTTGAAGATTCAGGGATGAAGAAGAGACACACTGCTTGGAATCCCTGAGACTAGAGTCCAGGAATGACAGGCAATCCCACGGCTGATGGTCTTAATGGGTCCTACCGGCCATGCTGGGCTCCTATTCAGAGGGTCTAGGGCGAGAGACCTCTGATCCTGTGGCACTTGTTAGTGTCTCCAAGAGGAAAGCAGAAGTTGGCTCTGGCTGTGATTGATCTCTAACTGGCAAAGCAATTGTGACTTTTTTTCCCCCTATGGAAGGCCTTTAGTCAAGGCTACTGGAGCCCCACAAGTCCCTCAAGATTACAATAATCGTCCAAATGATGCTGCCAGAGCTCAGAGGTAAATGTGCCATTTGGCTCCATCGAGGTCAGTGTCCACTTGGGAGAGCCAGAAAACAGTGGAAAGGAACTGTGTAATGTCCCTGGGAATCGGTGTTCAAAGCACTCCAGCCACCAGGACAGCCAGACTGCACGAAGCTGCTGACAGACATCCCAAGGCATTCTCCCAGGAATGGGTGCTTATAAAGGGAGCCAGAACCACTCCAGCTGGACTGGCTATCGACTGCACCAATGCTGCCAAGGGACAGAAATACACCTTTGCTCTAAGGGAACAGAAAGAAGCACTGGGGCATCTCAGCACATCCGGGCCCTTCAAGCCAGCAGCCTGTGCCTGGAAGACCACTTTGAAGATGCTGGGGCTTAAAGCACAAGGGCCCAGGAATTAAAACTCCCCCATAGAAGAGCTACAAAAAGTTGTTTTAAGGTAATGGAAAATAAGATCAATCAGCTAGAGGAGAAAAATCACAGTGTCCTTAATCACATGTCAAGCATGAAACTAGTTATGGGCCAAAGAAAAAAGGGACACTGTTGGCAAGATTCATGAAGCCCTGTGATTGGGCCCCAGTCCCTGGGTTCCCAGCTTCAGTTTCCACCAAATCCTCTCTCACCGCTGCCCATTCCCGACTCCTCCCTCCATACTCGCCAAAATCCTATGTATCCTTCAAGGTCCAGCTTGGTGTAACCTCCTTCAGGGAGCCTTCTTCAATTCCTGAAGAGACAACAAACACTTTCTCTGTATTTGCATGCTCCTCTGCATCTTAGTGCTGCACTTAGCCCACTCTGTCTGGTGTTTAAAGATAGTGGTGGATACGGCTGTCTTTCCCATTCGTACACTGTTTTATATACAGACACAGACATTTATCAGTCAAAAGTGAAGACTGCCAGAAACGTGCTCAAATGCTTAAAAAAGCACCAATGAATCAAAGCTGCCTTAGACTAAAGAACCACACAGGAAACTTAGCTGGGCAGCTGTGGGGTAGTGGAATGAGCAACAAATTCCTGCTCTGCCTCCAGCTGGCTGTGCAATACAGGGCAAGCACAGAACATCTCTGGATCTCCCTTTCCTCTTCCAGAAAACAGTGTCTTACCTCCCCTGTAAGGTTGCTGCTAGGATTAAATGAGATAACTTATGCCAGTGATAGCATCTTATAGGTACTCAAATGCTCAAGAAATTTAACTGAATTTTAGCCTGAATTAGCTCAGTAAAAAGCCAAAGACCCTCAAAGGAACACTATTTTATAGAGGCAGCCCAGTGTTATGCTTAGAATGCAGGTTCTGGAGTCAGATGGCCTGAAACTGAATTCTAGTACCACCTCCTTGGGAAATTTCTCTGGGCCTCAGTTTCCTCATCTGCAAAATGGGGTGGTAATAATAGGGTAGTTGTCAGAATAACATGGGATAACACATGTCTGATGTCTGATATTTGGGATGCTGTCAATACATATTATTGTTTAGCATCAGATTTTGCATGGTGGGACTTAAAAAAACACAGAGCAAAACAGTTAGTATGAAGTTTCTCTGGAGCAAAACAGTTAGTATGAAGAATAAAATCACTGTTAAAAGTCACCAGACTTTGAACTTCCAGGCATCTAAGCCACAGGGTGAGCAAACAGTAGATGAGGGCTTCTCAAAGTGTGAATACGACCTGCAACTTTCTTGCCAAATACAGATGACTAGATCCCATCTCAGATCTAGGAAATCAGATTCTCTGGGGTGTGGAGTCGAGCAGGATGCCTTTTAAGCAAGCTCTTCAAGGAATCTGATAGCTCCTAAACTTAGCCAATCATTGTCCTATCGTGATCACTACTAAAGTAGAGACACCCACTGATATATCCCAGTATTAATCTGGTAATATGGAACTTCTTGCTAGTTAAAAGATTCTGTTAGCTAAGGGGAAAGAGTGTTCTGTACATGCAGGGGTACTGAGGGTACACCTGGCACATGGTTCAGTTTGCCCCTCTGAATGACCTCTACTTGTGAGCTCTTTGGATATATGTGTTGGAGGTCCATGAGCTCAACGGTGTGCTGGAGCCGCATGGAACTGCTCATGACAGCCAATTGTGCACATCTTTTCCCAACTTCATATTTAGAGACTTCACATTGGTAGTTTGAAATTGGCACAGTGGGAGTAGTTACACCTTGAACATTGGCAAACACTACAAATCAAAGCTTTTACATTTCTTCAGAGAACCACTGTATTGGCACACCACTGGTTTTCATCCATAATAAAGTTCTGTGCAGGAACCCAAACTCTACGGAATGTGGCCCACGGCATTAAATTTAGGTCTGGGAAGGTTTGGGGTCACTTAAAGCCTGGTGTCTGAAAACCTTCCTAAGATGCTAATGATGTTCTAGCATTTTAATCCGCACAGCCTGGCTCAAGAGAAAACTTCCCTTGTGCTCTGTGGTCATGCCCTAAACCCTAGCTTTGGGCCAACCATCTAGCAAATTGCAGTCTTGATACCCAAGTGGAACGAGTCAAGGCATGGACGCTTCAGGGCCAATCCTTCACCAGCACTAGAAAAGCAACTCTGTTCTCCCGAGGGCTGCCCAGTGGCCTCTATACCTCAGGAAGCCGATCTATAATATGCGGATGGGGCAGAGGTTGGACAATCAATCTCTCATCTCTGGGTTCAGAGGTAAGGTGGTCTAGGTAAGCGTCAGCCCCCACTCCCCAGCCTGCTGTTCAGACACCCCCAGCTGCCTTTTAAAAGGTCACCCATAAGGAGCCATAAGCCCTGCAGTTGGCCCTGTTTCAGCAGATACCACTGGGGAAACAAAGACCTTTCCTTTAAATTCCTCCACTCAGCAGTCAGGTGAGTCAGGGAAAATTCAATCCAATTTCCCAGTAAATCCTACTATGCTCTGGAAGGACACGGTTTGAAAAATCTATTTTTGTGCTTTTATTTACTTAAGGTCTGCATGCCTGAGGAAGCTTTTTCATAGTGCCATCAAACTGCCTCTCGCTTACCAGGAAAAACAAAGATCCCACCTTTCTGTAACACCACCAGCCCGGCCACACAGTCCAGAGGAACTGCAGCTCCAGGCCCTTAATTCCTGGCGGCAGAAGGCTCCCTCCAGCACCCAGCACAGCAGCCTGGCTCCAGCGTGGGGCTTTCCCCTTCCTGGGCTGCCCAGGGCTCACACAGTTTTGTTTTTCCTGGTTTAAATGAAGTTTCTGATTCAGAGGCATGACCTGTCTCTATGGGGTTTGTGTCTGTGATTCCAGTGGCTTCATAGTGTAAACTGCTGGGGTCAAGGCTGGGTATCTCTGGATGGTCCCATCTTTCTAGCAGGTTCAAATGCCCACATGAGAAAACAACAACCCTTCAATCTATTCAGGACTTGGAGTTGCCTGTATTGGTAAACTCAGACTTTGTCCCACGTCTACTTTCTACCCCTGTGTCAAATCCATCAGCCAGCCAACTTCCACTTAGACTCTTAACAGGACTCAATGCAACACACGGGCTTTACTCTGCACCTGCCCAGCAATGGTGGGTTGTAGAGTGGCCCCTACATTGCCATGGGAGGCCAGGAAGGGCAGTGGGCCAAGGCAGACGGCATCCATGCATCCACACCACAGGGCTCTGAAAGAAATGGCCGAGGGCCCTTCTTCTCTGCCCTAGCTCTTTCTCAGCTCCCCTGGGAACGTGGCCTACTGGGACCCCATGAGTCAGTGCTCCTTTGCTGGCCCCACCCTGATGTCCAGGGTCCTATCCAGTGGAGGGACGACTCCAGCCCTGGCTGTTGTGAGAAGGTGGCAGAACTTGAGCAGTATCCTCGGTGCTCTGGGCCTTTATCACTAACTTTTCAAGGCATGAGACCTCTCTGGGGCCCTAGAACACCCTATATCTTTACTGGTGAGATAAGGCAGTGGGAGCCAGGTGCAGTGGTTCACGCCTGTAATCCCAGCACTTTGGGAGGCTGAGGTCGGCAGATCACCTGAGGTCGGGAGTTCAAGACCAGCCTGACCAACATGGTGAAACCCTATCCCTACTAAAAATACAAAAATTAGCCGCGCGTGGTGGCTGGTACCTGTAGTCCCAGCTACACAGGAGGCTGAGGCAGAATGGCTTGAACCTGGAAGGCGGAGGCTGCAATGAGCCGAGATGGCGCCACTGCATTCTAGACTGGGAGACAGAGCGAGACTCCGTCTCAAAAAAAAAAAAAAAAAAAAAAGAGATAAGGCAATGGGACAGGGCAATGGGTCCATACCTAACTGTGCATTGGAATCTTTCAGGAGCTCTTAGGGGACAGATGACTGCGTTCCAGCCAGCCTGACTGAACTGGAAATTCTGGATATGCATCCATTGCAAGAATCTGCATTTTGGAACAAAGCTTTCCAGGTAACTTTGATGTAGCTGTTCAACCCGGCACTGGCCTAGACTTCCCCAAGGGTACCTTCCCATAGGAACAGCCTATGATTTTATCTATTTCCACCCAGTTATGAACTGGAATAGGGAAGGCTCAGGGGTGAGAATCATGTGCTTGATTTGCCTCTCCAGTGATCAGAGATGGGACTATAATACTGTCCCCTCTCTGAGACGGCTAAGTGGTCCAGGAAGGAACCCTCCACAGGTAAGGGACCAAGAGCTATGTTCAATAGGGTTTGTGTCCCTGTCGCCTCCCTGACTCTCAGTGGGGAGGACTTCTACCAGCCTTGACCAGAGGGAGAGAAATGGGCATCCCTCTGCCTGGCCAAGCTCCAGAGGCTAGAAGTAGGGGCCCAGCTTCCTTTCCTGGCCTTGGAGCAGAGTCTTCCTGGATGCCCTGTCAGGTCCCTCAGGGTGTCTTCCCAGAAAAGCCCTTCAAGACAGGTGATAGCTATGCTGAGACCAAATCAAACCAGGAAAGCAAACCCTAAAATCTGATATGAATAGAAGGGAAGGGTCTAGCTGTCTTGCTTCCAAAAAGGCCAGATTAAGAAGGGACTCCTGAGCCTGGCTGTCCAGACATGTGCGTGTATGGGTGAAGAGCCAGCGTAACCCACCCCGCCCCAAGAGAAGGTTCAGAACATGGGCTGTGTTTATAAGAAGGAAGCTCTTGTTGGAGATGAGTGGAAACATCTTAGGGAAAACTAGCCTCTCATTCCAACTAACAAGGAAGGGGAAGCATTTCAGGGAAGCCCTAGAAATAAATTTGCATGCTTGCCTGACATTTCTACAAACACTTATTCTATGTGTTAGGTGCTGGCCTGGGGCTAGTCTCTGACAGATCCTTAAGGGAAAGATTTATTGATAAAATAATATTATTGAAAAAACATCAATCACAGCAGCTGGCATTTATTGAGTATTTACTCCATGTTAGGTACTGTGCTAAGTGCTGTTCATTGATTGTTTCATTTAATCCTCACAGCAGCCCTGCAGGGGTGACATTATCTCCATTTTATAGATAAGGAAATAGAAGCTCAAAGAGGTTAAGCTATTGGCTCCCAGTCTCACAGTGTGGGAATGCTGGAGCCAAAACCTGAACTCAAGTCTGCTGAATCTTAACTCTTAGGACACTGTGCCTTTTTAAAGAGGAGGGCAGCTGGGAGAAAGGGAGACAGGCAGGCAGGGAAGTAACAAGAACTCTGAGGTCAGTTATGAATAAATACCCATGGTGTAGCATTTACCAAATGTCCAAGAACCAATAAAGAATAGAAGCTCCTGTCTACAATGAGGATCAGCTAGGACAACAACATACACACTTAACACAATGAACGAGCCGGACAGTAGAGTGAGCTGATGTAATAAAGGGCTAACTTGAGCCAGTTAGAGAATGGGATGGCATAAAGTGGCATGATTAAGCAGGCAGAAAGGGCAAAGCGTGCTAGAGGAGGGAGCCATGAGCTCTGGCTAAGGTGCCAAGGGCTTTCTCTATGAGGGGCCTTCCTGGGGGCGGGTGAGAGCTTGCCAGGGGCCTTAGTGCTGTAGGGTGGGAAGGAGAACTCCAGCTGCTCCAGGACTTGGTAAGTTGGATATGCAGGAAGTTCAGGGGGCTGGCAGCTAGTGGCACCTGTGCCAATGGGGAACCTGGGGTGACTCAGTGTGGGAAACAGGAGGTTGTTGGTCTCACCCACTGCCCTCATCTACTCACTCATTTATCCAACACTTATTTATTGTCATTGACTATATGCCAGACACTGGGGTACAGAGAAATGAATGTGATGATTTATGGCCTCAAGGAGCTCACAGATCATGAAAGGGGACAGGCCGAGACTCACAAGCCCACAGTACACTTGGCAAGTGATAAACAGGACATGTATGTGGCTCATGCTGCGGCAGAGGGCAGGGAGAGCTTCACCAGGATGACCCCAGAGTAGGTTCCTGACAGATGAGCATAAGCTTCCAGGCAGTCGCAGGCGGAGGAGTAGCCCAGGTCGTGGGAACAGCAAGAGCAAATGCAGTGCAGTGAGACGTGCTGGCCTGGTGAGGGTGCCACAGGTGGGTGAGTGTAGCAGGGAATGAGGATGCTGGGGGGAAGGGCAGGAGATAAGGCCAGAGAGGTGCGAGGCAGGGTTTTACCATGTGCTCATGTGTATAAGAGAGAGAATGCAGAGAGCAGTCATCGGTGCTTGTTTTGGAAGCAATGCTGAGCTTGCTGGAACACGCCTGGAGGTGAGAGGGCTGCTGCAGGGTCTGGGGATGCAGGGACAGAGAGGACGCAGGACCCGAGAGACATTTATTTGGAACTGACCACTGTGGGAAATGACTTAGCGCTTCCTGGCTTGGCTTACTGGGAACGGGGGGAGACAGATGGGAATGCAGGTTACATGGTGCTAGAGACAGAACTGCGTCCCCCTGGACTCATGTGCTGAGGCCCTAGCCCCCAGTGAGGTGGTATTAGGAGATGGGACCTTTGGGGAATGATGAGGTTTACATGGGGACCTGAAAGTGGAGCTCCATGATGGGATTAGTGCCCTTGTAAGGAGAGGAGGAGACCCAGGGCTCTCTCTGCCCAGAGAGCACCCGTCCACTCGCCACACGGGCACCCTGATCGTGGGTGTCAGCCTCCAAAACTGTGAGAAAGAAATCTCTGTTGTTTAAGCCACCCAGGCTATGGTACTTTCTTATAGCAGCCCGAGCAGACTGAGGACATATGGGGAAGAGAGCTTTGTTTTGCAGCCTACTGAGTGTGAGAAACTGATCTGCAGTCCAAGAGGCAAGCTGGGGCCAGCGAGACAGAGTGGGGACATCGTGAGCAGGCGGGGGCCACGCTGGGGTTGTGCAGAGTCTCCCTGTGAAACAGTGTTGTCTGACAACAGGGTTAAGGCTAGAATTTGGGGAACACCAATGAACAACAAGAAGATGAGAGGAGGGAAGGGGCCAGTGAAGGAAGCTGAGAGGAACGCTCGCAGAGGTAAGAGGTGAGTCAGGAGGAAGTGTCCAGGAGGACCCAGCAACAGAGTCAAAGGCACAGAGAAGCCACATGGGAAGCACTGCAGTGTCCGCCGCCTCTGACAAGGAGTGAAAGCTCTGGGGAAAAAATAGGGTGTGGAAGTCAACTGGCAGTTGCTCTGGGGGATGTACAACTAAGAAAGGGTGACTTGTTTCAATTTTAAACTACAAATATGTGAACGGGGCTTTAGTCTGCAAGAAGCCAGTAGAGCCTCCTTTTCCCTTTTGCCATCTTCACCTGGCCTCCTGGGCCAGGGCACACTGCCATCCAGGGGTCCAGCCAAGCTTCCTGTGCATGGATGACCACCTGTTGTCCCAGGAGTTGGCACCGTCCAACTTCCCAGCATAGCTGCCTTTCTGCTGCCCCGCCACAATGCCAGCTACATTGGGTGCTGACCACATGCCACACACCCTGCTCCACAAACATCAGTTAGTGTCCTGAAGAACCTCACGAGGGAGACTTGACCAGACCCAGCTTAGAGGTGAAGAACCCAGGCTTTAGAGAAGTCAAGTCCCCTGCCCGATGTCACACTGCTGGTCAACGCTACGCAGAATTTGAACACCGTGTGTCAAACTCCACCGTGCTTCCCTACCTCAAAAGAGCCTTTCATTTCTTCCTTGAAAGAGCTGCCCCACACTGACACAAACCCATGCAAGGTGAGAACAGGACACACCTTCTGACGTGGCACTCCTGGGTAGACTGTTGCAGGGATGGTCCCCCAGTTGTTTACACCTTCCTATCTTCACACCCTTGGGTGCCCTCTTCTCACATTGATTCTGGGCTCAGTCACAGGACATACTTTGACCAACAGACCATCATCAAACGTGACAGATACTTACAAAATACTTCTGCACTGGGTTTGTGTGCCCTCTCTTGTTCTCCTTGGAACCCTCATGTGGAAAGCCCGGGCTGGGCTGCGGTGGCGTGGACAGACCCACACGGAGCACGAGTGAGCAGTTCCTGCCCAGACCTCTCCAGACCGAGCAGCCTCCCAACCACCAGACAGGTGAGGGAGAGCCTCTCTGCCCATCCAGCCCAGGCTGTGCTATCCACACCAGAAGAAACACCCAGAAGACCCACAGGATCATAGTAAGTAACGTTTACTGTCTGAAGCCATCAAGTTTTGGGGTGGTTTGTTGCATAGCAAAAGCTAACTGATCCAAGTCCTTAAAGAAGGCCCGAGCCAGCATCTCCTTCTAGCTCGGAAGCACTGGAGGATAATTCGTGGATCTCTAGTGTCCACAGACTCTTTCTGCAATGTCAGAACTACCCAAGAATACAGCACTGTCCTTGGCCTGGAGGGTCACTGTGCTCCTAGAGCGCGGCAAAAGGAAGAGGCCTTTATATACCTTCTCCCCGGGACACACAAGGACCTGCAGGCAGCCCTGATGGGTGCCAGGTTACTCAGGGACAAGGTGACAGTGGCATGCTTTTGCCATATTGTCCCCAGCTGAGTGTTTTTCCACTGATGCGAAAGGAAAAGATAATTTCTCTAGTAAGCTCTACTGCAAAGGCTCCGAGGCAGCATTTCATCAAAGGGTGCTGGGGAGCACTGGGGAGACAGCAAAACCCAGCAACTTCCAGCTCCACTCAGCAAGGAGCTTGCTGCTTGCTGCTTCCATTTCCAGAGAGGTGGAAAAATGAATGAGCACTCAGGAAAGCCAACCTGATCAGCGGCACTTTGACAAGATGACAAAATTGCTCCCTCCTCCAGTCCAAACCCACTCTTTGTGGTGAACTATTATGGGAAGGAAGCATCAACTAATTAGAAGCATCTCTGGGACATGAGAAAAATCAGCACCTAAAATGCCTAAGCAGAGAGAATTCCTTGTTAAGAAGAGAGAAAACAAAACAAGAAACTGCTAGGATGTCACTTAGCCCAAGCATATATATAAAGGGAGGAGGAGATAAGAATTAATTGGGACAGGAGCTTCTACCCAAGTGACATAAAAGACACAATTATTTTTGCTGCTTTTACAGATCAAGTGCCCCTTCCAGGTGGGGATAGAGCCCTGGCACCACCCACCATTTTGAAAAATGACTTTTCAGTCTTTGGTAGTTCTAATGAAGCTTGAAATTAAGATGGTTCTTTTGTTTACTCCCCCTGTTTGGGAAGCTCTAGCCACCTATCAAAAACACCACTGTCTGGATTATTTATTTCTCATTGCCCAACCTATGAGGCATAGAAGCGTTTTATGAAGCCAACATGTGAGGCGTTTCTCCCAAGGAAGGGTGGATGCACCTCCCCATATTGCAGAGCCCTTTTATACTATGGTCCTTTGATAATCTGGATTTTGACGGACAGGACTGATGCCTGACTTGGAGCAGGGCAAAGAGCCCTGGAAGTCAGAGGTTTCATTCTTGTCATCCTCTTTCATTAGCAAGCTGCGAGCACTTGGGTAAGTCCCTTAACCTTGAGAAAATTCAGTAAAACAAAGGGTTAGTGACTAATATATTACATCCTTTTTAAAAAACAAGTTGTGGTTTAAAGAGCCCCACATAACATGAGATCTACCCTCTTAACACATTTGTGAGTGTACAGTACAGTATGGTTAACCATAAGCACACTGTTGTAAAGCAGATCTCTAGAACTGACTCAGCTTGTACAACTGAAACTCCATACCCACTGAGCAGCAACCCCACTTCTTCCTTCCTCTGGCCCCTGACACTCAACTATTCTATGCTCTGCTTCTACGAGTCAACTATCTTAGATACCTCGTATCAGTGGAATCAGGCAGTATTGATCCTTTATGACTGGCTTATTTCATTTACATAGTGTCCTTGAGGTTCAGATATATATTCTTACAATAATACTGACATGGTACTCACTGTTTCCATGGCAAGTGGTTACATATATTAACTTACTTAGCCCTCACAGAAACCCTTTGAGGTAAGGTAGCATGATCATCTCCTTTTGATAGATGAGGAAACTGAGGCACAGGGAGGTGAAGTGAGGTGCCTATGCTTACCTGCTATGTGAGTAGCTCCAGACTCCTTTTTTTCCCCCCCAAGACAGGCTCTCACTCTGTTGCCCAGGCTGGAGTATATTTATGCTATCATAGCTCACTGTAGCTTTGACCTCCTGGGCTCAAGTGATCCTCCCAACTCAGCCTCCCGAGTAGCTGGGACAAAAGGCACATGCCACCACATCCACCTAATTTTTAAAATTTTTTGTAGAGACGAGGTCTGACTATGTTACCCAGGCTGGCCTCAAACTCCTGGACTCAAACAATCCTCCAGCCTTGGCCTCCCAAAGTGCTGGGATTACAGGTATGAGCCACCACACCCAGCCCAGACTCCATCTCTTGAACATAACACCATGTTCTTTCTGTACAGTTTAAAATTTCTATTTTAGCAAGTAGGCTTACAGAGATACTGAAGTCACTGAGGACGATGGCAAAAGACGGGGCAGGGAGGATAAACGAGATGTGATGTCAGAGAGATCTACCCTTGCATAGTTCAAAGTCATCTTTCACAGCAGCCAGAGGGTGGCCTTGGAGCCAGGGAGACCTGGGCCCAGTCCTGGCTCTCCCCTGCTCTAGGTACTTGGGAAACACCAGTGACCAAAACTGACAAGCCCCTTGCCTTGTATACATCACATGCTAACAGGTGAGACAAACAACAAACAATACATATTCCCCACAATGTCTGGTATAGAAAGGGGAAAGTGTTACTAAAAAAAAAACCACTGGAGCTGGGAAGGCTGGGTGGCAAGGCTGGCTGGAATTGTAAAAAGGGTGCCACTGAAAAGGTGATATCTGAGCAGACTAGAATAAGGTGAGAAGGTAGATTGTGAGGCTGGAGCACATCTAGGGGATGGTGTTCCGCACAGAGGGAAGAGCTAGCACAAAGGTCCAGCGAAGGGGAGAGTCTAGGACATATGAGGGAGAGCAAAGAAGCTAGCCTGTGTGCAGGAGCCAACACGAGCCAGTGTAGAGGGCACTGAAGCCGGGGACGGCATGGGGGCGGCGGAAAGGCTGTAGCAGTGACTCTGAGTGGCGTGGGAAGCTGTGCAGGCTTTTGAGCAGAGGAGTGACATGAACTGATACTTGGCTTTTATAGTAATTTAGGTGATGGTGGCTCAGATCAGGGCAGCAGAAGTGGAGGTGGGGGAAGCAGTTGGTTTTGAACCTAACCTGTTTCCTGGTGGACTAGATGTGGACGGGAGAAAAAGATGGGAGTCAAGGATGATGCCAACAGTTCCATCCAAAGCAACTGAAGAATGAAGTGGCCTATCAGCTAACCTAGAAAGGCTGCAGATGAAGAAAGTTGCGGGGTCCCTGAAAAGACATGGTGAAGTCCTATCCCCAGTACCTGTGAATGTGGTCTTACTTGGAAGGAAACAAGGTCTTTGCAGAAGTGACCAGGTTAAGATGAGGTCATTAGGGTGGGCCTTAATCTAATATGACTGGTGTCCTTATAAGATGAGGAGAAGAGACGCAGACAGGCCTGGAGATGATGTGAAGGTGGACAGGGAGAACACTGCGCGATAAAGGAGGCAGAGCCGGGAGTGACGTAGCTACAAGACACAGAAAGCCAAGTATGGCCAGCCACACTGGAAGCAAAGAGGAAGGCATGCAACAGATTCTGCCCTGGAACCTTCAGAGAGACTGCAGCCCTACAACACCTTGACTTGGGACTTTTGGTTTCCAGAACTAAGAGAGAAAGAATTTCTGTTATTTTAAGCCATCTAGTTTGTGGTACTTTGTTGTGGCAGCCCTAGCAAACTATTACAGGGGGTAATCTAACAATTCAGTTTTTCACATGTTAAATGCTGGAGATGTCAAGCAGGTGGTGGGACGTCTGAGTCCTGAGTTCAGGAGAAAAGCCCAGGCTGCTGACAGGAGTCTGGGACATGTATGCAAATAGAATGCATTTATAGCCATGGGGCTGGATGAGGGCAGCAAGGAATAAAAGTATACATGGGAAGAGAAGAGGGCCAAGGACTGAGCCTGGGGCACTCCAAAGCTGAAACTGGGAGATGCAGAAACTAGCAAAGGACTCTGAGTTGGAACAGCCCAGGAGGTAGGAGGAAACCAAGAGTGCCGCATACTGGCACCTGCATTTCTCCCCTGGCCCCACAGCTCCTGGTGGGCCAAGGCCTCCCTGCTGGCCTACCTCAGCCACCTCTCTTCTTTCCCTCACAGGCTAAGTCCCAGACAGCTCACTGAACAGACCACTCTCAATGGCCCCCACACCTTGTCTTCAGACAAACTGTCTCCTCTGCCAGCTGCCCCTTTCCCTCCTGTTTTCTGGGTCTCAGCCTAAGAGCTCCCCTGCCCTGTGAACGCTTTGGACCACCCCAGGCATAGGGAGGCACCCTGCTCCCTTCTCAAGCCCCACTGGATGCTACCCCTGCCTCAACCTTAGTGCTCATCTCCTATCCTGGGGTTGATGGGGATGTCTGTCTCTGTACACAACCAGCTCCCTGGCACAGAGCAGGCCTGCAGTAAGCATTTGCTGAAACTGATGAATCCAAACACGGATGGCTGAAATGGGCCTCATAATACGGGTTATGTTAATAACCCGTATTAACACTAAGTTTGGAGTCAATGAAAACACATGAACTTTAAAAGTAAGGTTTCTTAAGTTATATCTCCCCTTCTTGTACCTGTTCAGTTGATTTCCAAGTCTCAAGAAGAGTAGTTTACATATATTCCTGTTAAACTTTTAGATCTTGAGAGATGTAACTTAGACTAGCAAGATATTCGGGTCTTGATTCCGTCAGTTTCCATACTAGTTTTCAGGCTTAGCTTTCTGTTCTCCACAAACTTTACTGAGCACATCATCAACGTCTTTACTCGAGTTCTTAATATGAAACGAAGCAGGACAGGGGCAGGAAAGAAGTCTGTAACATTTCCCTACAGTTGTCCCTCTGGCTCAGTTACGGCCCACTCACTGTACAGATATTTACTAAGCACCCACTGTGGCATTGCTCTAGGTGTCAGGAATTCATCAGTGATAAACAAAGATCTAGCTGGGCACAGTGGCTCACACCTGTAATCCCAGAACTCTGGGAGGCTGAGGTGGGCAGGTCACTTGAGCCCAGAAGTTCAAGACCAGCCTGGACAACATGATGAAACTCTGTCTCTAGAAAAACTACAAAAGTTTATCTGGGCATGGCACACACTGTGGTCCTAGTAACTTGGGAGGCTGAGGTGGGGGATCATCTAAGCCTGGAAGGTCGAGGCTGCAGTGAGCTGTGATTGCACCCCTGCACTCCAGCCTGGGTGACAGAGTGAGACCCTGTCTCAAAAACAAGACAAAACCAAACCAAACCAAACCAAACTAGACCACCCCACCACCAAAACAAAGATCCCTGCCCTCACTGACTTCTCCACAGATACCGCCTTTCAACCTGTTAAGAATTTACCTACTTGTATGACTTCATGTGGATTCCATCTTTTCCACATACATGACAGACTTTTGCCAAACTTTTGCTTTGTTAAAACCAGAGACACTATCTATAATATTCCCTGGCCTCCCAGCCCAGGAGAAAAGGAGATGGGATTTCTCTGGTGTACACAGTTCTTAGTAAACCCAGGTTGGCTCCTGGTGTTCACTCCCTTCTTTTCTAGTATTCACGATCTATAATTTTAATAATGCACACTAGACTCTTCCTTTATCTGTAAATTCTGAAACTAAGTTGTTTTTTTTTTTTCCCTTTTCTGGAAACCAGAAAATCATTTGGCCACTTTCTGTTTTTTGGGACCTCTCCTTTTCTAACTCTGCTAAGCTTACCAAAAGCAATTTTCTCTTTCTCTCTCTCTTTTTCCCCCCAGTATCCTAGGATGTCATTATCCGAACCTGAATTCTGAATTTGAGATAGCTGGGTGTTTTCTGATAATTTCTCCATCTCTCCTGGACTCCAATTTCCTCCCACCAGTATGAGTCCCACTTTTCTGAGTCTCAAATCTTTCTTTTTAATGCCCCTCTAGCCTCAATCCTCTCTTCCTCCATTTCACCTTACACAAAAGCTGTCCTTCCAGAGGAGACGTTATCCTCAGGAAATCAGTCTAATAAACCCAACTTCACAGCAGTCCCCATTCTCTGTAGGGTCCCACATCCATCAGGTGCTCAGACCCTGCCCTTCAGGATGTATCCTCTCTACCTGGGGACCATCCAGTGTTTTCTCTCACTTGGCCTCCAACTGTGATCCCAGTGCCAGCAGCTGTGCTGATGGACCCCCTGACACTGACTTGGCAATTCACTATCCTCACCTCAGTGAGCTTTTAAAAATTCAATAAACTTTATCTTTGCCCCGCCTCCTACCACTTGAAGCTTTGGTGGCAATGATGATTGTGATGATGATGAAGATGTTGAAGAAGGGGATAGGGAGAAGGGAGAGAAACTATCAATTCAGTGTTTTCCAGCAGGATTTTTTTTTTTCCCCCCCAGGGTCTATGTCTGAGGAATAGGAAAGCTAGGATGCCTCTATGCATTAGCATAAATATTGGATTATATTTACATATTTTAGGTTATTAATAGGTACTTTATGATTACTTGACTTTCAGGCAGTTGCTTTTTGTTTTTAGTTCTTTCTTCTACTTCTTAATTCCTTCCTCATTAGAGGGGCTTATTGACTCCAATGCTTAGAAATCCTTTAAAATACATGTGAGGAAGAATCATGTATGAGAAAGGAGGGCAGAAGAGTCAGAAAGGGGATTGACAGAGTTGCAAAATACCTGCAGAATTTAAAAGATAACATTTTAAGTTGTCTCTCACTCCTCATGGCTAAACATTCAGAAAAGATACAGAAAATCTCATGTACAAATAAATTCTTTAAATAAGAAGAGAATGTTCTGAATGGCTTCCTCCTGGGGCTTTGTATTTATTACTTGGTTTCACAGAAATTGCCAGTCTAGAACAATCAGTTCATAGGACTGTTACAAAATATCATTTACTATTTACTGAAAACATATAAGAAATGGAACTGCTGCTAAGACAGGCTGGGGGGCAGCAGATGGGACTGGTCCTTTCTGGGGAGGGGGACCCACAATGCTCTCCTATTCCTCTGTCCCCACCTCAGTTTTGCCTCTTCAGGGAAAAGATGTGAAATCACTCTTACACGGATATAAAGGTGTTCATTTCTTCTCTCTCAGACATTCTGAAAACTGCTTACTTGTGCCTGAAGAACCAGGTATTATGGAGTGAAGAGGGGGAGAAGTACCAGGTGCAAGACCATCTGAGAGTCAGAAATCATTGAAATCTCACATTTGCATTTTGTGCTTGGCTCTAGGAAAAGGTATGTACACTGCAGGCTGACTTTCTACCTTATTATTAAGAGTTGTGTGATTCTGAAACCCCTAAATGTTCTACACTGAGATCACTTAGCTTTTTAAAAAAATGATAAAGAGGATATCTCATAAACTTCCAGAGAGAAAAACAGGTTGCATCAAGGACTTAGAATGGCACTGGGCTTTTCATTAGTAACACCAGAAGCTGGAAGGCAGTGAAGTGTTAGCTTCAAAAGTTGGAGGGGAAATTATTTTCAGCTGAAAACTCTATACCCAACTAACCATTATTCAGACTGAGGGAAGGACAAAGGCACTTTCAGACCCACATGGCATTAAAAACTTTGCCTCCCAGGCACTTTCTCAGGAAGCTGTCAGAGGATGTACTCTCCCCTAAAATGGACAAACTAAAAAGTAGGAAGAAATAGGTCCAAGAAAAACAGGGATCTAAGCCTCAGAGGCACAGCGAAAGAAAGTCCCTGCATGATGCTCGGCAGCTTGCCTAGGGAATGACAAGTCTAGGCTGGAGCAGGAGGTGGAGGATTCGGGAGTTGGGGACTGAGAGTTCACAGGATGCTTGTGAGCGTTTGGCAGATGCCACTGGTAGACATTTGGGAGAACGTGCAATGGGTATCTCATAGAAAAAGTAGTCTTTTAAGGGCGATTATTAACTAAAAGAAAAACAAAAAGTTATATAAGAAAGGAAACCGAATCCCAGTACAATAGTTGGCTCCTTAGTGAATAATATTTAAATCACCATCATACTGTAAACACTGACCATGAATTTTGCCCACCTGTATAGCTTTACTGGGAGGATGGGGAGGAGAAGTGAGGGTGGGTGGTATGAGAGGGCCAAATTCTTCTAACAGGAAGTCAGTAGATAGTGTTTAAAACCAATAAATCAGGAACGCAGTCTAAGCATCTAATTTAGAGGGGTCAACCCCAGAAAAAATAACAAAAAGATTTTAAAGAGGTTGTTCTGGGGAGAGGGTCTGGAGGCCGGGGAGAATCTAAGAAGGGCACTGGCTGAATTTTAAACTGCTTTTAGAAAACTCTGATAGAAAACAATTTAAGGATGCACTGCCTTGAGATTTTTTTTTTTATTATTATACTTTAAGTTCTAGGGTACATGTGGATAATGTGCAGGCTTGTTACATATGTATATCTGTGCCATGTTGGCGTGCTGCACCCATCAACTCGTCAGCACCCAGAGATTTTTATATATACTAGCTTTTAATAGGAGAAATAGGGTGACAAAGCAACTCAAAATGAGAGGTTGGGGTGGAGGAGGAGAAAGAGGAAGTATTGCAAAATTCTCAGTGTGAAATGGTTCAGATTCAGAACCTATAAATGTGATTTTCCTGCTGCTGAAAACTTCCAAGCACAGCACTCCTGTAATGCTCCCTTCCCCGCAGCCTCAGGGAAGCTGCCAAGAAGTTTCCCAACATCGCTGCCACCCTCACCGTACCTGTTCCTGGCCCAAGTGGAGGCCCCAGTGGGAAATGTCTGTGCTGTCTCACCTTCAGTTGGGAGCTGGAATGTTCTGGAAGGTTCGTTCCTATGTGGGACAAGCCAAGGACTCTAAGGAGTTCTAAGCTAAGTTCTCTAAGCCGAGAACCCTGCAGAGCACTGCAGAGCGCGGGGAGCACAGTAAGATGCAGTTGATGACAGCTGTCACAAACATTGACCACTGAATTTAGAAAACAGGGGGAACAGGCATGGGTCACTTACCAGTATTTTACCCCAGCTGGTGGGGTTCTGGTGAAAGTAGTCAAGGAGGGGAAGCTCAGCAAAGAGGATACAAAGGATATTTTATTTAACCGAGAGCTTCTCCTCCTAAAGGGCTGTAGACATAAAAAGGCAACATTTTCCCAGTGGACTAGGAAAGTGTTAAATTATACTGGTGTTTACTCTCTCATTTCCAAGGCCTGGGAGCGGATGGGATATTTATTTTTATTATCTCTCTGATGTGTTTAGAGACCCTAATGAGGGCAGAAAGTAAACAAACATTTGATTGAAAACAGAGATGTCAATGTGCACCCTCTACCTATTGTTGATACAGGAGAAAGCAATTTCAATAAGATTGAAACAATTAGACTTGAAGATTGCTGTATGCAAACCACATGAAAATAGAAGCCTACTGCTCAGTGTGTAGAAAAAAATAAACCACTGTCTGTTGGTGGTTTTTTCTTCTGATTATATTAAAGTAAATGCTTGCATGTTATATTTACTGAAGTTGAAAACTGTACTGAGGTTATGTAAGAGAATATTCCTATTCTTAGGACACATACACTGAAGTAATTGGTAAAATACCACGAAGAATGTAACTTGCCCTCAAATGGTTCAGAAAAATATTATGTGCAACTATTAAAAATATATCTGGATCGGTCTCTCTCTCCCCCATTGCCTATCCCCAAGAAACAGAAGGACAAAGCAAATGGAGCAAAATGTTAACAATAGTTGGGCCAGGGCAATGGCTCACACCTATAATCCCAGCACTTTGGGAGGCTGAGGCTGGAGCAATATTCAAGGCCAGGAATTTGAGATCAGCCTGGGCAACATAGCAAGACCTCTATCTGCCTCCCCCGACCCCCAAAAATAAAAAATTAGCTGACGCAGTGGTATATACTTGCGGTCTCAGCTACTCCGGAGGCTGAGGTGAAAGAATTGCTTGAGCCAGGAGTTCCAGGTTACAGTGAGCTATGACTGAGCCCCTGCACTCTAGCCTGGGCAACACAGCAAGACCCTGTTTCAATAAATAAATGTTGAATTTGGGTAAAGGCTATAGAATGTTCTTTGTGCTATTCTTATTTTTGATGTTTTTGGAAATTTGAAATTATTTCCAAATAAGAAGTTAAAAGTCATATAAAATCAAATGAAGCTGTAAGAAAATCACTGAGGTTTCACAAGCATTCCAAAAGCATCCTGATGAGTGCTGGATACCAGACTCTCAATTTAACAAGATGCCTGGGCTAAAATCCTTGTCTTTTTAAATTAAAAAAATTTTTTTTGAGATGGGGGTCTCACTCTGTTGCCCAGGCTGGAGTGCAGTGGAGAGATCTCAGCTCACTGCAACCTCTGCCTCCTGGGCTTAAACAATCCTCCTGCCTCAGCCTCCTGAGTGGCTGGGGCTACAGGCATGTGCCACCATGCCCAGCTAATTTTTGTATTTTTTGTAGGGATGGGGTTTTGCCATGCTGGTCAGGGATCCTCATGGGATCCTCCTGCCTCAGCCTCCCAAAGTGCTGGGATTACAGCATGCGAGCCCCCACGCCCAGCCCCTTGTCTTTTGAAATAGATTTAGAATCAGTATAACAGTCTTAGAATGTTCAAGGTGAAAGCAAACGACTTTTTCAGGGTTTAACTCTGTAATGGCCCAAATTCAAGGCTGAATGATCAGCTGTCCTAACACAGCTTTGGTTTAAAAGAAAGGAACCATCTAGCTGTCTTACCAACTTAAGATAATTCAGAAAAGGAGGTCCCCAAAAGTTTGGGCACTACTGGGTAAGTCTGCAGGCTCCAAAGATGCAGTATGCATTGAAGCTGGCATGTACTAGGATAAAGCTGCATAAAAATGCATAATGTTCCCAGGGGAAATGCTTTACCTAAAAACTGGGGTACCACAACCACTCAGGACCCCAAAACACTGCAGCTAGAAAAGATTATGACTCTATCCCTTGTTGTTAAACACATGGGGACAGCTAATCTACCCATTGGATTTTTTTTTTTTTTTTTAAGTTCTAGGGTACATGTGCACAATGTGCAGGTTTGATACATACATATATATGTGCCATGTTGGTTTGATGCACCCATCAACTCATCATTTACATTAGGTATTTCTCCTAATGCTATCCCTCCCCCAGCCCCCCACCTCTCCGATAGGCCCGGGTGTGTGATGTCCCCCACCCTGTGTCCAAGTGATCTCATTGTTCAATTCCCATCTATGAGTGAGAACATGCGGTGTTTGGTTTTCTGTCCTTGTGATAGTTTGCTGAGAATTATGGTTTCCTACCCATTGGATTTAATTCAGTTTTTAAATTTCAGGATCAAAGTTACTCTTGTGGGGAGGGGATCAGTCACTGGGAGGGGTTCACAAATGGCATCTTGGTGACCCTACAAAGGGTGATGACCTCATATGAGTTTGTACATTTGTTTTATGAAGCTTTCTGTATCCGGGTTGACTACGTAACAAAAAATTTGTATATGCTGGATATTTAACAATAAAAAAGTTTAAAATTAGAGCAAAGCAAATTGCATTAACTTGTGTTTGGGATTAAAAAAAAAAAGTATCCTTTCCCAGGGGGCTGCTGAAGATGACAGAGGGGCAGGTCCTGGTGCTCGATGGTCGAGGCCATGTCCTGGGCCGCCTGGCGGCCATTGTGGCTAAGTAGGTACTGCTGGGGCGGAAGGTAGAGGTCGTGCGCTATGAGGGCATCAACATTTCTGGCTATTTCTACAGCAACAAGTTGAAGTACCTGGCCTTCCTCCGCAAGCGGATGAACACCAACCCTTCCCGAGGTCTCTCTACCACTTCCCGAGGCCCCTACCACTTCCCGGCCTCTATCCGCACCTTCCGGCGGACCTCGAGGCATGCTGTCCCTCGAGACTAAGCGAGGCCGGGCCGCCCTGGATCCCCTCAAGCTGTTTGAGGCATCCCACCGCCCTATGACAACAAAAAGCGGATGGTGGTTCCTGCTGCCCTCGAAGTCATGCATCTGAAGCCTACAAGAAAGTTTGCCTACATGGGGCACCTGGCTCACGAGGTTGGCTGTAAGTACCAGGCAGTGGCAGCCACCCTGAAGGAGAAGAGGAAGGAGAAAGCCAAGATACACTATCGGAAGAAGAAACAGCTCATGAGGCTATGGAAACAGGGTGAAAAGAACGTGGAGAAGAAAACTGACAAATACACAGAGGCCCGCAAAATCCATGAACTCCTGGTCTGAGCCCAGTAAAGACTGTTTATTCCTAAAAAAAAAAGTGTGTGCCTCATTCAGATGTCCTCCACCCCATCTGATCCTAATGCCTGTAGGTCACAGCAATAGAAGCAAAGCCTTTCAAACTAATATTCAAGAAAATCATCAAAATGTACCTATCACCACGAAGTCATATTCGCCCGCCTTGGCCTCCCAAACTGCTGGGATTACAGGCGTGAGCCATGGTGCTTGGCCGGGTTGGGTTTTTTTAATTGCATATTTCCCTCCATGTCCTTGGAAGACTCAGTTATAATAAACCAACATATCTCATGTTGAAATGTGATTCCCAGTGTTGAAGGTGGGCCCTATTAAGAGGTGATGAGATCATGGGGGTGGATCCATCATGAATGGTTTAGCACCATCCCCTTGGTGATAAGTGAGTTACTGCTCAGTTCATGCGAGATCTGGTTGTTTAAAAGTCTGGGACCTACCCTCCACCCCCTTGCTCCCACGCTCACCATGTGACATGCCTGTTCCTGCTTTGGCTTCAGCCATGATTGTAAGCTTCTTGAGGCTTTCACCAGATGCCAAGCAGGTGTGTTGGTGCCATGCTTCCTGTACAGCCTGCAGAACTGTGAGGCAATGAAACCTCTGTTTTTGTTGTTGTTGTCTGTTTTTTGAGACGGAGTTTTGCTCTTGTTGCCCAGGCTGGCGTGCAATGGCGTGATCTCGGCTCAATGCAACCTCCACCTCCCGGGTTCAAACGATTCTCCTGCCTCAGCCTCCTGAGTAGCTTTGATTACAGGCATGTGCCACCACGCCTGGCTAATTTTTTATTTTTAGTAGAGACGGGGTTTCTCCATGTTGGTCAGGCTGGTCTTGAACTCCCAACCTCAGGTGATCCACCTGCCTCGGCCTCCCAAAGTGTTGCGACTACAGGCGTGAGCCACTGCACCTGGCTGAAACCTCTGTTTTTATAAATTACCAAGTCTCAGTTATTCCTTTATAGTCATGCAAAAAAACTGACTAACACACACCTGCTGCTGCTGCTGCTGCTTTAAGATCCTGTGCAGTGAGTCTGGGTTTCTAACCTCAAGAGAGTGGCTAGCACAGGAGATCGCTAGTCTCCTTCCAATTTTGTCCTGTTGAATGGCATAGAAGATTGGTTATATGGATATCAGAGAGAGGAGTCACTAACAAAGATGAAAATGTAGAACTCATTTGATAGGTGGAAGAGTAGGGTGGTTTCTGATATAGGTTTTGGAGACAGCAATCTGAATTTGAATTGTGGCTCCACCATGATTGTGAGCAAGCTATTTAACCTCTCTCACCTTCAGTTTCTTTAACTGCAAAATGGAAATGGAAACAGTGAGGATTAAATGGGATCTCACATGGCACAGACTGGTATAAAGCAAGTGCGCAGTACAGTTAACTGTGATTATTGCTCCTGTGCTCACAACACTTCCTTTAACTGGTGCTTGGAACATCTTATTTTCCCCTTGCATAATTAATCCTCTATTTTGGTTGATGCCAGAAATGCAGTTTTGCTATATGGTGACATTGCACATACTCCAAGCGTGTAAGCCCCAGACACCTTTCGGTGACACTGCTGTAGGGCTTAATGACTTGCCACCAGGCAGCCCACATAATTGTCTTGCTGAAGTCATAGAGCCCTTCCCTGTTCTTCAGCTGGACACACTGAAATTCTTCGAGTCTCAGGAACAACATTGCTGCTTCTCAACAATAGATTTACTTTCTCAAAATCCATAATGTCAGCTGGGCACAGTGGCACACAGCTGGAGCTCCAGCTACTTGGGAGGCTGATGTGGGAGGATTGCTTGAGCCCAGGAGTTTAAGGCAGCCTAGGCAACACAGCAAGACCCTGTCTCCAAAAATAAATCCATAACGTCTATAGTGTGGATAACATAACACCCTTGGAGCTGTAGGGAGAAAGGTGCTCTCCTGTGAATGGAGAGGATGGTGCTGACTAGCTGCAGAATTTGGGCCTGGGTTGCTTTATGGTTTTGTCTCTCTTTCTAAGTAAGGAAGAGAGACTTTCACTGCTTCACTTGTCCACCTTCGCATCATTACTTCTTATGACCCACAGGAAGGATATCTAGGGTGACAGAATAAACTCAGGGAGAAGTTATTGGCTGGGGCATGGAGGTGACTAATTGGTCACACAATTGAGTTTGCATGTTGAGTGCTGAGTGCCCTGCAGTTTATAAAACACCTTCATTCTCACAGCCACCCTATGATGAGGAAGCCAGGGAAATTGTAGTGTTTTTATTACCACTTTACAAATGAGGAAACCGAGGCTTAGAATTAAGTAGCTTGCCCAATATCTCATAGCTAAGCAATGGTAGATGGTATGACCAAGTCCTCATTTCCATCCTCCCAGTGAGTTGTTTCTAAGTGAGCTTTATACGCCCAAGATCATCTATTAGGATGGGGAAACATATTAAAACTTCTCGTTCTAGTTATTTTTAGCTTGCCTTTTTAACTTTTAAATTTTGTTTCATAGTATCAGTAATGTATTAGACTAGTATGTGCATGTAATTTATGATTAAATACACATACTTTTGGGTTCCAGCTCCAAAAAATTTTACTGATAAAGGTGCATGATTAAAATAGCTTGGAAGCCACAGCTCTAAGGAGGAGTCTTGCTAATACTGGAGATTAACAGATCCTCTGACCCCGTATCTTTTTTTTTATTTTTATTTTTTTGCTATTATTACTTTTGGTCAGGAACTTTTATTGGTCTGTGTTCTTCAGATTACACCACAATCTTGTGAAGTGGTAATCCTGATATTCTTTATTCTTTTTTTTTTTTTTTTTTGAGACGGAGTCTCGCTCTGTCGCCCAGGCTGGAGTGCAGTGGCGCGATCTCGGCTCACTACAAGCTCCGCCTCCCGGGTTCACACCATTCTCCTGCCTCAGCCTCCCAAGTAGCTGGGACTACAGGCGCCCGCCACGTCGCCCGGCTATTTTTTTTTTTTTTTGTATTTTTAGTAGAGACAGGGTTTCACCGTGTTAGCCAGGATGGTCTCAATCTCCTGACGCGGTGGCTCAAGCCTGTAATTCCAGCACTTTGGGAGGCCGAGACGGGCGGATCACGAGGTCAGGTAATCCTGATTTTCTAGAGTAGCAGAAGGTGTTTTCTATCTCCTACAAAGTCTAAGGCTGACATTAATCATCTTTTGTTGAAAGGCTGTTCCTGCCGGGCGCGGTGGCTCAAGCCTGTAATCCCAGCACTTTGGAAGGCTGAGACGGGTGGATCACGAGGTCAGGAGATCGAGACCATCCTGGCTAACACGGTGAAACCCCATCTCTACTAAAAAAATACAAAAACTAGCCGGGCGAGGTGGCGGGCGCCTGTAGTCCCAGCTACTCGGGAGGCTGAGGCAGGAGAATGGCGTGAACCCGGGAGGCGGAGCTTGCAGTGAGCTGAGATCTGGCCACTGCACCCCAGCCTGGGGGACAGAGCAAGACTCCGTCTCAAAAAAAAAAAAAAAAAAAAAAGAAAGGCTGTTCCGGTGCTTTGCAAACATGATGGCTCCCAGCTCATACAGCAGAGGCAACCCCATTTCCGTATCATTTGTGATCACTTACAAATAGCAAAGGTTCAAGTAAGCATATGGGTTCCTAGGCGTCTGCACCTTGGTTCTTGAATCATAACAGGCCCAAGCTTCTCTTTATAGGTTTATGTTACTAACTAGACTTGCTACTGTGTGGCATTCAAGAGCATGGTACCTCTAATAAACACTATATTGGAAGGAATTATTGTCTGATTTGTTCATTGCTCCATCCCCAGCAGTGCCTGGAACCCATTTGGTTCCACTGTCTGTTGTCTGGCTGAATGAGTGGTGGATTAATGGTTACTCCTCAATTTTATCTTTTCTCTTGACCAAGACACCCCTAAAATGACAGTAAAGAAGTGAAAAAGAGTGCAAAGACAATGGAAATGAGAGATATCAGCAAACAAGCACATGTTTTTGGAAGACAGGTGAGGAGTGATTGCTGACTGGGCAGAGTGGAGGAAACAGTGACCTACGTGTCTACAGAAAGGAGTATGGATGCAAAGTAAGTATATCTGCCTGGGATATAACCCTTGGGAGGCCTGGGAGCTGGAGGCACTGTATACTTCAGATGGCTGGGACGATGTGTGGGGAGACTGCTTGAGAGTCTGAAGGTTTATTTATTGGAGAAATGGGTTAGAAGAGGATCCAGACCAGGGGACAGGAGGCATGGTGAAGTGATGGGGTGACGGGAAGGCTAAACAGAGAAGATGGACTGAGGGTGGCCACTCTCATGGCGTGATGCCCTCGGGCCTCTGCCTCCATCTGCTCTTAGAGCATGCTCCAGGCAGGAAAAGGGATAATTCATCTCTGAAAAAACAGAGAGGAATTCTTTTAAGAAAAGGCCTCCACATGCTGGCAACTGAAAATTCTCTAAAGAAATGATGAGTTCGCAATGTAATCCCCCTATACAATGGGCCACCAGTAAAAAGCTCCACTAAAACACCCTGAACCTCCAAGCTGCTTGTAGTGCCTCACTCTTAAATATGAATGGCCAAGGATCACCAGACATTTAAAGAAAGCACCCACCTGAAAGAGACTGAGACACAATGACCAGGAATAGAGGAATACGGAAGCTACATGACGAGTAGAAGAGAACTTCAAAAACACTTATTAATGTCCTCAGAGAGAGAAAAACCAAAACCAGGATGCGATGGTAAGAGAAAAAGCAGAAAACAATCAAGAGCTCTTGGAAATTAAAAATATGATAGGGTGACATAAAAAAATCTTATTAGAAGGCTTACAAGAGCCTTCGAAAAAGAAAACAAAAGCAAACAGAAAGTAGAAACTGATAGAGTTTTACAATCCCTAAGGTTCAATATCTGACAAAAGGAATTCTAGAAAGGAGAACCAAGTAAATGGGGAGGAAGAAATTAAAACAAAACAAAACACCACCAGTACAAGAACATTTTCCAGAATTGAAGAATATGCATTTCCTAATTAAAAGGGCCCACCAGTGGAGTGCCCAACCCAAAGAAAGAAAAAAAGACCTCCATGGGCGTGAACCCAGGAGGCGGAGCTTGCAGTGAGCTGAGATTGCGCCACTGCACTCCAGCCTGGGTGACAGAGCGAGACTCCCTCTCAAAAAACAAAAACAAACTAAAACCTCCATGGCACATTATTGAGTAATTTCAGATCAACAATAATACAGCGAAGATCCTATAAGCTTTCAGAGAGCAAAAGAGGTCTCACACAGGACTGGCATCTCATATTAAGAGTGACACTACAGCCAGAGGACAATACGAAAATGGCTTTAAAATCCTGAGGGAAAATTATTTCCAACTTTGAATGTTCTGTAGCCACCAAATTACTAATCAAGTCTGAGGACAGATCCAAGACATTTCCATATTTTGACAACTCAAAAAATTTACCTTTTATGTAGGATGCCCCTGGAAGAGTAGTCCTAGCAAAAGAGGGAGTAAATTGAGCAGGAGGAAGACAGGCTTCCAGTCAGTGGACTTCCCAAGACAATGGAGAGGGAAGCAATTGTCACAGAGCAGCAGCACAGCAGGCTGAGGGTCTAATGGGCTCCAGAAAATACAGGGGAATTGATGGGTTTCTCCAGTATGTCTGACCAGCTGGGCAAAAAATAGTGACAAGATACACCCAATCTAGTGGGCAAAATTAAGGATAAACATATAGGTAAGAATGCAAGTAAAAACCATGAGGCAATAATTTTAGGATAAGCAAAAACCTACATACGAGAGGAAGTGGAATTGCCAATATTACCTAATATTGGTAGACGAAGACAGAGTCAATAGGCATGTTTTTAAGACACAAGGACATAAATACTCCTTGGCTTTGTAAGTGAACAGTATAGATGCCTCTCACTATCCAAATACTTAGCCTTCATCCTTTAGAAGGGAACAGATTTGGATACTTTTCTGGAATCTGTTCCTCATCATTTGAAATTCCACTACTCACATCTGAAACCCAGACACCAAATAAATTTGGATGTACAGTGTCTCTCATTTTCTGAGCTTGTTATCTGACTTAGAAACTGGATAGATTCAGATACTTGATATTTACAAGCTTGATGTAACCACATACCTTCACTGAGAATGGAGAAGCCTTAGGGAAGGGATGGAGGAAGGAAAGCGGGTGGAGATGTGTGACAGCCAAACCCTACTCTACATGATGGAAGGTTCAGAGATCACCTAAATACCTAAAACCGATAAATGCAGAAGTACTCATATGCATACACTTCATAGAGATATGGAGTAAATCCTAGAAGAAACAGCTAAAAGAGTGAAAAGTCGTTGCCTCTAGGGAGACAGGATTAGCAGTGGGTAGAGACAGGGTAAGGGACTGTCATTGGATTAAGTTTTTAGTACAACTTGGCTTTTAAACTGTACATGTATTACTTTGGGGGAAAAAGCACATAAAAACTTTAATAAGAACACTAGCCTGGAGAACTGTGTTCTGTCTCAATGTCTGTCACCAGCCAACTGTGTTTGGTTGAGCAAGACACTTTGATCTCCAGGTCTCAGTTGCTTCATCTATAAAACAAGGAGTTGGAGTCCTTCCCAACTGTCCAATTCTATGACTGCATGGTTCTAATGTGCAAATTTGGGTTCTCTGCCAATGTTGGTGGTGTCATCCAAGCTTGAATTACTGGGCTGTAATATTACTTAGCATTGTGCTAAGAAAATAGCATTTTATTACATAGATATATATCTATAAAATGGAGACATCTGGAAAAATGTGCAATAAGAGAGTCTTGTTATTTGCGAGAGAAACAGAGGAATATAAATTGTGACTATTTTGCAGAAGAGTACGATATGGAAGAAAACACAGGATCATCAAAGAAGATAACGCAACATGGCCACCAAGAAACAAACAAAGCAATAATAATCAAACAGACAAGGAGGGTTAGACCCAGACCAGGTCTAAATGAGACAGAGGCTAGGGAATGGAGAAATAGGACCTTCCCAAGGTATTTATGCAGGTGAACAGAGAAGTCTGAATGGTAGATGATTTTGGCAAAAGCTTGAGACTGGGGATGAAAAATGATGAGAAAGATAGAAGCTGTAATATTTTACAAGAGACTTACAAATATTTTACCTTTGGGGATATAGAAGGAAGAGCTGATAGGGTTTGCCATCGAGGACAAAGATATGAAAAAGACACAAGACAGCAGGGACCACCTGAACTACAGATGTTCAGGAAGCACAACATCTCAGAGTGAGGCAACCTTGGATTCTACTCCAACCCATGTTTAATATATGCAGAACAGAAGGTGAGACTGAAAAGGAAAGGATGGGGATTCTGTCTTTGCTGGCATAAGCAAGCTCTGGGTCAAGAATACAGAAAAAAATCTGACAGTCAAAGTGCCATCCATATTTGCTGAAATTGACTTCTCTTGTTGGATTTGGAACCTCTTTCCAAAACAAACAGCAAACTTCCTTTAGATTCAGGCAGTAACATTCATTTTTATATCATTCATTAAACATTTAAACCATTCACTTAAAAAAAGAACAAATATTTTTATTGTGGTAAAATAAACCACTCATTCTTATGGACACAGTACTCTTTCATGTCTTTAGGAGAATAATAGCAAAGGTTTATTGAGTACTTACAGTTCAGAGACCATTCTAAAAGCTTTATGCAAAATATAGTTGACCCTTGAACACCATGGGTTTGAATTGCATGGGTTCACTTATACACCAAAGTTTTTCAACCAAATGAGGTTGAAAATACAGTATTTGTGAGACACGAAACTCGCCTGCACAGAAGGCTGACTTTTCATATATTCGGGTTCCTCAAGGCCGACTGAGGGATGTGAGTAAGCACAGATTTTGGTATACCCAGGGGTCCTGGAACCAATTCCCCATGTATACTAAGGATGACTGTATCTTGTTTAATTTTTTCAACAACCCTATGAAGTAGCTACTATAGATCCACAATCCCTTATCCAAAGCTCTTGGGCTTAGTGGTTTTCCCAAATTGAATTTATCAGGTTTTATTTAGTAAGGTCATACAGTCAGGGGCTGCATCCTATAACATAGGAATAATCATACTAATTTGGATAAAGTGCATAATAAATAGTCATATGTCAGTTCAGGGCAGACTTTGATGCCAAATTAGTGTGCCTCAAATTTAGGGGAAAAAAAAACTAACTTTGTTTTCAGAGTGCTTGAAATGCACTCTTCAGAAACGCAGATCAGAATTTTTATCCCTATTTGATAGATGAGAAAACCAAGGCACAAAAAAATTACATAACTTGCCCCAAGGGTCAGGGATTGACCCAGGCAGTGTGGCCCCAAACCTAGGTTCTTAACTGCCCTTGCCATATTGCTTCCTTCTGTGTGGCTCACAGTTTAGGGTTGGGTGTAGAGGGCATAAATTACATTTTTACCACACAAGTAGTTAAGCAACCTGGTATTCAGAACAACACAGAATCCTGCTGATATGGAAGAGAGCCAGGTGACATCAACGCTTCCCATCCCTGAAGGACAGGGAGAATGACCTGGAGGAAGCCCAAGGCATGGAGTTGTCCATAGCAGATCTTGAACCAGAAAGGCTCCAGGCACACACAGCATCTTGGAAAGGGGCTGTGCTTGCTTTTAATCCCATGGGATGAGGAAAATACAACAAAGTCCCAGATAAACCAGGTAAATATGGCCAGCGAGACGGGTGAATATGAATGTAAGAACTGAGAAGGCAACAAAGAGAAATAATGACTACTGTTTATCAAACACATACTCGATGCCAACTACTGTACTAAGCACTTTATAAGCAATATCATGTTTTTTCCATGCAAAAAGTTTCTGAGGGAGAAACCATTATTATTCTCATTTTGTAGAAGAGGCTGAAGCTAAATGCACACAGTCCACAGTTTGTTGGAGGCAGAGCTTAAGGGGAAGAAAGAGCTGGTGGGAGAAAAACTACAGGGTTTGGAAGCTAGAAAATTCACTGAGTGAGATGAGAGCTGTGAGCACTGACAGTTTCTAAAGAAGCAATACATGGACTCCACCGGCAAGGGTATTCATGGCTTATGCAATGAGAGCTATTTTCTATGAAGATACTTCTCAAATTATGTCTTCATGGGATAATGCCTTTGACAGGGTAAATGAAAAGCAAGTTTAAATACTAGATAAGCAGTCTTATTTGCTTTTTCACTAGGGAAGATAAGCAAATATGTAGCTCCCAATCTCCAGCTTGGAGAAGGCAATCAATACATTTGACAGGCTGCTCAGTCCTCAAATAGTGAAGTGAAAAAACAGCCATTTCCGGGCCAGGCGCTGTGGCTCATGCCTATAATTCCAGCATTTTGGGAGGCCGAGGCAGGTGGATCACTTGAGGTCAGGAGTTCGAGACCAGCCTAGCCAATATAGTGAAACTCCATCTCTACTAAAAATACAAAAAAAAAAAAAAAAAAAAAAACTAGCTGGGCATGGTGGCATATGCCTGTAGTCCCAGCTACTTGGGAGGCTAAGGCAGGAGAATTGCTTGAACTTGGGAAGTGGAGGTTGCAGTGAGCTGAGATCATGCCATTGCACTCACTGCACTCCAGCCTGGGTAACAGAGTGAGACTTTGTCTCAAAAAACAAACAAACAAACAAACAACAACAACAACAACAAACCAGCCATTTCCCACTCAGAAAGCTCCTACGGGCCAGCATGGAGGAAGGAGGGGAAATATTGGTGCAATTTTATGGTAATTTATTTAATGTAATTAACAGCTACAAAACTCCCACAAATATACACTCATTGAGAAGATCCACACTACTGCCAGTGTCCTCATCTTCAACTTAACCAAAATCATAGATTTCAGCATGTATTATCAAAATGCGTTTACTAAAGTAAGGCTACTTCCAAAGACAGAGGAGAAAACATAAAACTTCCTTTTCGAACTGGCCAAAGACAGAGTGCTGTTTACATTCCGAGCAAAATCACAAGCACTTAACAACTGGATGTTACTATGACCTTACAAGGACCTTCTCTGGAAAGAAGTGGTTGAAAAGAAAACAGTAGTTGTTGCAAACTGGGCTAATCAGGTTTTCTAAAACATTCCCTGCAGGAAAGTTGTTGTGGGGCTCAAAGCTTGCCCTTTGGGGGCAAGGCTTCTAAGTAGGCAGTAATAAGAAGGCTCCTTGTCACTGGGGACAAACCAAGTGCCTCACTCAAAGTTAGTGGTGGCAGATGCTATCCCCGGTGGTAGATGTTATCCCATCCCCCAACAGCCCCATTTTAAAGATGAGGACAAGAAGGCCCTGGGAGGTTCAGTCATTTATCCTACTAGGTCACGTCAAGTATAGGAGGCAGATCCAGAAATGACTTGGAGGTCTGTCCCTATAACTGGAGCCTCTATGACAGAGCTAGAAGAGGGGCTGGAGTCTTTTTTCTTTTTTTTTTTTTTCTGAGATGGAGTCTCGCTCTGTCGCCCAGGCTGGAGTGCAGTGGCATGATCTCGGCTCACTGCAAGCTCCACCTCCCGGGTTCACGCCATTCTCCTGCCTCAGCCTGCCGAGTAGCTGGGACTACAGGTGCCTGCCACCACGCCCGGCTAATTTTTTGTATTTTTAGTAGAGATGGGGTTTCACCATGTTAGCTAGGATGGTCTCGATCTGCTGACCTTGTGATCTGCCTGCCTCAGCCTCCCAAAGTGCTGGGATTACAGGCGTGAGCCACTGTGCCCGGCCGGGGATGGAGTCTTTATTCCACTTCATCCTACTCTTCAACTTGAGCAGGGGTTCCGCATTTATCTGTTTCACTGACTGGGCTGTGGCTTAAGATTTTCATTGGAAAATGATCCTATCCTTCAAACAACAATATCGACAACAAAGACAACAGTTTTGAAAACCACTGCCCCATACCTGTGACTAGAAGAGTTTCTAATTCCCCCTCCCGCCCTGCCCCATGGCGGGTGTGGGGTATGGCCATTGATGACTGTGGAAGAGGATAAGATGTCGCTGTGTAGAAAATGTTATACATACCTAACGTGTGATTTGGCAGTGGAAGATAACATCTGAGTCATCAAGCAGCCCCACATCAAAACAGTAAATCAAAAGCAAATGATGTGGGAAAACAAATTCCTGTATTCTTACAGAGTCTGTGTTGGGAGGATTCCCATCCCAGGGCTCTTAACCCATAAATCAACAAATCTCTCTCTCCTCTAAAAGGCAGCTAGAAGCAACATTCCCGCTTCCGTTTCTGTGCCAGGAAAGGGAGATTAGGACAGTGCCTGCTATGCCGTGTCGGGTCCAGCGGCCCCAGAGACAGACAGGGGCTGCACGTCCTGGGACCCCAGCTGCAAAGAGTGTTTGACTTCTGCAGAGCAGTAAACATTTGAAAAGGCGAGGTTCACAGAGCTGTCCTATTGAGACGTTAGAGACATCTTCAAGTCCAGTGCTTCTCAATCTGTGTTCCCAGGAGCCCTGGGATGCCTCGGAAGTATCTCAGTTCACTCTGGGGGCAACTGCCCCTTCTTCAACCACAACAGTTCCTCTTTCTGTGTTTTATACAAAGGGCTCTGTGTAAAGTTTGGTTAAAGAATGAAGTGCTCCAGTCCACCTTTACCATAGATAGGGTGACTGGGGCCCAGAGAGCAAAAGTAAGTTGTGCAGTGCACACACTCGTTAGTGAACAAGCTCCACCCTGCCTGACCAATGCCTGCCCTTCATGCTACCCTGGTTGCACAAAGAATTCTACTTCAAAATAGCTGAATAAATGCAAATGCCATGTAGTCTCTTCACTGCAGTGAGAAAGGCTGAAAGCACATTAGGCTTATTCAGGAGGTCTCCTAAATTGCTCTGGGAAAACCCTGGGAGATTTAAAATGCCTAGAAAGCAATTTGTTGTAACAGCACTTCCAAATTTCCAATTTCCAACTCTGTGGGCTGAGCTGGGCAACAGGTGGACAAAATCATTACATAAGGAACATCTGCTGACACCCACAATGAAAAGGTCGTGGCCCAGGAACTATGAAAAGGGCTCTGGGATGCTTTTGGTTAAACGTGGCAGGTTGATAAACTATGTCTATCTCTACTCTCTCCTGAAGCCCCACAAAAAATGACAGTAAATTTAATTTTAAAAGGCGTAAACTACCAGAACAACGTGATAGTCCTACAATATAGGAGATGAGAGTAGACCCAAGATGCCAGTAAAATTCTGGATGCTGCTGTAGAGCAGTTGGACAAATGGTAAATGACTTAGCTGAACACAGCTAGTGGGTGGGGTGAAGTGGGGGGCATTGACACGGGCTGATTTGAGACCCTAAAGCCCAGAAAGGCTACCCTTGAGAACAGGGATATGGGGAGGGCTGGGCACAGGAAGCTTGGTGGGAACTCTGTATAACCTTCTACCCTGCTATCCTTTGCTTGTTCTCTGCGAAAGACTGAAGAAATCAGAGTTGTTTAAGAAAGGACATGTAATAATAGTATGGCAGGCGATTCAGCTGTGAGTAATACTCACATGATCATAATAATATAAGCCCCCAATGCCAATTTAGTGAAAAATGGCCATGTGACTATATTGGAAGGCTGCATGGAAAAGGGGTGTGCTGTGCGAAGGGCCTATTGAAGAAATAAGCCCTCACTTTTCATGGTGGCAAGTTAGTAGATAATATAAAGCTTTTAAGAATCTTGAGGTGGCAGGAAAACCTAGTTACTTTACATTATAGAAGTAAACAGAAAAGAACAGTGAAAATTTTTTTCAAAGTATTTGCATTTGGGGAGAGAAATTGAGAATAGGGAGGGGATTGCTACTTTTCTGCAATTCGAAAACTCAAAAGCTCTGAAACCAAGTTTTACCTAATTTGGTGATTAAACTGTCTTCATAACAACACCTGACCTGAACTGATGTGAGGCTATTTCTAGTCTTTTTTTTTTTTTTTTTGAGACGGAGTCTCGCTCTGTTGCCCGGGCTGGAGTGCAGTGGCTGGATCTCAGCTCACTGCAAGCTCCGCCTCCCGGGTTCACGCCATTCTCCTGCCTCAGCCTCCCGAGTAGCTGGGACTACAGGCGCCCGCCACCTCGCCCGGCTAGTTTTTTGTATTTTTTAGTAGAGACGGGGTTTCACCATGTTAGCCAGGATGGTCTCGATCTCCTGACCTCGTGATCCGCCCGTCTCAGCCTCCCAAAGTGCTCTAGTCTTTATTAATCTGTTTAAGTGTGAAGATTACGATTTGCTACAGAAATACCTTATGTGTTTGATGATAGGTGACGCCCCAGACCTCAGTGAGTGTAAATCGATTACTTTTCCAAAGTCTTAATAATTCTGAATTTGAAAACACACCTGCCCCCAAGGGGGTTGCAGATGCCCCTGCACCTTCTGTGCACCAACAACTTGGAGTAGTTCTGGCCCCTTCCCTTGCTCCAGCGCTCACCCAGCCATTGCCTGCCTGACTTCTCCACGTAAAGCTTTGAAAGGTGAAGTTTCCACTTTGCATTCAACATGTCCAAAACAGAACTCCTAATTTCTCTCCTCCCCAGAGCCTGCTTCTTACACAAGCCTGCCCATTGCAGTTATACCATCATTCACCCAGTTGCTTAGACAAAGAACCTAAGAATCTTCCTTGACACCTCTATCGCCCTTTAATTCCTCAGGAAGTAGTGCTAGCTCTACCTTCAGAGCTGCTAACCACATCCATTACTATCCCAGCACAAGCCTACCTTTCTGACTTCTTTGCTTCTACCTTTACCCCAGAAGCACAGATTCTCCACAGAGCAGAGCTTTTAAAACAGAAATCGGACCATGTCTCTCCCCTGATTAAACCCTCTAATGGCTTCTCTCCACACTAGGATAAAGTCCTTACTCCTCACAAAACCTACAAGGCGCTGTATGGCTTGGCTTCTGCCTCTCCCCCTCTGACCTCCCATCCTGTCACATTCCCATTCCTGCCTCAGGGTCCTTGTACCTGCTAGTCCCCAGGTCCCCTAGACTCTCCTGACCCTCACTGGCTCTTTCCTCAAGTCATTCAGTCTCCCTTGACCACCCACAGCCCCTCAGTCACTGTCTTCCTGCTGCATTATCTTTTGTTCACTCATCTTGCCCCTACTAGATTGTAGGTGCTACAAAGGCAGGGAATTCTGCAGTCCTGTTAACCCCTGGAGCCCCTGTATTTAGGGCAGAGCCTGGCACACACTACATGATAAATGAATACCCATTAAATAAAAGAACAAATAGATGTACTCACTTACACCATTTAGAACGTAAAGAATACAGTGAAGAAAATAAAATCAGCCTTGGAATCCATTGCACAGGTATAGACATATACACATAAGTATGTGTGCTTAGTAGTAAAAATAATTGGTAATGTTCTATATCTTAATAGGGATTTTGGTTTCATGAAAGTATCCATTTGTCAAAACTCAGAGAAGATATACTTAACGTTTGTACATTTCATTGTATATATTTTTTCCTCAAAAGAAAAAACCAAATAGTGAACACTAGTTAATGATATGCATGCTGGAGTATCAAGGGGAAAGCATGCTGAGGCCTGAAATTTACTTTAAAATGCATTTAAAAATCAGATGCATTATTGGATGAAGAGGGGGGTATAGATGATAAAGCAAATATAATAAAATGGTAATTATACAGACAGTGGTAGTTATAAGGAAGATTTCACTGCAAAATTCTTTCAACTATGCTATGTGTTGAACATTTTTATAATAAAATGTTGGGAAAAATTAATTCAGATATTGATTACAGTAGGTATTCAACATGGTTTACTGAATATTTTATGGTATTTTACCATGTCATCATTGTCTTTGTTTTATTATTTATTTATTTTTGAGACAAAGCCTCACTCTATTGCCCAGGCTGGAGTGCAGTGGTGTGATCTCAGCTCACCGCAACCTCTGCCTCCTGGGTTCAAGCAATTCTCCTGCCTCCGCCTCCCAAGTAGCTGGGCTCACAGGCATGTGCCATCATGCCCGGCTAATTTTGTATTTTTAGTAGAGACAGGGTTTCACCATGTTGCTCGGGTTGGTCTCGAACTCCTGACCTCAGGTGATCCACCTGCCTTGGCCTCCCAAAGTGTTGGGATTACAGGCGTGAGCCACCACGCCTGGCCTCATCATTGACTTTGAAAGCTTGGTTTCACACAGCTGTATAGTATGCCACTGAATGGATGGATATATCACAACTTACTTAACCAGTCTCCTGTCTTTGGAACTACAGGCCACCTTCAATTTTTCACTTTTATCAACAACAGAGTAATGAAAATCCTGGTACATAAATCTGTGTGTTTACTTACTCAGTTTATATGCCCAGAAATGCAATATACTAAGGTCAAATGTCATAGCATTTTAGAATCCTGATATGCACACCTGCCTTGCTGAAGGGTGGCTATTGAATGGGTATATTCTTATTTTCTGATGAGTCTGTAAGTTTCTTGAGAGAGAGCAACTGCTTTGCTCTGCCTCCCTCACTGGGCTGAGTGTACTGCCACGCACACTGTAGGCTTGCAGAAAAACAACTTCAATACGTTCAGGGAACATATGACTAGAACGAATCCTGCTGCACTGCTGAGAACGGGGAGAGGTACTCTTCTTTACAGGAAATTTGAGGCTGCCTTTCCGTGATGGAGCAGAGAGGAGAGGAGAGGGCTGCAGATGGAAGGCAATCTAGCAGCCAAAACCAGGGTCTTTCAGATGCCTACTGGGAACCCAGGGCCAGTTTTTCCCAGGGCTAAAAGTGGTCTCTGGGACTCACTGAACGGATTTTAGTTGAACCAAAACAATGGAACACTCTTGATCCTTAAACAGAATGAAGTCAAGCTGCATGAACGCTGGGGGAGAGGTGCTTGGGAGGGATGCTAAGGGAAGCATGGCACCCGAGGCCTGCACAGGGTGCAGGAGGGGCTTCATTTTCTGTACTCCATGCCCCTCTGGATGCTGTTTTTTTTTTGTTTTTGTTTTTGTTTTTTAAAATAATTTATAAGTGTGGAATTTTTTTTTTTCTTTTGAGACAGGGTCTCACTCTGTCACCCAGGCTAGAGTGCACTGGTGCAATCATGGCTCACTGTAACCGCCACATCCTAGGCTCAGGTGATCCTCCCACCTCAGCCTCCTGAGTAGCTGGGACTACAGGCAAATGCCACTATGATGGGCCCATTTTTGTATTTTTTGTAGAGATAGATTTTCGCCATGTTACCCAGGCTGGTCTTGAACTCCTAGGTTCAAGGGACCCGCCCGCCTCAGCCTCCCAAAATGTTGGGATCACACGCGTAAGCCACAATGCCCAGCCTTAACTGTGTAATTAAAAAAAAAAAAAAGTTTCCAGAGGTCAAGGGGCCCAAGTTGGTGGGTTGACTCTTTCAGACCACGCACTTGAAGTGAGCAAGTGAGTCTTTCAGCCTGGACTCCAGGACACCAGCTTTTCCATTTCAGAGCTCAGCAGAGACGGACTCCTCACTTCACACACTGGTCTTAGTCCAAAAGTTCATTTGTAAGTTGAGGTTTGGAGCTTGGAACATATTTCCCAATACAATGGAGACAGTTTCTCTTCTGGCCAACAAGAGCTTTTCTGACCCTTCATAAAACCAAAATAAATCCCATTTTCTTAAAGGATAGAAAAACCCTATTAACGGAAATACTGAAGGGACTTTCACAGGACTGGTGATAGAGGCAGAAATTTTTCTAAAAAAGTAACTTTCTTAGGAAGTTTGGCTAGTGGCACCCTTCTCTCTCTCTCTTTTTTTCAAGAGGAAGAATACCAAGGGGAAAAAACCCTCAGAACTTTCTGAGGAAACCAGCTAAGGGATAAAAAGTGAGAGGGGAAAGAAGTCTTCAGAAACTGAGAACAAGCTTGCTCTGAGGTGAAATGATCCAATTTATCCAGGGAAGCAGCAGCTGGCATGTGCTGCATCCCCAGAGTAAATTAAAAGTAGAACGGTGACAGCCAAGAGAGGCAGTACCCCAAACCTGGAGGGCTGGGGGAGAAGGAGCATGGGATGGTGCTGGGCTATGGGGGACCAGAGATGAAACCCACAGGAACCCCAAACTCTCACAGTGAAGGGAATATGCCTACTGCACAGAACGTGGAGGTTTCTATCATGTTGAAGAGAAAATATTTAGCCAAAAGTACTCTTATACCTGGACCCTTGAGAATTTAAGTCTCTGAATAACACAAGAGCTTCAGGGTCACCCAAACAACCAAAATGACCCAAAGATCAGAAAAACAACCTAAGAAATGAGGTGAATGTGTTAAGCCCAGGAGACAGTGATTAGGGAGAAAATGGGATGCCAGCATTTAAATGGCAGGGCAACAAGCTCCCAGCTGAAGGTGATGTTTCCAGAGAAGTGGGGAAGGAAAAGTAAATTACCAGGGACAGATGGCAAAGAATATTAGGTGGCATAAGGGTCCCCAGAAGAAAGTGTTGGAACTGGGAGACATCAGGGCAGGTGGTGCCCTCCACACATCTGCCTACTCCATAGCACCTGGCCCTGAAGAGAGTCTCAAAGAACATCTCAGGATTTGAAATCATCTTGAAAGCAGTCTGTTAGGTTGTTCTTGCACTGCTATAAAGAAATACCCGAGGGTGGGTAATTTATAAGAAAATAGGTTTAGGCTGGGTGTGGTGGTTCACGCCTATAATCCCAGCACTTTTAGGAGGCTGAGACAGATCACCTGAGGTCAGGAGTTCGACACCAGCCTGGCCAAAATGGCAAAACCCCAGCTCTACTAAAAATACAAAAATTAGCCGGGTGTGGTGGTGTGCCTGTAATCCCAGCTACTCGGGAGGCTGAGGCAGGAGAATCGCTTGAACCCAGGAGGTGGAGGCATGGTACTGACATTGTTCAGCTTCTGGGGAGGCCTCAGGGAGCTTTACTCATGGCGAAGCACAAGAGAGTGAGTGGCTGGGGGGAGGGGCCACACACTTCAAAGATCAGATCTCCTGGGAACTCAGAGCGAGAGTTCACTTATCACCAAAGGGATGGCTCAAGCCATTCATGAGGGGTCCACCCCTATAACCCAAATACCTCCCACCAGGCTCCAACACTGAGGATTACCTTTTAACATGAGATCTGGGTGGGGACAAATATCCAAACTATATCATAGTCATCCGCTGGCCTTCTGATTCCTTCCTACTTCTTTGAATCTACAATGCCATAAGATGCACCATAATTTTATCTACTAGTAAGAAACAACAAACTAAACTACCCAATGATGACAGGGCATGAAATTTATGATGGATCCCTGCTTTGAAGAAGTTAAAATGTGAAAAAAAAAAAAAAAAAAAAAGGTGGGCATCTTAGAATCAGTGAAATATGAAGGGTTGGAAGGATACTCTATCTGGCTGTTTTCAGAAGGGGTGCATGGGACCATGATACTGCCTTCCATCCACAGCACCAGTGAAAGGGCGCCAGTGAAAAGATTCACTTGGCAAAGATGCATCATCCCCAGAATCCACATATGATGGGGGAAGGAAGAGCTGAGGAGGTGAATGCATGAACAAGGAGCAGCAAAAGCCAGCAGGGACAGAAGGACTCCCTGGGGATCTGCTTCACTGTCTCTATGGAGGGTGGACTCAGCCATGGAACACGTCCCTGGCCACCCTTCTCCACTCACATGGCGAGCCCGATGCCAACAGCGGAGGCCTCTGTGCGACAAGTGGCACTCTGGACCTCTGGGGACGTTTGCCAAATGCCTGCCTCCCTCGTGAATGAACACCACACATGTGCGCTCGCTCTCGATGGCGCAGGTCCTAAAAGCAGGAGTCGGACTGCACAGGAAATGTTTTGCAAAGAATGAACCAAGTCTTCTCCCTCGGAAAATAGCTTCCCTCCAGCCTCCTTCAAGGGAGTTGGAAAGGAATGCTTCCCATTTGCAAATCAATAACTTACATTGGCTGTGTAGACAATAAAGCGCAATATGTGATCCTAGAGACCCATAATGGCTCAGTGTTCTAACATAATCCTGCCCTCCGAGAAGCAGACAAGAAAACGACACAGGCCTCCCAGCTGTGTCTGCCCAGTGCCACACCGAGGACTGGTGGTCCGCCTGTCGTTCTTTCTTTTTTTGGTGGAAAATCAGAAGGCTTTGGCTGAGCATGCTGCCAGGAGCTGAAGACACTCGACATTTTACCATTTCCTACTTTCCACAGCTATTTGCATAAGGGTTGTTAGGAAAATACCTATACCAGGAGGGAGACGGTTTAATGGAAAAAGCATTTCAATCATTCACTTTCAGCCAGAATTTCACACACTCGAGGCACTTGACATTATCCTTGGAAATCAGGAGAGAAACAGCTGCCGCATAGGCCACACCCCCAGGGATTTCAGCCTTTTGATACAAGAGGAGTGGCTTGTGCAGAAATTGGTTAGATTCTGTGAAATTCCAGCTAGGAGCAGGGACTGAGAGACTGGGTTACAAAACTGATCTCTGTTCCACCTGGATCAGCCCGGTATCCAACCCACAGGGACAATTAAAAAAAAAAAGGCCTGTGACTGGCAAACATCATCTTCCCCAATTGTTCCATTCCCTTCTAACTACTCTCCCCGTCTGGCACCCGACCAAAGGCCCAGAGCAACGTGGAAATGACCCGAACTCCTGGATCACCGGGCACCCCGCTAGCCAGGTCTCAGGGCGTCTAGGAATGTGCCATTATCAATCCACTTGCCTCATCTGAAGAGTTGGAAGGAGCACACCTCTACTTCCTTTTCACTCATGAGAAAGACTGTAGGAACATCAGTCACTCCCAACAGAAAAGCAAAGGAATCCATTCCTTCACAAAGCATCATCTCTGCTTAAACCAAGCATTCTTCAGGTTAGGCAGAACTCTCTGAAGAACTCTTGGGATTGCCCGCTCAACTTTAGGAAAGCCAGCCCCTGCGGGAAGCCACCCATGCAAGGCAACCAATCAAACTAGCCAGCAGCATCTGACACATTCAGCTGTGGGTGTTCTAGATACAAACACAGAGGTTTTTCCTTTCACAAAGGCCAAATGGCATGCTGTTATGGGCAACGGCTCAGCTGAGAGACGTTTTTAGAAAGCTGTTGCTGCTGCATAAAAAAAAAAAAAAAAGCTTGTGGATTTTGTGCACTTAAAATGAAAAATCAAAACTTGAACATGGAAGATGGTTGCCTGATGGTTTGGCATCTCGCCCTGGCCTACACACTCCAAATCCAACCCTGGGCTTTCCACGCCTCAGCCCAATGGACTTTTTACTGCCTTCACTCCCAGTCTGCTGGGCACATGGGTGTCAATCCTGGCAGCTTCCCCATTTAGACTGGGTTCAAGATGGTACCTGATGAGCACGTATGAGTCTGGTCATTCAGCCTACACTGAATGGTCCATCTGGGGTGTCTGAATCGCAGCTGTTAGGCAGTTAGAACACAAGGTGAGATGAGATGAGTCTTCTCCCCTTTCTCCCTGCATCTCTGCTCAGGATACCCAGAGAGGGAAGAACTTAAACACCCCACAAGGGATGACAGCCTTAGGTCCAGCCTCATATGCAGGGCAGAGAGTATCTGCTTTGTTGCACTCAGAGAGCCCATGAACACCCATGGGAAAATACACCTACTGAGCACACACTATGTGCCAGGCATGGGAGAGAGGAATATAAATGAGACATATGGTCTGTGTTAAAGGAACCCAGAGCCCACCAGAAAGGAGGACAGGTGAAATGAGAAATAATACAATATTATTATATGCTGTAACAGAAACACCTGAAATGTGCTACGTAAACAGATGAGGACTTGGCTAATTCTGCATGGGTCTGAGGGTTGGGGTGGTATCAGGGAAACCTCATTTGAACTGGGCCTTCATGGATGAGTAGGAAGATGCCAGGTGGACCAAGGCAGCAGTCAGGATCAGAGGAGTGAGAGGAGAGGGTGAGTGGTCTGTGGAGAGCACAGGGACTCTGCCGGTGGGCAGTGGCTGGGCCTGGGAGGGCCCACAAGAACCACAGTGAGGGGCTATATGCCAACTTCACCCAGCAGACCCCAGGGAGCCACTGGCATGAGTCGAGGAGCAGAGTGACAATCTGATCTGAGTTCTGGAAAAGTCACGCTGGAGACAGTAAAACTGGACTGGGGAGGCAGTAACCAGGAGAAAGCCCAGTCAAGAGGCTACTGTGAAGGCCCTAGAGATCAGGGACGTGGACAGCCTGCCGCTGTGAGGAAGAGGAGGGGCCAGAGCAGAAGTGCTTCAGGGTGGAGTCCACAGAGCTGCAGGTAGCAGGAAGTGATGCCTGCCTGGGGCCAAAAAGCCTGGTGCCTTGAATGTGTCTGAGTCCAGGCTGCCAACACACACCAGCTCTTCTGCCACATTTTCTGAACCTTCCTGATTCTCAGATTCACCAGTGCCAGAATCTGAGCAACACCCTGGCTCCCATCTCTGTTATATCTTCTCCAGATCATACATACTGCCCCCCAGAGCTTACAACCCAGCTGTCAAATGCTGGGCCAGGGAGCCTCCCTGTCTAGCCCCTGCATCTCCACCAGCTCCAGGGCCAGACACCCCAAAAAGGAAATGGAGTATACTTCCCACTTGATTCTGTCTACAGACCCCCTTCTAAATACAAAAAAGAAGTAACGTACCAGAGGTGAGCGCACCCTTCCAGGTTTACCTGCCCCAACTGGTGTCAGGAATTCCAGGATTCATCTGGTTTACCTTTGCCCCCAAGTTCTGGCCCCATGGAGTGATGGCGATCTCAGGGTTCTCTCAGAAGCCTTACAGGGACATTTTCCTGTGTCCAGAGAAATCTGGACATAAGACAATCCTAATGTCCTTGGTGAACTCCAGGAGGAATGCATTTCAGGTAAGGCCAGGACAGACCACTTGGGCAGATGAGCTCCAGGTGTTTTTTCTATAAATCTCATTGCTAGTATCTGAGACAGGAGCAACACTGAGCCTTGTGCGTGCTGCACAGTGTTGATGTTTGTAAGACAGTTTCCCAGTGTCTAATGGCATTGGATCCCACAACACCATGGGAGGTAGGGGTCAGGCACTCCTAGAAGGCCACATGGAGCAGAGCATGAGACCACAAGTTCTGCAGTTGAAATGCCTGTCCTGGAGCACTGCTTGGCCTCTCACTGGCTGTCTCATCTTGGACAAGTACTCTATTTCCTTGTGCCTCATTTTCTCCAGCTGAAAAATGGAACTAATACAGCAGTCCTTGCTTATCCATGGTTTCACTTTCCAGTTTTAGTTACATGCAGCCAATCATGGTCCAAAAATATTAAGTGGAAAATCCCAGAAGTAAACAATTCATAGGTTTTAAATTGTTCACTGTTAAGAGCAGCTTGATGAAATCTCATGCTGTCTGCTCCATCCCACCTGGGATATGAATCATCCCTTTGCCCAGTGGATCCATATTGTCTATTCCACCTGCCTATCAGTCACTTAGTAGCCATCTCAGTCATCCAGTGGAAGGCTGTGGCATCTCGGTGCTTGCATTCAAATAATCCTTACTTTCCTGAACAAGGGTTCTAAAGTGTAAGAATAGGGATGCTGGCATATTGTTATAATTGTTCCATTTTGTTACTAGTTATTATTGTTAATCTCTTACTGTGCCTTATTTAAAAATTAAACTATCACAGGTATGTATGTATGCATAGGCAAAAACAGTACGCACAGGGTTTAGTACTATCTGTGATTTCAGACATCCACTGGGGGTCTTGGAACTGCATCCTTTGTGGATAAGAGGGAATAGTGGACTAATGCCTAGCACATAGTGGGCACTTCATAAGCATTCTTAGAGAAAGATCTGCAATTTAGAATGACTTAAACAGAATGCTCCAGGCTGAGGAACTTGCCTGAGGTTGCCTGGCTGGAATGTGAGATGGAGAACTAGAATTCTTTGGCTCCCAGACTGTACTCTTCATGCCACATCAAGCCACTCTGGGAAGCACCTATTCTCTGGCCAGTCCCTCTTCGTGCCTGGGAAAGGGCCTTTATATGGCAAACAATGTATATTGTCATCTTACAGCAATAACCATTAAAGTAGAAGGGTTTTTGGTTTTTTTTTTTTTGAAAATTTTTATTGAGGTAAAATTCATATAACACAAAAATTCATTATTTTAAACATTGCAAAGTATACAATTCAATGTGTAATCCACAATGTTGTATAGCTACTACCACTATCTAATATGAGAATATTTTTATCACCCCAAAGACAAACCCCGTACTTCCCAATTCTCCTTTTTGCCAAGCCTCTGGCAACCGCTAATCTATTTCCTCTCTACAGATTCCCCTATTCTGAATGTTTCATATGCATGGAATCATCCAATATACGGTCCTTTGCTTCTTTCTTTCACTTAACATAATGTTTTCAAGGTTCATCCATGTTATAGCAGGTATCGATATTTCATGCCTTTTTATGGCTGAATGGTTCTCATTGTAGGATATACTACATTCTGTTTATCCATTTATCATTTGATGCACATTTGGGTATTTCCCACCTTTGGGCTATTGTGAATAGTGCTGCTGTGAACACTGGTGTACAAGTTTTTGTGTGACCTTAGGTACATAACTAGAAGTGGAATTGCTGGATCATACCATAACTGTATGCCTAACCTTTTGAGGAACTGCTGAACTGCTTTCCACAGTGGCTGTGCCATTTTACATTCCCAACAGCAATGTGTAAGGGTTTCAATTTCTCTACAATCCTCGCCAACACTTGTAATTTTCCTTTCTATTTTAAAATATATATAGTATTACAGTCATCCTAGTGGATGCAGAGTGGTGTCTCTTGGGGTTTTGATTTGTATTTCCTTAATGACTAATGATGTTGAGCATCTTTTCATGTACAGTACCTCTTTAGGTTCTTGATATTATGGAAATTGAAATAAAAGATATGAAATCTTCAGCTTTTTTTCTTAAAATGAAGGAGTGAGCTTGGTGCAGGCACAGCAAGCTGATCCACCTAGAGACTGCAGCAGGGAAACAGAATACCCAACACACATGGTCCTTTGGTCAGTTCCTCTGTGCAGCAAGCATATGGTGGCCCCAAGGTTAGGGTGGGATTTGGGAAGGCTGCACAGGCTCACAAAAGCTTCCACATCTACCTGGGCCCACCCTGGTTCTGTTTCTCTGGTTATCAGGTCCTATCTGTCTTTAGAATGGCAGTCCAACTTTGTCCACAGGCTTGAAGGTGGGATTAGCAAGATGGTCTGAGATGCTCAGCTTGCAGACCAACTGTGGGCCTGAGAAAAGCCAGGGCATTAAGGATAAATGCCACATGACAGATCCATCTAGGAAGCTAAGCAAGCAGATGGCCCCAAATGCCAGCCAATGGTAGGTGTGGACATTCACAGAAGCAAAACCCTCCTGTAGTACAGGGGCAGCAGAGTGGCTGAAGGCTGACTGATGTGGGAGCCCTGTGAGCCTTTGACTCACTCTGCCAAGAGCAGAGGCAGAGTACAGCTAGGCAAGCACCTTTTGGAAAACAGGCCACTGGCCACCACTGTGAGGGATGGTTACCCTCTAGGCATGGGTGTTCCAGGACCCAGGTTGCCTCTTCTTTTCAATGCTGCCTTCTGGCCATTTCATTTTTCAGGGCCTTTTCAAGAGACAGGAGATAAGAAAACACCACTGCATGCTTCCACAATTCTTATAGAAAGCTATGGTGCAGGGATGGCTGGAGCCAATGGATTCCTGCTCTATTACTGTGTAATAAGCTACCCCAAAACTCTGTGGTTTAAAACCACAATTTGTTATTGTCTCTCACAGTTCAATGGATTGACTAAACTCAGCTGGGCAGTTTTCCCTTACAATCAGATGTCAGTTGAAGCTACAGTAGTATCTGTAGATCTACTGAGCTGGATGTCCAAGATGGCCCATTCACATGGCTGGCATCTGACGCTTGGTGTCAGCTAGGGATGTTGACTGAAGGACCTCCACCCCAAATGGCCTGCACTTCTTATAGCTTGGTAGCTGGATCTAAGAAGGAGCATCCTGACAGTGAGTTTTCAAAGAAACGCAGGCAGAAGTTGCAAGACCCTTGTGACCCAGCCTCTGTGTCACTTCTGCCATATTCTATTGGTCAAGACTGAGTCACAAGCAACATTCTCCAACTCTTTGAGGTTAGTATTACCTTACCAGACAAAGACATCATAAGAAAACTAAAGATCAAATCCCTTCTGAATATAGACATAAAAATCTCCAACAAGATACTAGCAAACCAAATTCAGCAATATATAAAAAGGATCATATATCATGAACAAGTGGAATTTATCCCAGCAATGCAAGAGTGGTTCAACATACGAAAATCAATCCAAGTAATATACCATATTAACATAATAAAGGGCAAAACCACACTATCATCTCAATGGATGCAGAAAATGCATCTGACAAAACCCAATCCCCTTCTTAATAAAACACTCAACCAACAAGAATGGAAGGAAACTTTTTCAACTTGATAAAGGGTATTTTTGAAAAGCCCACAGTTAATATCATACTTAATAATGAAACATTTAATGCTTTCTCCCCAAGATCAGGAATAAGACAAGAATGTCCACTCTCACCACTAGTACTCAATATTATGCTGAAGGTTCTAACCAGAACAATTAGGCAAGAAAAAGAATAAATGCATTCAGATTGGAAAGGAAAAGGTAAAACCATCTCTATTTGCAGATGACATGACCTTATACATAGAAAGCCCTAAGGAATAAATACACACAAAGAAAACTATGAGTTAACAAACGAGTTTAACGTGATTGCAGAATAAAAGGACATATGTAAGAATCAGTTGTGGGCTGGGCATGGTGACTTATGCCTGTAATCCCAGCACTATGGGAGGCTGAGGTGGGCGGATCACCTGAGGTCAGGAGTTTTTGAGACCAGCCTGGCCAATGTGGTGAAACCCTGTCTCTACTAAAAATACAAAAATTAGCCAGGCATTGTGGTGGGTGCCTGTAATCCCAGCTACTTGGGAGGCTGAGGCAGGAGAATTGCTTGAACCTGGGAGGTGGAGGTTGCAGTGAGCCAAGATTGCGCCACTGCACTCCAGCCTGGGTGACAGAACAAAACTCTGTCTCAAAAAAAAAAAAAAAAAAAAAGAAAAGAAAAAAAAAACCAACCGGTTGTATTTCTACACACTAGTAATGGACAATCAGAAAGTAAAATTAGGAAGACAATTTCATTTACAATAATATCAAAAATAAAATACTTACCAATAAGTTTAACCAGAGAGATGCAAGACTTGTACATGGAAACTAGAAATACAGTTGACAGAAATTAAGATCTAAGTAAATACAAAGCTTCCCATGTTCATGCATTGGAAGACCTAATGTTGCTAAGATGGTTTGCATTCTCTAAACTGATCTACAGATTCAACGTAATCTTTGTAAGAACCCGGCCTTTTTTTTTTTTTTTGGAAGAAATTGACAAAGTAATCCTAAAATTCATATGGAAATTCAAGAAGTTCCTGTTGTTTCAAGCCAAAACAATTTTGAAAAAGAACAAAGTTGGAGGACTCATACTTTCCAGTTTCAAAACTTTCTATGAAGCCACAGTATCCAAGATAGTGTGTTACTGGCATTAGGATATACAGATCAATGGAACAGAACTGAGAGTCTAGAAATGAATTCATATTTATGGTCAACTGATCTTCATCAAGAGTTCCAAGACAATTCAATGGAAGAAAGAATAGTCTTTCAAAAAATGATGCTGAAACAACTGGATAGCCACATGAAAAAGAATTTGGGCCCCTACTTCACACCATGTACAACAACATACCTCAAAAGAGACCATAGATCTAATGTAGGAGCTAAAACTACAAAATTCCTAGAAGAAAACATAGGAGCAAATCTTGTGACCTGAAATCAGACAATGGTTCTTAGATATGACACCAAAAGCATAAACAATAAAAGAAATATTTGGTAAATAGGCCATCATCAAAATTAAAAGCTTTTGTGCTTCAAAGGACATCATCAAGAAAGCAAAAAAGACAACCCACAGAAGGGAAAAATATTTGCAAATTATATCTGGTAAGAAATATATAATTTCTTATATATATCCAGAATAAATAAAGAGCTCTTAAAACTTAACTGAAAGAGAAATAATCTAATAGCTATTAGGGATGCTGAGGTGGGAGGATCGCTTGAGCCTAGGAGATTGAGGCCACCCTCGGCAACATAGCGAGACCCTGTCTCTAAAAGAAATAAAATTTGTAAAAATGGCCAATAGGTGCCATCAAGCACATTAAAAGATGGTCAACATCATGTAGTCGTCAGGAAAATGCAAATCAAAACCACAATGAAATACCACTTAACACCCACTAAGATGACCATGATAAAAAAGACTGAAAATGACAAATGTTGGCGAAGATACAGAGAAATTAGAACCCTCATGCATTGCTGGTGGGAATTTAAAATGGTGTGGCTGCTTTAGAAAATAGTTTCGCGGTTCTTCAAAAAATTAAGCATGGAGTTACCATGTGATTCAGCAATTTCACTCCTAGGTATATACCCAAGAGGAAACATATGTCCACAAAAACTTACACACATGCTCACAGCAGCGCAATTCAAAATAGCCAGAAGGTAGAAATGATCCAAATGTCCATCAACTGATGAATGAATAGACAGAATGTAGTATATCCTATAGTGGAATACTGTTCAGCTACAAAAAGGAATGAAGTACTGATACCTGCTACCACAAGAATGAACCCTGAAACATTATGCTAAGTGAAAGAAGCCACACATGAAAGGCCACATATTATATAATTCCATTCATATGAAATGTTCAAAACTGGACAATCCATAGAGACAGAAAGTTGATTCGTAGTTGCCAGGGACTGAGGGGAGGAGGGAATGGTGAGCAACTGCTAATGGGTACAAGGTTTCTTTTGGGGCTAACAAATATGTTCTGGATTGAGATAGTGGTGTTGGTTGCACAACTTGTGAATATATTAATACCAAAAACAACTTTAAAGGAGTGAATTTTATGGCATATGAATTATATCTCAATGGAAATTATTAAAACACACACATAAAGTGTGTCACAGGGTGAGCCAAGCGTCACAGACAAGAGACTACATGGGAGGTGCGCTCCCTGCAAGGGCACCTCTGAAGACCAGTTACCGTGTGCGCTCCAACTCACTTCTTTGTCTTAATGGGTGGATCACTGGGAGTTGGCCCCTAGATTAAGGACTGGATGGATCTAGTTTTAACTTTTGATCCTGAAATTTGAGAGAGAAATCATATCCTGGTATTTTTGGGGCTTCTTTATCAGTAGCAAAACAGTCAGACAGGACCTCTAGCACCAAGGAGAAAGCATGCAGGCTGGAAGCCTAGAGAACAGGTCCAGCTGAGAAACAATGTACAGCAGCAAGGGCAGGTAAAATCAGGGCAGGGTTGACTCTTCTAGAGCCAACCAACAGGTCCAGATGTGGAAGGTGCTAAGGAAGACCTGACTTGTAAAATTATTGTTTACCCCAAGAACAAGAGCTCAGGACAGTAGAAAGCACATGGGTGGTAGAGATGGACAGATCCAGGTTCAAATCCTGGCTCTGCCACTTATTAGCTGTGTGATCTTAAAAGAGCTACTTAATTTTTCTCTGCCCCAGTTTACTCGGTTCTTTGCAGGGTGATAAGATTGAAATGCTAATATATGCAAAGTGCCTGGCATATAATAGTTGTTCAGTAAATGGTAGTTTTTATTATTAGTACTGTCTTGTCAGCATAATTATTAATACGAAATGGCCCCTGCCAGCATTCAGTAACACCTACCATATGGTTTGAGAATTATCTGGAAATTTCTATTTTTCTAGCTACTTTGGTCTTATAGGCAAGATTGGATGGAAAATGTTTGGGCATTAAGATTTCCTAAAAATCATGTGATCCAAATATTACAGACATGGGTAACTTAGCCTTAATCTATAGAAGGCTCTTAGAAAACAATGGGAAAAAAGATTAATAGTCCAATGGAAAATTAAGCAAAAACTATGAAAAAGCAACTCAATATAAGAACATACACAACGCTAACGAAATGTTCAACCTTATTAGTAATCATAAGAATGAAAACTAAAACAAGGTAACATTTGAACTTACTAAATCATCAAATATCTGACAATCTTTGGTGAGATATTGGCCAGAGTTGGGAAAACAGCCACTCTCATACATTCCTGACGGGAGTATTAATTAAAACAATATTACTAGAGGGCAATTTAGCAATGAGTATCAGAAGCCTCAAAAATAGCACACTCTTAGACTCAGCATTCTACTTCTAAGAATTTATGCTTTAGAAATAATCATGAATGTGTGCAAAAATTTAGCTACAAGGATATTCATTTGATTGCAATATTATTTTTAATACTGAAAACCTGAAAACAACCAATATATCCAATGACAGGGAATTGGTTAAATAAATTATGAAACATTTACAATGGAATACTTAATAACTAGGAAAGGTACTCACCATAATCAACATAATACAAAATTATCCCATTTTTGTAAGTTACAGGAAACAAACAAAAGGTCAGCACTGATTAACAGGAGTATAGGCTAGCTTTTTTCTTCTTTTGTTGATGTGCATCTTCTACAGTGATCACATATCACTTTTGCATGAAGAAAAAGCATCATTAAATAAATTTACTCATGGAGGCCCAGACCCTCCATGAATGCAGCTCAGTGCACCTAGCCTAGAGCACGCTGCTCCTTGGCCCAGTGACTATTCTTCCAGCCTCCAGTCCCCTCGGCCTCCCAGTCCAGAGTGTGTTCTCAGGGCCGCGTCATTGCTTTCTGCTCCTCTCTGGGCCCTCCCCCTGCACTGCATGGCTCTACACCCAGGCCCGCCCCTAGCTATCACCCCAGTGGATCACTTGATCTCCTCACCTCCATTCCTCCATCTGCAAGTCCCATGACCTAAGGCTTATCCTCTGCTCCTATCCCCACAACATAGCACTCTGAAAATAAAACTGCTCCACTGAATTTGGTTGGTACCATTATTACCACCCTATTGTTAGTTTCCCTTCTAGTCCATCCGAGGGGCAGGCCATCACCACTGGCCTGAGAGGAGATGGACAGTCTCAACAGGGCTTGGAGGTGTGATTTCACTTCCCTGCCAATGAGGTGGCAGAAGGCTGGTCAGCACGCCAGGGCGCCACTCCTTGACAACACCACAACTGCCCAGAGGCCATCCCTACATAGTGATATGCAGGTGGGGAGGGCTCTGGCAAGAAGTGAGTGTGACCAGATCCCTTCTGACAGACCTGCGATGTGCCAGGAATTCTTAAGGGCAAGAGGGTCAAGCCTGGTTTTCTCCCTGAATCTCCACCCAAACACCAAAACACCAGGCTGGGCCCCCGCAGGAAGATGTGCTGCTCGCGGGTCTGCAGGCTGTACCGAAAGACAACAAGTCACAGGAAGCTGCCTCTCGTACAGGGTGGTACCGTCCTGTGGTTTCCCACCCTCTTGGAGGCGTAGCCATTGTTTGCTTGGTTTCAAGACACCTCTTCTCCTCCTGAAAGTGCTGTATGTAGATGTTCCTTCTAAGTGAAGTGAACACAAATGATTCACCAGGGGCCTTGAGGTCACTGGGGCTCCCTGAGGATGTTCAGGCCCCTGAATGACAATGGGTGCTCTGAAGTCTGGGCCACTTCCTTCCCTCCTGCTTCCCATCTGAACTTAGAGGCAGATCAAGCCCCAGCTGCTCTCAGCTCTTTACACAGAGTTGCCCTGATGGGCTGGCAAGTTCATACACACCTGCACCTTCCGAGACGACCGCAAGAGCTTTCTGTGATTCTTCAAATTTCATGCTTTATCTTAAAAATTAATGCAAATTTTTCCTGATACTCTATTTTTGCCCTACTGTATTTTATTAATTCTAAGCTGCACTCACCCCCACTTCCATTGTAACATCTTTAAAATCAGGATATCTTAGAATCCACAGTGGCTGTAGTTTAATTGGCAGTGCTTTTTCTCATTGTTACATAAAATAACAATGTATTTTCTGATAAACGGCACCTTAGAGTTGATGAAATATAATGATAAAAAAATACTTTCCTGTAGAATTAGAGTTGAACTGACGTTCTGAAAGATGTGCCAGGTTTGCACACTCCTGGCTCCCTGCCTAGAGTCCTGGTTTAAGGACCATTTCTAGACGGCATTTTCTCATGCCTGTCATGCCCCATGGCATCGGGAATACAGCCTTCACAAGCACACTGTTCCCACAGGAGAGGACCATGAGGAAGCTCATCCTGAGGGACACCCCGTAGTCCTCTGTTCCAGGGGCTACTCAATGGCAACCAAAGGAAACGTTCACTGTGTATTTCCCATGGGCCATGCATTGAGCTAAATGCTGTATGTTTACTTCCTTCAACTTTGCCAACAACCCTATGAGCTACCTGTGATCATCCCATTATATAGATGGGAAAAATGAGGCTGTGAGAGGTTATGGGAGTTTCCTCTGTGCTGAACCCAGATCTCTCTGACTTAAGAGGCCTAGCACTGATCCCTGTGCCTCCTGAACATCGAGCACAGAGCAAATATGCACTTCTGCTGCCAGACACTGTGGTGTCTCCCTCTGCACAGAAGGGGTACTCACGCCCCATATGGCCTGCCTGTTTGGAGAGTGATCCTCACTTGCCTGCAAGAGAGTCCCTCTCAGGAGCTCCTGGCCTCCCGTCTCCCCAGACTCTGCAAATGCCCTCAGTGGGGACCCTGGTGTGTAGGCTGAGCTGGTGGACAAGATAAAGACAGAGCTCAGAGAGAATGAAAGTCAATATCAAAAGGGGCAGAAAGCCATCTCTGCCCCCAGGATATGTCACTTCAGTTCTTATTCCTTCCTGCTGCCCCACTTCCTTATAACCTACCTCTTCACCTAGACACTTCCAAACTCAACTTCCCACACCACCTCCCTCCCCTTGCTCTCAAATTCTGGCTCTTTTTTTGTGTGTATCCCACAACTGATTTACAACCCTGAAATTAGCCCAGGGAAACCACTGGATTTCTCAGACTTGCCATCTCCTCCAGGCAATAATACCAGCTACCATTTTTCCTACCATCTACAGCATGGCAGCTGGTGACTTATCCCTAATCTTCTTAGGTCTGTTCCTGTTGTCCAAATGAACAAGCAGAGGAACAGAGAGGCAAGGTAGCTAGCCTAAAGTCACACAGCAAGCAGGCAGCAGAGCCAAGAAATTAGCTAAGGTCTGACTGCAAAGCTGTGCTTTTCCCTCTGCACCATCGAGTTCCTCGATGATCAACTATACGCAGAGGTGGGACTGAAAGGTGGCTTCTCCAGCTAGCACACATATTATCAGTCTTTCTCTGTATCTCTGTCAGTCTGTCTGTCTCCCAGTAAAAATCTAAACACCAATCACGTCAATAGGGCTAGATTTGCAAGTGGCTCTCCCCAGCTCTCCACCCCAAAGGGAGGACTCTTCCTTAGGAGATCTGCACGTATCACAAACCCTAACACCAAAATGCAACTTTTAAAGCAGTAAGCTCATTCCTCGAGTGTTTCCATCCCCCTCCCATGTGGCTCTCCCCCTTGTTATTTCTGGGCACAGGTGTGTCTCCCTCACAAGCTGTACGTTTCTTTAAACATTTTGTTGTTGTTGCTGAAAGGGCAAAGAAGTCCACAGGAAAGGAAAAAGAAAAACCACAGAACTGTCCCCAGGAGAAATGTGCACACACAAAACACGCCCTCGCACCTCCGCAATTCTTCATGCAATAGGAGAGCTTCACAGGGCACAAGTCAAGAATCACAATTCTGTTTCCCTCTTGCACCCTCTATTCTGTGTCTGTACACAGTAAGTGCTGAATAATTTTATGAAGGATCAATGCCATTACTTCTCTCTCCTCCTCCTTCCACCACCATCTTTGGTCAAAAAGAATGTAGCTGTTTACTTTATTACACTTCTGATCAGGCGCTTCCCTGGCTCTCCTTTCTGGGTTCTCTGTACCATCCTCCCTCTGTGAAGTTCCATCACCTTCCTGTTCTATGTCATCCATACCCTGTTCCCAGAGGCTTGCCCCTGCCTCTCTCTAGTCCCCCGTGAATTTTGCCAGCTCTTTATCGACAGGCAGCCCTATGATACTGGCAGGGACCTTACAGTCCTCCCCTCATCTTACAGATGCAGATCACCAGGACTTGCTCTGTAATTGCACAAGGTTGTCCTGTTTTCTGACAGAGGGAGACCCAATTCCAGGAATCTTGACCCAGTTAGTTCAGCCTTCCTAACCCTCCCTATATGACCTCTGCCCAGCAATCTGCTGCCTCCTCCCTGGAAAGCAAAAGTATCAGTTGCCTTGTGTGATCCTGGCTTCTCAGATTTTCAGCCCTAGCAGGACTCCTCCAGACCATGAAGCAAGCACCTTTGTGCAAGTTAGGAAAAGGCATCCTGTCTGGTCAGTTGCAGCCCAGGGGGCGCACAGTTTGGCAAGCAGAATGCCAGCTTGATCTGACCCCTCGGCCGGCAATCCTGCACAAGGCCCTTCTGCACACACATTTCTGTCAGCTCTGATGGAGAGGTGCACCTCGGCTGGGTTATCTTGGAAGGACTGAAGCGTCATCCCAGTCAAATCAGTTCTCTCCAGGTCTCTGTTTGACCCACTCACAGATGGAAACAGGTCTCTGTTTGACGCACTCATAGATGCAAACAGGTATACCTGCATTCACAGCAGCATTATTCACAATGCCCAAATGAGTGAGTAAACAAAATGTCAAGTATACCTACGATGAGATATTATTTAACTTTTAAAAGGAAGGAAATTCTGGTATATGCTACAACATGGATTAACCTTGGAAACATTATGCTCAGTGAAATAAACCAGTCACAAAAGGATATACACTGCATGATTCCCCTTATATGAGGGGAATAGATGACTAGAATAGGTGACTTCACAGAAACAGAAAGTAGAATAGAGAAGGTAAAACTGGTACCAAGGATGAGGGGAGGCAGGAATGGGGAATTATTGTTTAATGGGTTTAGAGTTTCTGTTTGGGATGATAGAAAAGTTCTGGAAATGCATAGTGGCAACGGTCACACAACACTGAATGCCCTTAGTAACGCTGAATTATACACTCTAAATTGGCTAAAGTAGTAAAATTTTAAGTTACATATATTTTTAAACGTTTAAAAATTAAATGTAGGCTACATGCAGTGACTCACACCTATAATCCCAGCAATCTGGGAGGCTGAGGTGTGCAGATCACCTGACTGAGGTCAGGAGCTGGAGACCAGCCTGGCCAACATGGTGAAACCCCATCTCTACTAAAAATACAAAAATTAGGCTGGCTGTGGTGGCTCACGCCTTTCCATCTGTGAGTGCGTCAAACATACACCTGTTTCCATCTGTGAGTGGGAGGCCGAGGTGGGCAGATCACCTGAGGTCAGGAGTTTAAGACCAGCCTGGCCAATGCGGTGAAACCCTGTCTCTACCAAAAATACAAAAATTAGTCAGGCGTGGTGGCGGGTGCCTGTAATCCCAGCTACTTGGGAGGCTGAGGCAGGAGAATCACTTGAACCTGGGAGGCGGAGGTTGCAGTGAGCGGAGATTGTGCCATTACACTCCAGCCTAGGTGACAGAGCGAGACTCGGTCTCAAAAAACAAACAAAAAAACCAAAAAACAAATAAACAAACAAAAAACCCCCACAAAAATCAGCTGGGTGTGGCGGCGGGCGCCTGTAATCCCAGTTAGGCGGGAGGCTGAGGCAGGAGAATCGCTTGAACCCGGGAGGCGAAGATTGCAGTGAGCCAAGGTGGGCAACAGAGCGAGACTGTCTCAAAACAAACAAACAAACAAACAAAACCGCCAAAACAAATTAAATGTGCTCTATATTGCGGCTTTAACAAAAAGGGCGGGTGGTAGGGAACAACAGCACCTGGCTGTACCTCTCTCTGAAAAGATGAGGATTCATAATATTTCCCACAAGCGCTTGATGTGCCAAGAGCAGCACTTCATTTCCCGGGGGCCGACACCTCCACAGGGGCCTAACATCTTTGGACACGCGGCGGTCTCAGCACCGACTGGCTGAAAGGTGCCACATCCATTTAAACATCCCCTTCATCCTGGCTGTTCCCTCCACCCCCAGAGCCCATCTCCGCAGGCATTCAGTTTTCCCTACAAGGCCGCGGCAGCCAGGCCCATTCTTGGTAGGCGTAAACTGCCATCCTGCTATAAATCCTTTCCCACAAAGCACTGGAGACTGGTCCTCTCACTGTGCCAAGAAGTCTTTTTCTGACCATCTGTAATCCATTCAAAGGCAACCGGCAGGAAATGGCGGCAAGGAAAACCCCTGCAAAATGCAACTGGTGGGACCACCTCTCCTCCCGCTAGCGGCCAGCAACAGGAAGTTGGCCTTTCTTGGGACACACAACATCTGTGGGAGTTCTGGAAGCTGCTGGGCGTCTGTCAGGGGCTGAACGGCTCGAGACAGATGCTCACAAAATTTGGTAAGAAAAGCATGCTGTATTGGGTTTGAAAATTAGTTCTGGAAAAAAAAAAAAAGCATTTGAAAAACCAAAACAAACCCCAGACCCCTAGAGAGGAAAAAAAATCCCAAAACACAAAAACCCCATCATATGAAAACTAACCTCAAAATTGCTTTCTTTTGATTTCTATGGACAATTAGACCATAATTTCAAGTAGTTCAAATCCTTCTTAGTGAGACTCCCCCTCCAATCTGGTATTGTCAGCTGCTGCTGCTTAATAGTGACAGCTTCATTTTCGGCATGAAAAGTTGAAGCCCTCAAAGCTTTGCAGTGGTGAGCTGGGGCCAGCTTGTAAAGGCCCACAAGAGCTGATCGTTAAATTTTCAGGAATGTGGTGAGCCAATTATTAAATTATTAAAAGTTATATGACATAAGCTTACAATGGAATATAAAACTCATCACTTCCAATTTATCTAGCTACATTTCACTTATTATCTACGCTTTGAGTATCAGTTGGCAACTTTCTTTTTCCTTTTTTTTTGAGAAGGAGTCTCACACTGTCACCAGGCTGGAGTGCAGTGGCGTGATCTTGGCTCACTGCAACCTCTGCCTCCTGGATTCAGGTGATTCTCCCGCCTCAGCCTCCCCAGTAGCTGGAACTACAGGTGCATGCCACCATGCCCAGCTAATTTTTGTATTTTTAGTACAGATGGGGTTTCACCATTTTGGCCAGGATGGTCTTGATCTCTTGGCCTCGTGATCCGCCCGCCTTGGCCTCCCAAAGTGCTGGGATCACAGGCATGAGCCACTGCGGGTAGTAAAAATTTTAGGCTTTGTCCCAGCTACTCCATGCGGCCATTGCAGTGCAAAAGCTAGACAATACGTAAAAAAATGAGTGTGGCTGTGTTCCAATAAAACTTTATTAAAAACAGGCAACCCATAGGCCACAGGTTGCTAATCCTGCTCTCAAAGTCATTTACATCTAATGTATCTGTATGGTGGATATCCTACATAACAGTGTGCTGATGCATATCTCTTCCCAACTCTGAGTTCTGTGATATCACAGTGACAGCTTGAAATGCAGTGGGAGGAGAGTTTATACCATGGAAATCATCACATACTACAAATCAGGGCATGATTTATTATTTTTTTGATTATCAAAATTTAAGAAAGTGATGGAGAAAATTTTAATGATGTAAGTTAAATTAAAAGAATAGTCAACCCTCTGAATCTGTGAATTCTACATCTGCAGTTTCAACTTAATTGCAGATCAAAAATATGTGGAAGAAAAAGGAAAGATGCCTGAGTCTGTACTGAACGTGTACAGACCTTTTCCTCTTGTCATTATCCCCTAAACAATTCAGAATAACAACTATTTACATAGCATTTACATTGTATTAGGTATTATAAGTAATCTAGAGATTATTTGAAGTCTATGAGAGGACTGTATAGGTTATATGTAAATACTACACCATTTCATATAAGGGATAAGAATCCAAGGATTTGGGGTCTCGGAACCGATCCCCCTTGGATATCAAGGGACAGCTGTGTATCAAGTATATAGCTTTATTGTGAATACTACAAAACAATGAGGACATATTCTTTTAGTACTTGAAAACCATTATTCAGTTCAGCAAGGAAGTCACATCGCTAACAATCAAGTGAAGTTTTAACATATATCTTTGTTCTTTCCCTTTCAACTTACTCACTGACTTAAATGAAAATATCAACCAACACTTATGTGGGGTTTACATTTGTTTATCAATTAAACCTTAGGAAGGTCAGGGGATATAAGAATTTGGCAGAAGTCAACCAAAGCATTTGGTGAGAATCTGTAGACTATATGAAATTTACAATAAAGAATGTAGGCTGGGCCTAGTGGCTCATGCCTGTAATCCTAGCACTTCGGGAGACTGAGGGAAGTCAATCACCTGAGGTTAGGAGTTCAAGACCAGCCTGGCCAACATGGTGAAACCCTGTTTCTACTAAAAATACAAAAATTAGCTGGGCATGGTGGCGGGAACCTATAATCCGAGATACTCGGGAGGCTGAGGCAGGAGAATCGCTGGAACTCAGGAGGTGGAGACTGCAGTGAGCTGAGACAGTGCCATTGCACTCCAGCCTGGGCAACAAGAGCAAGACTCAGTCTCAAAAAAAAAAAGAATGTAAATATTTTATTCTTTATAAAGTATATGCCAAACAGCTTTTTTAAATCAGTAAAATGTATAATAAACATATATATCCATATGCACTAATTTTTAGATAGCAGATTGTTAAACATTTACTAGCACAACACTGATTCTAATAGAAAAGAACTTACAAATTAATTTGTCGGCAGCACCCAAAAAGTGTGTGTGTGTGTGTGTGTGTGTGTGTGTGTGTGTGTGTGTGTGTGAGACAGAGAGGGAGGGAGGGAGAGAGAGAGAGAGAGAGAGAGAGAGAAAATAACTCTCCCTCCAGCACCCTGAATGGAGAAAGCAAAACAAACACTAACATTACCAAAGAAAAAAGAAGGTTGTTTTCTGAAAACTCTACTTCAAAAAAGATTGCATGGAGTTGGGCACTGAGTGTGTCTACAACTGGAATAAATTATGAACTGTTTCTCTTTGGTATTAACAGAGTTTCACCATTACTTCTTTTTCTAAAAGCAACTTCTTGCGGCACTCATAGCCATCAAAGCCATTAAGCTCTTCCTTCCCTGTACAATGCCCTGAATGTCCAAATCCTAGCTGCTGTGTTGCCTCTGCATGAGGCCATCCATTCATTCATTCTTTCATTCGTTTTTCAAACATTAACTTGACTCCTACTAAATACCCTTTATCGTGGCCCATGTAAAACCACAAACCAAACAGCCTTTACCTTTAAGTCAAAGGTCTGAGACCCAGGTTAAAGGTCTGGCTGACCATAGACTGGGCTCCAAGGCATTTGAATCACATTTCATTTTCTAAGCAGCATCAGAGTTTCCAGGTGCTGCAAGTGAGTTCCTAGAGGGCAGGGCCATTGTTCCACCTTCACATTCCACACAGAGCCCAGCCCAGGGCCTTGTACCTCCTGTACAACTGGTCACTTTCTACACAGTCAGCAATGCAGGAAGCACAGCTCTGGCTTCTGACTTGCAGAGCATCACTCATCATGATTTCCAATTTAACTTCAGTGGTTCACCAGATCCAGGCTAAATACTGTGCTCCCTCTGAAAGGTGGGAGAAGAATTATTTCAAGTATAATTATCTTCTTCCTTCCCAAGGTTAAAGTAGAGGGTCACTTGACTGTGTGGGATAATATTTCTCAATGTTTTTAAACTCATGCTCTACCAAGATTGGATCACACTTTACTTCCTGAGGTTTGCACTACAAAACTCACTTTCTCTCTAAGACGTCCCATTGAGTGTGGTTTTCATACTACACAAGCATCTTTTTGAAATTCTAGTGTACCCAGTCCTCAACCTTGTCCCTCCTTAGCTTAATAATCATAGGCCATCACCTTCACCTCCAAGATTAGGCAACAGGGAAAAAAAAAAAAAAAGAATCATAGGCTGGTGCAGTGTTCATGCCTGTAATCCCAGCACTTTGGGAGGCTGAGGCAGGAGGATCGCTTAGGCCCAGGAGTTGGAGACCAGCCTGGGCAACATAGCAAGATCCTGTCTCTACAAAAAATAAAAAATTAGTGTGGTGTGGTGGTATGTGCCTGTAGTCCCAGTTACTTGGAAGGCTGAGGTGGGAGCGTCACTTGAATCAAGGAGGTCGAGGCTACAGTGAGCTATGATCATGCCACTGCACTTCAGCCTGGGCAACAGAATGAGACTCTATCTCTCAAAAAATGAAAATGAAATAAAATAAAAGAATCATCAGTGTTCAACTACTTACTATGAGCACTGATAATTAAAGAAAAGAACTTAACTCTGCCCTTTTAGGAGGAATTTAATAGTTCATCCCCTGTTGATGGGAAAGATGTCTTCTGTATTGAAGAATGTCAATCAATAAAAGCAGGTCAGAATGACAGAATTTGAAAATGACCATCCTACAATCCCCAAAGACATAACTGATCCAGGCAAGGGTCATCAATGGATGCTCAGAGGATTTCACAAAATTTCCTGTTGGGGGACAGGATATTCACTGGGTGCCAAAGCATTACCCATAGAATGACATGCTAATTGCAGAAGGAGAATACAATGTTTGCAATGGGCAGAAGTGGTCACCACCTTACGAAGTGATCCATATCTAATAATAGGGCACCCTGACATCTTGTAACCCCTGGATGAGATGCTTAATGAAGCACTCAGAATCACCTGGGACACATTCACGCCAAAATGTTGAGTCTGAATCAAATGATACTTAGGCTCAAACTTCCAGAACAGGGGAAAAACAGGGAATAGCAAAAACAAGGTAAGATAACACAAGGAAGTGACAAGACAGACCAGAACATGAAGCATTTTAAATGGCAATGTTTTATATATTTATATATATAAATATGTATACATATATAGAAATATGTATGTATACATATATTCACACACACATATGGGGGAGGGACACTGTTCTAGATTCAAAACTACTGAAGAGATTTAACAGCCAAATGCAATACATGAACCATAACAGGACCTAGTTTGAAAAATGCAGCTATAAGCTTTTGGGGGTGGGGGCGTGACAGGTGAATTTTGAATGAGAACTGGGTATGAGATATGAGTATGGAATTACCATTAGTTTTCTAAGTGTGATACTGATATTATGATTCGGTCAGAGAATGCCTCTAATTTTAGGAGATGCATGCTGAAGTATTTAGAGGTGTCATGCTGTCTGTGACTTACCAAATATTTCAGCAAAAACATACATACATATTTATGTATGATAAGGCTCTGAGAATTTAAGTGAACAGCTCAAGGTAGCACAATCAAGATGTGGAAAAATGATAAATATTCAAAGATGAAGTGTCATGATGTCTACAACTTATTTCCAATGCTACAGAAAATAAAATCAAATGCCACACACACACATGCATATACATATACACACACACAGTCGCATAATGACACTTTGGTCAACAACAGGCCACATACTCAGCGGTCCCATAAGAGTATACAATACCATATTTTTACTGTATCTTTTCTATCTTTCAATCTGTTGAGAGACACAAATGCTTGCCATTGTGTTACAATTACCTACAGTATTCAGTACAGCAACATGCTGTACAGGCTTGTAGCCTAGAAGCAATAGGTTATACCAATAGGAATATCATAGAGTGAACTTACACAAACCTAGATGGCATAGCCTATTGCACACCTAGGAAATGACACATCTCTCAGAACATAGCCCCATCATTAAGGAATGCATGACTGTATATTTCTTTTTCTTTCCTTTTTTTTTTTTTTTTGAGACAGAGTCTCGCTTGTTGGCCAAGCTGGAGTGCAGTGGCATGATCCCGGCTCACTGCAACCTCTGCCTCCTGGGCTCAAGCAATTCTCCCACCTCAGTGTCCCAAGTAGCTGGGATTACAGGTGTGTGCGACTATGCCTGGCTAATTTTTGCATTTTTAGTAGAGATGGGGTTTCACCATGTTGGCTAGGCTGGTCTCGAACTCCTGACCTCAGGTAATCCACCCGCCTCTGCCTCCCAAAGTGCTGGAATTACAGGCGTGAGCCACGGCACCTGGCCTGTATATTTCTTTATAAGACATATATACAGATAGATCTTTACATATATATATATGAAAACAAGACAAAATGTGAACTAATGTTTAATTCTATAGGTGGTCATGGTACCATTATTTCAAGCTTTTTATACATGTGAAAAATTTTAACACTGAACTGCAAGGGCAAAAAAAAAGAATGGTGCAGGGTGGGGGTTACTAGCAAATATTAAATGAAAAACTTTAGGTGCTCAAAGATGTCTGGGACTCAGCACCCTAGCGGTAGCATTTTTTTCATGGAATTTTCTCTGCTGACCTAGGATGCTGGAGCTAACGCCCTAAGGTGAGCTGTGTTTTGCATTGTAGCTCCAGCGATCCACTTGAACAGAAACTTCAGGAGTCCTGCCAGTTCTTAGAATCTTGACAACTTCAAAATATCAGATGGTGAATCAAAAAACCTCATAGGCCATCTCCAGATTGATTTTTTTAAAATGAAAATACAAATGGGAACTGTTGGTTTCACGGGTATGATGTTTCAATTTTGTAAGATGGAAAGAGTTATGAAGATTGGCTACATGATCATGTGAATGTCCTTGACACTACTGAACTTTACACTTAAAAATGGTTAAGATGGTATAGTATTTTACCACAATCTTCTTAAAAAAAGAAGAAAAAGACAATACAGGTATTTCAAAAACAAATAAGATGCTTAGTCGAACCATACCACTCTGCTGGTCGAAAGATAACTTAGGAAACAAAAGGGGACAATATGATCGCTCTTCCTCCACCCTGCCTCCAGAAGATTCGAATGCAGCTATGATGATAAGACACATGTGGACCATGGGAAGAGTCTGCAGCAGTGTAAGGTGTGAGGTTTGGGGGCATGTCCACTGGGCATGGCTAGCATGCACAAGGTGCAGAGAAGTTCCAGGTGGGGTGGCCCGAGCGGCGGGGAGGCTTCCTTAGAAAGTATAGCTGGCCCTGGAGAAGGAGGGTGAGGGGCAAGGGGAGAGGGAGAAGGGGAAGACACTAGATGCAGATGGGAGGCAGAATCAGAGAGGGGGACAGGGAAAGGACTCCACTTGTCCAAAGTGCTGCTGCAAAGGGCAGGCCACCTGTCCAGATAGGAAGGGACTGAGGACTTTGAATGCTGCATTAACTGTGGTCGATGAAGTGCTGAGAGGTTTTCACTTGAGGAACAAACTGACACATGTGAATTTTCAGAAGATTAATTTTTGAAGTGGTGTGCGGGGAAGATACAGACAGGAAGACCAATTAAACAGCTATTATAAAAATCTAGGTAGGCTATGAGGCAGGCTAGCTGGGGTGGGGGTCGGGGAGTGGAGAGAGATGGAGAGGTGCAGGGAATCGCTAAGATGGGAGGGAGGGAGGAGCGGAGGAGGGGGTCTTTCTAAAGATAGTGATGGGGAAAATGCACAGGCTCGGCTTGCACTTGGGTCTAGGGGAGTCTGAGACGCACAATGACATCCCTGAGGGGCTGTCTGGCACGGCACCCAGGGGTGGGATGAGCACTCTGTGGAGGAGAGGTCAGGAAAGCTGCAAGCATGTCAGAATCGCCACACACAGGGACCGCCTGGGGTGTGAACAGGAGCCAGAGTCCGGAGCAAATGCAGAGCAAACCGAGGGCAAAGCCTCACGCTCCGAGGGAGGAGCTGGCAGAAAGGGCACAAAAGCGGGTGCCATGAAAACTTCTGAGAGCAAATATGATTTTCAGAAAGCTCTAGGATTGTCTACTATTTAAAGAAATCCCTTTGTAATTCCATTTGGAAAGCAAATATGCCCCTACTCTGCTTAAACCTGGCTTGTGTACAGGGTTTGTATTTTGCCATTAAGTCTTTTGTCTCAGCCACTGAAAGTGGCAGGACTCATTTGAGTCCCTAATTCTCTCTGGATTCTGCCCTGCTTCTGCAAAAGATGATGAGGAAGGGCACAATGATGAGGGAGTAACTCAAGGGAACAGAAGCCTGGAGTCTGGGGACTTGGTTAACAGGGCTGTTGTACATGGGTTGGCCAAACGAAGTCAGCCTTAAGCAAATGTGACCAGTTCTGGTGGGCGTGGTGGCTGACTCCTGTAATTCCAGAACTGTGGGAGGCTGCAGTGGGAGAATCGCTTGAGCCCACGAGTTCGAGACTAGCCTAGGCAACACAGGGAGACCCCCGTCTCTAAAAATAATAGAAAAAATTAGTCAGGAATGGTGGTGTGCACCTGTGTTCCAGCTCCTTGGGAGGGAGGCTGAGATGGGAGGATCACTTGAGCTTGGGAGGTCAAGGCTGCAGTGACTTATGATTGCACCACTGCACTCCAGCCTGGGCGACAGAGCTACTGCCCCTCCCACCCAAAAATGTGACCAGTTCCTCTTTTCCAGTGGATCACCCTCTTCTTGCCAGTCTGGGTGGGATTCTGTCCCATTAAGTGTAAAAGGTGCTTGAACCCACAAGCTCCTGGTCCTTATCAGAAGAATCAAACCACCAGCTGGTAGACCATGGGGTCTGGGGCCCATTGAAGGTCACTTGAAACCCCACATAGAGGAGGTGACTAATTAGGAGAGGGGACAGCACCGAGGAGAAAAGGATTGTCAAGGACTCCTGGTCTCTGAAACCACCGAGAGAGAGACAGGGGGGTGACACCAGCTCCTCTGGGACCAGTAGGGCAATCACTATAAAATGCTTAAATGCCCCAATTAATGGAGAATGGGTGAAATTCAAAGTCACAGGAAGTAAATGTTGCCACATCATCCTGTCCTCATGTGGGAGATGCATTCTGTGCCTTTCCCAGCCACTCCATTCCAAAGGATCCTCTTTGTCACTGCCTTCTCAGAGCCAGTGACAACCAGGGCATCTCTGTGGCTGAAGAAGGTAAAGGACTTTCACACCCACTTAGCAGGCATGTCACCATCAAAATGACACCTCTAACGTGGCATTAGGATGATGGACACCTCTAACGTTCCATCATCCTAGGGAGCGCACCCTTCATGAAATTACTAACAATCCCAATGCCATGAGGGAAACTGAACAGCGGCCTAGAAGATGTTCAAAAGGAGGAAAAAAGAGAGAAATCATCACTGTAGATAGATGCCCCTGGAGTTGCTTGGCAACCATCTTTGCTAACACCTTCTCCCAAAAAGGAACACAGTTTGCATTAGCTCCTCTGATTTCCCTGAGGCCAGGACTCTGACCACAGAGGCCACAAAGCTGGGGCCTTGGAATGAGAGAGCATTTCCCTGATGGGGAGACCCAGGGCCCTATCAGGAGGCCACTAGCTTACACAGGCAAGAGGGAATGAAAGGTAGTCCGGCCTCGCCATTTTGCTTAAAGAATACGCTCTCTTGGGCAAGGATGGTGAGAGAATGAGTCAAGCCAGGTGCCCAGGTGCAACACTTAAGGAGCACTCACTCTGCACCTGCAGAAGCCCACGTGAGGCCCTACTTAAACAGGTCTCCTGGGCACCTGCTTGCTTCCCCTTAGCTCTAACCCTGCTCCTAGGACGACAGACATCAGGACACAGTGCTTAGAGTACAGCCTCTGGAATCAGGCTGCCTTGGGGTTCAGGACAGCTCTACTATTTCCCAGCTATGTCACCTTGGGTAAATTACTTAACCTCTCTAAGCCTCAGCTTCCCAATCTCTGAAATAGGGTTGATAACAGGATTTGCCTCACAGGGTGGTCATGAGGATTAAATGCGAACATGCACATTTAGCCCTGGGCCTGGCACCTAGTTAATGCCCAATAAAAGACATTTAGGATTGTTACTTAAAAACAAAACAAAACAAAAAAACAAAAACACATAAGTTGGGCTGTCTTTAGCCCAAAAGATACCAGAAAAGTAAATTTAAAAAACAGACAAAAAACTCCAAAAGGAAACACATAAGCAGCTCCCTTAGAACCCCTGAACCTGGATCTATAGAATCAGAATCTCTGTGGGTGGTCCTGGCCTATTTCCTTTTAAAAAGCTTCCCAAGCAATTTTCAGGGTAGGCAGGGTTGAGAGCCACTTCTCTCAACCAATAAACAGTAGTTCTCAAAGTTCAGGAAACATCAGAGCCACCTGAGGAGCCTGTTTAAAATGCACGTTCCTGGTCAGGTGCGGTGGCTCATGCCTGTAATCCCAGAACTTTGAGAGGCCGAGGAGGGAGGATCACTTGGGCTCAGGAGTTTGAGACCAGCCTGGGGAACATAGCAAGACCTCATCTCTACTAAAAGTCAAAAAAATTAGGCAGGCATGGCAGCACACGCCTGTAGTCCCAACTACCTAGGAGTCTGAGGTAGAAGGATCGCTTGAGCCCTGGAGACCGAGGCTGCAGTGAGTATGATCATGCCACTGCACTCCAGCCTAGGTGACAGAGAGAGACCCTGTCTCGAAAAAATAAATTAAAAAAAAAAAAAAAACAGCACATTCCTGGTTCCTATGTTTCACTCCCACTTGTTTCATTTCAGTGTGACTGCAGCCTGGGGCTGGGGGCGAAAGGACCCTAGAGAACAACACAGCAGGGTCTCCAGAATGAACACACTTTGTAAAACACTGAAACAGATTCACTTTTTTTTTGAGACGGAGTGTCACTCTGTCCCCCAGGCTGGAGTGCAGTGGTGCAATCTCAGCTCACTGCAACTTCTGCCTCCTGAATTCAAGCAATTCTTCTGCCTCAGCCTCCCAAGCAGCTAGGACTACAAGCACATGCCACCATGCCTGCCTAATTTTTGTATTTTTTTAGTAGAGATGGGTTTCACCATATTGGCCAGGCTGGTCTCGAACTCCTGACCTCATGATCTGCCCACCTCGGCCTCCCAAAATGTTGGGATTACAGGCATGAGCCACCTGCCCGGCCCCAGATTCACTCTTGAGACTAACAGTACAGGGACACCAGTCCAATCCCTTTGTCTTTGTTCTGGGCATCCTTAAAGAAATGGAGACACACAAGTTGACAAAAGATGCCTGGTGAGCCCCGGGCCCCCTGGAGCAGTAAGAACACAGTCTTTCCCCTGGAAGTGGCAGCTCTAAGACAAAGGCAAAGACCCAAGTGCTTGGTAAAAACAACAATCATCACAACAAAGGCTTACATTACTGAGTACCTACTTTACACCAGATAGCATCTCATTTATTTCCACAACAATTCTGAGAGGTACTACTATTCCCACTCTGGAAAGGAAAAGTAGAAATTGAGGCTTAATTTAATACCCAGCCAATAAATGGTCAAGATTTAAATAATGCTCCACTAAACTCCTAAGCATGCAATGCCAATGAACCTTTTTGTGTGTGGTAAAATACACATAACATAAAATTTACCATTTAAACCTTCTTTTTCTTTTTCTTTTCTTTCTTTCTTTTTTTTTTTTTTGAGACAGAGTCTCGCTCTGTTGCCCAGGCTGGGGTACAGTGGTACAATCTCAGCTCACTGCAACCTCCGCCTCCCGGGTTCAAGCAATTCTCCTGCCTCAGCCTCCTGAGCAGCTGGGACTACAGGCGCCCACCACCACACCCAGCTAATTTTTTGTGTTTTGAGTAGAGACGGGGTTTCGCCAGGATGGTCTCGATCTCCTGACCTTGTGATCTGCCCACCTCGGCCTCCCAAAGTGCTGGGATTACAGGCATGAGCCACCACGCCTGACCCATTTTCACGATTTTTTATGTGTACGGTTAGTTCTGTGACATTAAGTATATTCACAATGTTGTATAACCATCACCACAGTCCATCTCCAGAACTTCTGCATCTTCCCCAACTGAAACTCTGTATCACGGAAACACGAACTCTCCATTTCCCCTCCCCCAGCCCCTGAATGTCCACCATTCTACTCTCTGTCTCTATGAATTTGACCACTCTAGGAACCTCATTATAAATGGAATCACACAGTATTTGTCCTTTTGTGGCTCATATACTTTTTAAGAACTGGACCATCACCTTGGTCTGATATAACCAAACTGGGACCATGTCTCCACCATCTTCCATACCCCTGGAATGCTGAACTCACTTGTGGTTAGTATCATCAGACTGGGTGTCTGTCCTGTGTCCCCATCCCACCCCAGGACTCTGTGGCCTGTCAACGCCTTGAGGTAAGGTCACAGAACTCCCACTCCCCCTACAGGTAAGGGTATCCTTACACCATTAATGTTCACAGATTTACAATTAGCATCACAGAATCAGGTACACCAGTAAGTGCTTCTGTGTTCAAAGAGCCCATCATCGACTCACTTTTATCTTCCCCACTGTGGTGACCTAGTGCCACTTTGTCCTGCCCTAGAGAGTATTTATTTGGTTTCCATTTCTTCTGTAAGCACCTGATCCCTTAAAATTGGCAAGCGGAATTGTGTTGAGAAACCACAGGTACAAGGATAAAGCGTCTCCATAAAAACAATGCTTTCCCCACAGCAGAGTTCCAGCTTCACTTATAGACGACTAGGGCAGCCAGGTCTAGCCCCTGAATATTAAGGATGCTCCACTGTAGCCTCAGCCCACTTGCAAGAAGGGATTTCCTGAGGTTTCATCATTAGTTCAAGCACCTCAGGGTCCAAATCCAGGTCCATTTGGCAGTCTGAGCTCTATCACAGAAGAGAGCAAGAGAATGCCAGCCAAACGGCATTAGCTGGGAGCACGTAATCAGCAGAACACCAGACAGGGAGATTTAGGAGAGAGACACACACAGAAGTCAGTCCTTGCCGTTCAGTTTCTACAATATTCTGAAAAAGTAGAACCCACTGGCTAAAGCTCTCCCTCTCCATTATGGCTATGTTTGATTATTGCAATCACTCAGTGACCACTGTCTCCAGATGTGAATAGTGGGCCACCTCAGGGTGTGGGGTCTTTAGAGAAGAGGGATTTGACCAGGACAAGGTCTCACTGCATTGGCTACTACCATCTTATGTCTACTTCTGAAGTATGTCATGAATGAAACAAAATGTCATAAACAAAACGTTAGCCTGAAGGGTATAAATGCAACCAACCCAGAAAACCATACAGAAACAAATCTGCCTAACTTTTCTAAATCAATTCTGCAGCAGAGACGGCAGGCCCCTGGGAACCACCAGCTGAAAGCATCAACATGGCCTCGCAGTCTTAACTGATGCTGCAGACCACCTGGCACACAGGTCAGAAGGCCTCAGGAATCAGGCCCTCCCCTACCCTTTGTACCTTCCCGGGCTTAACATGGAAATCGTGAAAGCAGCCACTTTGCTTTCCATCATGTGCATCCCCATTTCAGACATATCCCCTGGGTAATCAAGCTGCAGAGAACGCCAGTTGTATTTTCAGCCTGACTTTAAATATAAACTGAAATCCTTAATGCTTCGCCAATGCGATGTGGTGCTTTTGACATTGGGGACCACTGTATGATGAATGCCATCATTACCAGAATTGATGCTTTGGGTCTCCTCCACCCACAATGTAGGAAGGTTGGGCCACAAAGAATTAGAACCTGCAACTCACTATTGTCACCAGTGACTACAGACTGGACTCCAAGGTTTGGAAGAGTCATCTTGGGAACTTTGGGAGGAGGGTTCCCTAGGGGACCGAGTCTTCTCTATCTTTAGATCCTCCCAAATGTAGCCCAGTGCCAGGAGATAGTCACAGTCCAGGTATATCTGCTGAGTAATCAACAAGGCTGACTTACATGGGCTGAAGGCTAACACATGGACAGATATTGGCAGAATATTTCTGTGAGTATCTTCGTCTATTTTTCTTGTGTTCTTACCTCTCCAGCCTCACCAGTCAGTGATTCTCTGTCAGAGTGATTTGTCCCCCAGGGACATTTGGCAATGTACCGAGACATTTTTGGCTGTCTAAACTTGGGGGAGGGGAGGGAGGCATCTAGCAAGTGGAGGCGCAGGACATCCTGCCATGCACACGACAGTGCCCCCAAAAAGAAGCATCAGTGGTGCCACTGGTGAGAAACATTATACTACTCTCTGCTTTGCTATCTTTACTCCAGCAAGAGGACTTTTTAGTTTCAGAACAGTCTATATTCTCTGGCATTTGGGCCTTTATCCCTGTCGTTTCCTCTAACTCTGCCCTGCCCAGCTCTACACATGGGTAACTTCCTGTATCCTCCAGGTTTTAGCTTACATAAAATTTCCTCTGGGAGGCCTGCACTGAGCCCCTACCTCAGTGAGGCCCCCCACCATGCCCTCCAGCAGCACCTGAGTTTCCCTATCAGAGCACTCATCGTGGTCCACCTGTACTTTTGCCACTAGGCTGGAAGCACCCTGAGGGCAGGCAGGGGTTGTGCTTTCTCACTGCTGTGTCCCTGGTGTCTAGCCCAGTGCTGGTACATCAGGAGAGCTCCCTTCAGGTCAAACGCATGAGGGAGGCTGAGAAACAGTTGAGGGTATTAAAAACTTGGCAAGACACCCAGAGGCTTAAATTGTTACCCTACTATGCAGGCACCAAAAGAGAACATGGCAACTTCTCGTGAACTGATACGGACAGCTCTCTAAGACAAATGGAAATGGCAAGATATCAGCTAATACTATAGCTTTCTATCATTCACGTGAGAACAAGAAGACAAAATTATATATGTATCTACTGGAATGCACACAGAATATCTTTGGAAGAATACACAAGCAACTGGGGATGGGGTGGGAGAGAGACTTACTTTCCACTTGGATAGCCTTTTGAATTTTGTAACATGAACATTATTAAAAAATAATAAGTAGTTTTAAAATGAATATGTATGTGTATGTAATGGTCTACATCTTCTAGCAGTAAAAACATTATTCTCATAGAATGACATAGGATGAGACCCTGGTACAGGGCAACTTAGAAGAAGGCAATATCATATACACTGTTTCAGTGCGTCCATCCTCGCTTCCTGTTGTGGAAGGAGCCAGAGCCACATTTCCTCCACACGGGAACCCAGGCACAAGGAAATAATTGTATGTACAATGAAATACTCATTTTAGAAGCTTTGTATTTCCCAAACTAGATGATCAGGATGTCCTTTCTCATCTGTGTTGTGTTGGTTGTGGCATGCCCCTGCTCCATCAGTGGGCTGCACCTGTAGAGCTTATAGCTCTCCAAGCCCTTCCCTTCTCCTCCTTCTCGTCTTTCCTCCCTATCACCTTTAAGCCGCTCCATCTCTCCCATCCTTCCATCCCAAAAGCTGGGCCAGAGAAGAGAGATGATAATGAAACGCCAAAGTGAACAAATGTTACTGCTTGTTAGCAAAAGGGGAGGAAGGTAGGCTTAATGGGGAATGAAGTTGAAATTAATGGTAAAAATGAGGTTTATCTGTGTAATCTGTGGACTTTGTGTCTTCCCATCTTCTATTAACATAGATAACAGAGTTGTCTGTATAATGATAAAGGGAAGCTGTTCGCAGTTTCCCATAAATCTCCATGGCCTGCTGCTGACTTCCCTGGCTTGGATTCTAAGAATACTTCACTCTTAACCAGGTCAGTTGCCATCTTTTTCTCCAATTTTCTCCCATCCAGCCACAACTGCAAGACTCCTGAGCCTGTGCTGAGCATGCTCCTATGTTCTCTGCACCCTTTTATATTGCAGCCCAATTCCACCAGCATCTCAGAAGAACATCAAACTCTTATAGTCACAGCAATGTCTTACTGGCCCCAGCACAATTTTCAGACTGGAAGCTTTCCACCAGTTTATCTACATCACATCGAAACATGTGGGAACATTAAAACACAGACAAGTTTTCAAAGTCACAAGTGTAGGCTTCCAAGAGACCCAAACAGGAATCTATTGAGGACTCTTTTTTTTTTCTCAGTGATAAAATAAAACAACTTATCGATCATTTAAAGAAGTTATTTAGATCTCCCAGTCCCTAAAAAGAACTTTGTATAAACTCTTCTTAGCCATAGGCCATATACACGCTAAGTATTACTTGATAGCTCTTGATAAAACTTATCGATGATCACTTAACTGCACTCCATTAAAAACACTGATATCCGGCCGGGTGCGGTGGCTCACATCTGTAATCCCAGCACTTTGGGAGGCTAAAGGTGGGCAGATCACAAGATCCAGGAGATCGAGAACATACTGGTTAACACGTTGAAACCCAGTCTCTACTAAAAATACAAAAAATTAGCTGGGTGTGGTGGCACGCACCTGTAGTCCCAGCAACTCAGGCAGCTGAGGCAGGAGAATCACTTGAACTCAGGAGGTGGAGGTTGCAGTGAGCTGAGATTGCGCCACTGCACTCCAGCCTGGGCGACAGAGTGAGACTCCATCTCAAAAAAAAAAAAAAAAAAAAAAAAAAATTGATATCCATAGAAATTGTTTCTTTAAAAAATCATTAGCTTCATAAAATTATAATAAAATGGTTTACTCTAAAAATAAAGTTTCTGCTAGGTATCTTTTCTTTTCATCACAGATTAGTTTAAAATCCTAGTTAATTAGAATAAAGTTTTCTAGAGCTAGCTTCATTAGTAATGATAATAATAATAAAAGCCAACATTCATTAAGGACTTACTATGTGCTAAGCCCTTTTGTATTATCTCATTTAATCATCACAACAATCCTATTCTTATCTCTGTCTTATAGTTAGGGACACTTATGAGGCATAGGAACCCTATTCCTTATCTATGAATTGGTATTCTTTTAAAAAAACTTCAGATGAGGCAAGGGGAACATCTTTCCAAATCACTGAGAGCTTTTCCCTAATTAGCTTGAAAAAAGTCTTCAGATAAATCTACCAAGCTGAGGAGGAAATTATTTGAAAAGGTTAGCACAGAAGAATGGCCGTCCTTGGAATTTTCTCTCATAAACACCTTTCATAGATTAGGCTAATAAGGTTTCTGGGAGTCCTCCTCACAGGAAATCTGCATGCCTGACTGATCCAAGCTGACTGAGGTCAAATCATTCTTCACTGGGGGAACACGTTGGGTTTTGGACTCAGAACCCCACTTTTCTTGGAATGCTGAAGGCCAGATACCATTCACAAATGATTTGCAGCAGAATATTGCTTGTGTATGAGATTCAGTGATTTTTGCCACCAAGAAGTTATAAATTGAGAAAATAAACCCAGTTATTTTTGAAGTAGTTTAAGATATTTTTAATGTGAGGGCTTGGGTTTTTTTTTTTTTTTTTTTTTAAAGTTTCTTTAGAAACAGTTTGCCTGCTATAACTGCATCTCAAAGGAAGGTACATTCAATAGAGAAGCTTGGGTTCAGAGGTCTCAAAGGGACCTTAGAGGACATTCAGTCCCACTCCCCTTACTTTAAATATGGGCAAATAGGCCCAGAGAAGGGAAACGACTTCCAAAGGGCATAGATCAAAATGTAGGAAGCTGACTCAAAGTGCTCTCCTGCTCCCTTCTAGTGCCCAGGTTGTCCTGGATATAAGCCCATCTAAGCACATCCACCCATGGAACTAGTAACACCTTCTGAACCCAGGTGATGACAACATTCAAAAGTATTTGGGGCCAGGTGCAGTGGCTCATGCCTGTAATCCCAGCACTTTGGGAGGCTGAGGCGTCCAGATCACCTGAGGTCTGGAGTTCGAGACCAGCCTGGCCAACATGGTGAAACCCCATCTCTACTAAATATACAAAATTAGCCGACCGTGGTGGTGCATGCCTGTAATCCCAGCTACTTGGGAGGCTGAGAAAGGAGAATCGCTTGAACCCGTGAGGTGGAGGTTGCAGTGAGCTGAGATCGTGCCATTGCACTCCAGTCTGGGCAACAAGAGTGAGATTCTGTTTCAAAAATAAAAGAAAACTGGCAAATTCCTCTTAGCTATAATTTAGCTAATTTTAGATGAAATAATAACAATGACGTGAAAACTTTATTACAGACATTTCAAAGCATCCAGTTAACATTTCATACAGTATAGGCAGAGAACTGAAAGAAATGGAAAGAATTGAAAGAAAGTTTAAAGGGGTGAGGAATGGGGTACTGTATTATAGTAATCACGTTATTCAAAAAGTCTGCAAGTCCTTGCTGTGACTTCTGAAGTTGTGGCCAGATAGAGGCAGAAACCAAAATAATTCTTATTTCACATTTCCAGCCTAACTTCTCTTCCTGAGTTTAGTCTATTAAAAATATCATATGACACCAACGTTCATAGTGGCATTACTCAAAATGGCCAAAAGGTGGAAACAACGCCAATGTCCACCAACAGATGAGTGCATAACAAAATGTAGTATATATACACAACGAAATATTATTCAGCCTTAAAAACGAACGAAGTACTGATCCATGCTACAACATGGATGAGCTATGCAGAGATGCAAAGCGAAAAAACCAGATACAAAAGGATACAGATTGTATGACTCCACTTATATGAGGTACTAGAACAGGCAACTTCATAGAGACAGAAAGTAGAACCATGGTTACCAGAGCTGAGAGGAATGGAGAATGGGGAGTGACTGCATAATGGGTACAGAGTGTCTGACTGCGATGATGGAAAATTTGGGAAATGGAAAGCGATGATAGTTGTATAATATTATGAATGTACTTAGTGCCACTGAATTGTATACTCAAAATGGTTAAAATGATAAATTTTATGTTATGTATATTTTACCACACACACACAAAAAAAGACATCAAAATCAGAACTACCGGCCAGGCGCGGTGGCTCACACCTGTATTCCCAGCACTTTGGGAGGCCAAGGCGGGTGGATCACAAGGTCAGGAGATCGAGACCATCATGGCTAACACGGTGAAACCCCATCTCTACTAAAAGTACAAAAAATTAGCCAGGCTTGGTGGCGGGCGCCTGTAGTCCCAGCTACTCGGGAGGCTGAGGCAGGAGAACAGCGTGAACCCGGGAGGCGGAGCTCGCAGTGAGCCAAGATCGCGCCACTGCACTCCAGCCTGGGCGGCAGGCTCCGTCTCAAAAAAAAAAAAAAAAAAAAAAAAAAATTCGGAACCACCTCCCTTCATTTCTCAGTTGGAATCTCTAAACTGTATTTTGTTCATTCATTCCCACTAAAGCTGAATTTCTTCTCAAGACCTGCTTAAAGCTGACAGTGTCATGGACAATCTACATACATTCATACGCACAGGTACACAGCCACACACAGACTACTTTGTGTCCTGCAGTGACCCATCCACAAACAGTATCCACCCCAAGACTTTGCTGATCACTCCAACAAGAAGGCCCATGGCAAGCACTACTGGAGATCCAGGTAACCAAATGAACACCCCTTCAATTTCTCACCATGGGAGAATATGTATTCAGTATATAGATATTTTATCTATAAAGAAAACTGCGTGCATATATACCAGAAAGACCATCGGGAATTGCTCACCCAAGTCTGTTCCACCACACCCATGAACAAAGAGATTTCAGCCCATATATGGCTATTTTGGTGAAGTTAGCGATTTCAAGTTACACTGAACAGTGGGTGTCCTTAATGCAAATGCATATAATTAGGAGCTAAATCTTTGTACCTTTATAGGACAAAGGACCTAATAAGCTGGATGTACCACCTGTGACTTCTGAGGAAAGGAGAGCTTTTCATTTTTTCTTAAAAGAATCCGTTTCTCAGCCGGGCGCGGTAACTCATGCCTGTAATCCTAGCACTTTGGGAGGCCGAGGCAGGCGGATCACGAGGTCAAAAGATCGACACCATCCTGGCCAACATGGTAAAACCCTGTCTCTACTAAAAATACAAAAATTAGCTGAGTGTGGTGGCACGTGCCTGTAGTCCCAGCTACACAGGAGGCTGAGGCAGGAGAATCACTTGAACCTGGGAGGCGGAGGTTACAGTGAGCCAAGATCACACCACTGCACCCTAGCCTGGTGACAGAGTGAGAATCCATCTCAAAAAGAAAAAAAAAAAAAAAAAGAATCTGTTTCTCATGAGGCAAAGAGAATCTGAGAACAAGTCTTCTGAAATAGAAATAGGGACTGGGGGGAAAGGATGTGAGTTTTGTATGTGATAGTCATAACCCATCACCCAGACCTGAGAGGTGCCGTCCTGTGCCATACCATGACCTTTACTCAACTTTAATTTAAAGATTTCCACAGCCTCACCATCTTTTGTGGACATGTTGCCAGTAGCCTGATAACTGGGTCTTGCAAGCATTTAGAGATCTCAAGAGTTTGTGTGTGAAGAAAAATAATCTCTAGTGATGCCTCCCACTGCCAACACACATGAACATTTACCACAAGTAAGCTGCCACTTGTAAAAAGTCCACTTGACATCAATCCCTCGTGCATCCTGAAGACACATGTCAAGATCACACAAGATTTTAGAAGCAAACATTTTTAGAATAATGTTTTGTTCCCAAAGTGCTTAATTAGCAGAAACACTGTGCTAGGGAACTGTCCTTGAATATGCACACATTTTAACCTTCATGTTATTTTTTCTGAAGCACAAAGTTTCCTCTCAGTGGATGGTCAGGAAATGATTGGGCACAGAAAACCAACCATCTGAAGTGTTGATTCGTAAAATGAGTTCCATCTTTCCACGCAGGATTCAGCTGCCTTCCAGGGTGACATTCCCTTTTATGAGGGGGAACATTCTTTGGCATCTAATGACCTTTTCTCTACTCATTTAGGATGAGCAATTCACCTATGGCCTACTTATATCTGAACTCTTTCAATACCACCAACCTCTTCTGTCCCCTTGTGCCATCTTCCTACCCCCAATTTCAACCAATTATGTTTTATAAGACATTAGTTAGTGAATCACAATTCAAATGAACCCATCCATTTGCTTAGCATCAAGTGGCCCCTGGAGTTGCTCCATTTGAAGCCCATAGGCCAGAGTTACATACGGCAGGCTTGCAAATGAGAACAGGGTATGATTTATTTATGACGACCATATGTGTTTGATGCCCAATTCCAGCAGGTTGTGGCTTCTCTTGCATGTCTTGGTCTGGGATGACCTATCTACTCAGTGTGTCCCATTTCAGGTACCGTATTTCCATGCTCGGAAAAGACAGCTGACGACTGGCTGGGGGGCTGCACATACAGATGCTCCTAACCCTGCTTGGCACATAACAATCTGTGACCAAATGCAAAGTGGGCCAAATGTAACTTGCTGCACAGGTTTGCCATGTACAATGGTTTTCAGTGGTGAGTGGAGAAGTAGCTGCTGGAATGACTGACCATGTGGGGGTTCATTAAGCTGTTGTGCATTCACCCATGAGAAAGGCCGGGATGCTTGTGAAGGGAGCTCCACTCTTCATTTCAGAAATTTTAACGCCCCACCATTTGGCAGTGATGCTCCCGGGGAGAATGGCAGATATGCATCAGAAGGTTCAAACGTGGAGTCCAACTGAAGTGCAGTAAACTTCTGCCTTCAACAGTCTCACCCCCCTTTACCCCCCAGTTGTATTTATACTTTGAAAGAAGTTAACATGAAGCAGTAGTCACCTGGGCGTGCTCAATTTTTGACAAGCCTTAGTCACTCTGTACCCAGCAGAACAATTCACATTATATTCGAAATCCTGTGAAGATTCTGCCACACATGCTAACACTAAAATGCCAGTAGCTCCACTTACCTTCTTTATTAAGCCTCATAACCTCCCTGCTTTTTCCACCCTCTTTTCCAGCCTCTTCTAAATCTACATCTGCAGATGAAAAAGAAAAGGAAAACAGAAAATAAGGAAAAAAGGGGGGAAAAAAGCCAAAGTCAAGGGGGGAGGGAGAGTGTTTATTTGCAAACAGATCGATATAAATACTGTATATGAAATTCTTTCAAAAATTGACAATGCAACATTTTCTCCCAAGTCCGGGTTTCCATCTACCTGGCCCAGATAGGTACCCAAAAAACTATGCAAGCAGCAACAGAGTAGCCTTTTAAACGGACAACACCGTGGGGCTGCGAGCCCACCCCGCGGGCTGCCACGGGGAGCCGGGCACGGACAGACAGACAGCCCTGGCAGCCGGGCCTCTCCCTGTGCATTGATGATCTGTCTCTGTGTGTATTTATTTAGAGAGAGAGGGAGAAGCATGGAGGACACCGGGGGCCACTCTCTCTCTCACACACACACTTTTTCCCAGTGGCTCTAGGTGAATGGAAAGGTTACAGGATAATAAAAGGAGGAGGAGGCGGTGGGGTTCTTACTGTCGGAGCAGTGTAATTTGGCGGCGTCGATCCAGGAGGACCAGGGTTTGCCCAGAAACGCCTCCGGACTGGGCACTTTGCGATCCAGTGTCGCCATTGCTCTTCCTTCTTGTTGCTTTTTCCCTGTTCCTTCGGCAGCAGCAGCCGAGAGACACGGGATTCGAGAACGCTCCGACGTCATCTTCGGAACGTTCCGACATTGAGTGTTCTGAAAGGGGGAGGGGGGGAGGAAGGGCGGGATGGGAGGAGGGCGGCGGAGGAGGAGGGGAGAGGGAGCGGAGGAGGGGCGGGCGCTCTGGCTCCCGGAGCCAGCTCGGTGGGGCTTGCGCGCCCGCGGCCGCCAGGGGCAGCAGAGAGGCGCCTGCAGTCCGCGCCCGCCCGCCCGCCGGGGGCCGCCCGCCTGCCGGGGAGGGGCCGCACTGACGGGCGAGCGCCGCGTGCCGGAGAGTGGAGGCTGCAGAGCGCCCGGCAGCCGGGATGCAGCGGCGCCGCCCGAGCCCGGGGTGCCAGGGGTCGGGGCACACGGGGAGAGGCCCGACGCGGGGCCGAAGGAAGGGTGGTCTTTCCCGCAGAGTTGCCGCTGGAGGACCGAAAGTTTTTGCAGGCAACCCTTGCTTCCAGCTTGTCCCTCTCTCCCCGGGTCCCTGTCGCCCACCGCGAGGCGCCGCCGCGGTAGACCCGACGGCTTGGCGGGGAGGAGGCGTGAGGGGTTGCGACCCCCACCACCACCCGAGCCAGGGAAGGGACCCTGGTGACCTCTCCTCCCAGCCTTCACCCCCGTCACCCCTTTCTTCTCTTTCCTGGAGGACTTTGGACCGTGGAGATTCTGCAGTTGTTGCTCTGGGAGCTGAAACCAGTGGGTAGATGTGGTTCTGAAATGCAGGTGAGTTTGGGGCGTGAGGAGTTACCTTCCCATCTCAGGCTGCGGGGCGTGCAAAACTCAAAACTCAGGACCCCGGTCCCCCGGGTTCCACGCGCGGTTCGTGTCTCCGGCTCTCAGAGAACCACTGCGTGGACTTTGCTCCAGGGTCAGCGGAGCGGGAGGGCGAATTCACGGCTCTTGGAAGACGATGCTAACGGGCCTAGCTCCTGAGCCATTTCCAGAGCTCCCTGCCGTGAGACGAGAGTGGCCCGGGTTTGCACAGGCAACCTTTGGCCAGGAATCTGATTCCTGGGAGAATCCACTTCAGGCTTAACTGCTCTAACCAGCTAGAAAGGGAGCGCTAGATTTCCTCTTGATTTTGGACGTTGGGTGCTTTAGTTGAGATTTTCACCCTTTAAAGAAGGCTTTAAAATGTCTTCTTTTTAACAAAGCCTTTGTTTACTAGAATTATCTAAACTATATGGACACCGCCCTCACCCCACAATCGACATATTTTTTTTTCTCTCTCTTTACCCAGCACCCTTTTAGCTCTCACCACTGCTGTTTCCCAAGTTGTCACAGCTGAAGCGCACTGATTTGAAGTTGCTTTGTACGGACTGAGTTCTGCCCTGGCTGAGCCATCTAATAATGTCTCTGAGCTTGGCACCCTGTATCTCTAAGCCAGTGTTAAGATGGGCGAGGAATGAGGAGCTGCCGATTTGCCTTTAGTTGTGATGTTTGTGTGAGTCGGCTTGTTTGTTTCAGACTCAGATAACTGCACTTGCCTTTGCTTTCTTTGGAAGGGCGCCTACATAGCTAAGGTGTCGCTTGGTGAACAATTCCCATTTTAAGAATTGGTGGAGTTAACAAATATTTATTACTTATTGACCTATTGTTATATGCTAGACCCTGGGCTTGACATTTCCTTCCTTCCTTCCTTCCTTCCTTCCTTCCTTCCTTCCTTCCTTCCTTCCATCCATCCATCCATCGTAAGACAACCCATATTGCCTGTTATGGAACAGCTGCCTTCAGGAGGGAAAGATGAGTGAGACCTATCCTCACCCTCACAGAGATGCAGTCTGGTGGTCTCTGGAAGAAGGAAATTGTGAAACTTACCGACTCCTTGGGAAAACAGGACAGGTACACAGGGACTGGCCTGTGCAGTGGGTGGGGTGGTCTCTCAGAGCTGTGCCAGTTCATAGGAGGAACTGAAATCTAGTTGGGAGTGAACAGAAACTCCCAACTTCTCTGTGTGACAGAGAAGATGGGATCTGCTCTGCATCTTGGAAATTGCCAAAGATTAGTAATGGTAAAGTGAAGACTGGTCTTGCAGAGGGAGGGGGAATGATGGTATTAGCAGAGGCTTCAAGTTGAGTATAAACATGGTGTGTTTGGGTGTTGAGCATGGTTTGCCTGGGATGGAGAATTGTTACTGGGGTTTGGGGGTGATACATTTGGATACCCAGGCCTGGATCAAATTATGGAAGGCACCGAACAGCAGTCTAAAGAGTCTGGATTTTGTTTGACAATGGGGAGCTACTGAAGGGCTTTCTGTACCATAAAGATAAGTTAAAAGTGTGACTTAGAAAGATTGGAGTACAGAGCCTGGTTAGAAAAGTAGTGCTGCAATATTCATGGTGTGAAGAGATGAAAGCCTGAACTATGGTGGTGCTATGCAGGTAGAGAAGAGGAGACAGATGTGAGACTCTGTGAAGAGAGCACCTGATTGGTGGGTTAGACTAGATTTAGGGGTGGGGAGAGAGAATGCGAGTGCTCTGAGGCATGAATAATTAGATGCTGGAACATTTTCCCTTTCCCTTCTGCTTCCCTATTTTCCCTCTATTTATTATCTATTTTGGTGTTTATTCCCATGTTGTGCATGCAAGGAAGGTGTGGGCAGCCGCTGATGTGGCCTCAAAAGTCTGTACCTCCTGGTGTTCATGCCCTTATGTAATCCTCTTTTCTTTAGTGTGGGCTAGACTTAGTCACTTGCTTATAACAAATAGAATATAGCAAAAGTGGTGGGATGTCATTTCTGAGGTTAGGGTACAGAATGGCTGTCACTTCTGTTACTCTCACTCTCTCTTGCACGCCCTGGCTTGCTCTAAGGGAAGCCCACTTCCATGTTGTAAGCCCCCCTATGGAGAGGCCTGTGTGGCAGGTAACTGAGGGAGGCCTCTGGTCATTAGCCAGTGGGGAACTGAGGCCCTCAGTACAACAGCCGGTGAGGAGCTTAATCCTGCTATTAGCCATGTGAGTGGGCCACTTGCTGAGAGTCAGTGACTTGAGTTTCCAGAATGCTGTCTCCTCTTCTGGGAGCCACTATAAACCACTCAAAAACATCAAAGGTGGCTTGTCATCAGAAGTCAGGGCACCTCAGTTATAGTGAAGCAAATCAATAGTTCCATATTTTAGCATAAGCTTACTTTCCCAGCGGAGTCTCTCAAATGGAGGTTACTACACAGGACCTTGAAGAGGGTCTGACAGCCCAAATATTATTTCCTTCTATTTGGGATGATTTTACTCTACAGCATAGTAAATTGTGGGCTAGGATCTAAAAGTGATTTAGCATCTCTACAAAAGAAGACTTTATATGCATTGCCACGTTTAATTGGTAACAGAATACATCTACATTGTTATAGTTAGTTATGGAGTATAATTGTGGAGTTGCTTTACTCTAAGCCTTCCCCAGTCTCTCCATTGACTATAGATATAATAATACTGACTTGTTGAAACTATAACCCACCTATGACTATGTTGGATAACATGACTGTCAATCAAATTGCATAACTGAGAGGCAGAGAATAAAGAAAGCATTGCTTATCAAACTACTAGACATTTACACTTGACTTTGGATGAAAATTGAGGTCAATTGGAAGTAATGTTCAGGTTTACATGCTGTATATGTATTATATACATATCAATACTCATATATCAACTATATATGGTGGTTAATTTTTTACAGAATTGAATTCCTTTTGGTAGTAAATAATTACAAATACTGTTAGAGGCAACAAGAATCTAATACATCCTTAATAAGGATAAAGCGACCTGTAAAACAGTAATTTAAAGCATATTAGTATAATGTCTATGTGATAAAACTATCTAGCAAAGGCAAAACACCCTCTTCCCCTCATGATTAATGTTTAGGGAGATAAAAGGGATGTAAATATTTTTATTGTTTTATTATCTTTCTTAGGAAAATGACAGTGTGGTTGGTTTAATTAAAAAGGAGAGTCTCCCGTAGACGAAATAAAGAAATCTGTTCTATGGAGATGACAATGGAAAATACCTATTTAATTTGAATAACACCTGGTTCTGTAGAAATGTGCATCTAATATGTATCCTGCATTCACTTAGTCTGATTCATGTGCTGTTTCACCACATTATTGAAAAGAAGAGAAGAGGGAATATTAGCTCTCTCATTTGAGGATATTAAACTCCTGCTGGGGTTGAGGCACCGTGTGAGCACCCTACTTCCTACCTAGTGTGTTGGGAGTTACCTGGAGGCAATGAGGAGAAAATGACATGTTCCATTAGAATGAGGCATCCCCGGAATTGTTTGATGTTCTTTGCCTTAATTGAATCCATCTATCCCATCTGCCACTCTTCTCTCTAAATTTATTTCCCTAACCCACTCTCCCTGAGAATTACAGTTTGGGGGAAATTTGTTACCTACGTTGTTACCTTTTATGAAAGCTCTCGGCATCTGGAGGGCAGGTGTGCCTTCTACTCTGCCTTGCTAGACAACTTTACCTGCCTCTTTCCTGCCCCTTGCAGGCTGCTGGATTAAAAACAGGACTGGATAAAAGGCCCCCAGTAGCAACAGAAGTGGGAACGAAAATAGAAATTCCAGGCTTTTACTTATTGGTTTCAATACAGATCCCTAGCCATGTGCCAGGCCTGGCTAACCATGGACTCTATTAATAAATATAACTACACAAACATTTGCATTCTGACTGGGGCAGAACAGCCAGCACGGGAGTGTGTTATCTCGAGGGAAAGCTGGTCTTAAAACTCTTGACTGATTCACCTGTGACTTTGGTCAGTCGGTGCTCCCTGGAACTGCTCTGGTGCTGAAGGTTGAGGTCATCTCTGTTCCCCAGAATGTGGCAGATCCAGCCCCATTCCTGACCACTATCCTTTTGCAAGGGTGAGACAGGAGAGATGATAACTTCTCTTTAGGATTCTTGTAGAAATCACTTTTGGCCCTTAACCTACATATAAAGAAAGTTAACATTAATGCACACATATTATTTTGAGCAAAGCCCATCCATATTTTCAAACCTACCATTTGCTATGGTGTGGGAGGCAGTACAGGGTGGAGGCCAGAGCATAGGCTTGAGATGGGCAGGTGTGAATTAGAATTGCCCTTTAGTCATTTGCTTGAGAACCTGCCTTGATCCATCTGAACCTCAGGCTCCTCATCTCTGAAATGGGTAGTAAAGCTCTTCTCTTGGGATTGTTGTGAGGATTGAGATTCTGGGTACTGAGCCCCAGGCATAGGGCTTGGCACACAGTGGACAGTGGTTCAATGTTCACTGTGATGATACTTCAGTTTCAGTGCATCATTTAGATAGCTGCCAGTCAGAGACAGGCTGACAGTCACCTAGGAGTAGCTCCTCTGGTTGCTTCTGAGACATCCTTCTGCTTAGAAAGGAAACTAAAGCGCTTCTCTCCTTTACATGAGCTGCTGGCCTGCATCAGTTATGTGGAGGCCTGTCCGAAACCTCTGCCCAAAACCTCCTCTTGACATATACATCATGGTAATACATAAATATACCTTTCTTCAGGAAAGGTCCTGAAAGACCATTTGCTATGCAGAGGAACTGCAAAATCCAGTTTGGTTGCAGACAAAACTGCCTTTGCATGATGAGGTAGATAGTTGTCTTAAAACTAAGCAGAGTATGATTTCTGCTTGTTATTGTTTTCTTTGAAAAATGTGTTTCTTACATAAAAGAAACTTGACAGTGAATTTTGAAAATCATATGATATGGTTTGGCTGTGTCCCTACCCAAATCTTAACTTGAATTGTATCTCCCAGAATTTCCACGTGTTGTGGGAGGGACCCAGGGGGAGGTAATTGAGTCATGGGGGCTGGTCTTTCCCATGCTGTTCTTGTGATAGTAAGTAAGTCTTACGAGATCTGATGGGTTTATCAGGGGTTTCTACTTTTGCTTCTTCCTCATTTGTCTCTTGCCACTGTCATGTGCCTTTTGCCTCCCGCTATGATTCTGAGACCTCTCCAGCCATGTGGAACTGTAAGTCCAATTAAACCTCTTTTTTTTTTTTGGAGACGGAGTCTTGCTCTGTCACCCAGGCTGGAGTGCAACGGCATGATCTTGGCTCACTGCAACCTCCGCCTCCCAGGTTCAAGCAATTCTCCTGCCTCAGCCTCCCAAGTAGCTGGGATTACAGGCATCTGCCTCCACACCTGGGTAATTTTTCTATTTTTAGTAGAGATGGGGTTTCACCATGTTGGCCAGGCTGGTGACCTCAGGTGATCCATCCGCCTCAGCCTCCCAAAGTGCTAGTGTTACAGGCATGAGCCACCGTGCCCGGCCTAAGCCTCTTTTTGTTCCCAGTTTTGGGCATATCTTTATCAGCAGTGTGAAAACAAATGAATACATTATGAATAAGCATGTTCTCCTCATGAGAAAGAATAGTGAAACAATAGAGATAAGGGAGAAATAACCCCTTCAAATGTGGTCACTCCTGTACGCCCAGGTCTGAAGGCATTCTTCATACCATTTTCTAGACATTTACCTACTGTATATGTCTGTCTTTAAAGGTATAGATGATATTGCTGTGTGTATTGTCTTTTTTTTTTCTTTTTAATGTGAATAGTATCACTTTACCGACATTTTTCTATAATTTTCTTTTTTCACATGTGCTGTTAAATGTCATTATATATCGAAATACCTCATTCTTTTAAACTGCTTCATGGTATTCCATAAAATGTTCCAGGGTCTATTTATGTGTTATTTTTTATTTATTTATTTATTTTGAGACAGACTCTTGCTCTGTCGCTGAGGCTGGAGTGCAGTGGTGCAGTCTCGGCTCACTGCAACCTCCACCTTCTGAGTTCAAGTGATTCTCCTGCCTCAGCCTCCCAAGTAGTTAGGATTACAGGCACCCGCCACCACGCCTGGCTAATTTTTGTATTTTTACCAGAAGTGGGGTTTCACTATGTTGGCCAGGCTGGCCTTGAACTCCTGACCTCAAATGATCCACCCACCTCGGCCTCCCAAATATTTATCTGTTATCTTATTGATAGACATTTGGGTTTCTAGTTTTTATGAAAAATAGGTAGTCAACATCTTTATTTTTATATATGCTTCCTGGGCACGTGAGGAACTACCCAGAAATAGAATTGCTGGGTATGTGCATTTTTAATTTTAATGGTTCTGCCAGACTGTCTTCTGAAGTAGCTGAGTAATTTATACTTCCACTAGCAGTACAGAGATGTGCCCATTTCCTTAATTAATGCTCAACATTTTCAAACCTTTTAAATTTTGCCAATGTTATGAGTAAAAAAAAAAAATTTGATTTGTATTTCCCTCATTTGTGGTGTGTTTTTTGAGCATTTTCCTCTCATGTTCATTGTATTTGTACTCTGTAAATTGCTGTTAGTATCCTTTGATGATTTGTCATTGGTATTTTTTAGATCTGCTTATTGATTTGTAGGAATTCTCTATGTATTCTCAATTTGGATCTTTTCTCTATTTGGAAATACTGTAATTTTCCAGCTTGTTGCTTTTCTTCTTTTGACTTTGTTTATGGCATCTTTTCCACACACACTTTTTCTCCCCTTTGGAAACAGTCAACATTTCAGGCTTTTCCTTGAGGCCTTTTGTTTTTTGTGTCTTGCTTAAGAAGACCTTCACTTCCTCAAAGTCATAAAATAGTTTCGTATATTTTGTCTTTATGCTTTATAGGTTTTTGTTTTTATATTCAGATCTTGGAATCTTTTGGTTAATTATGTGAGGTAAAAAATTAATTTTCAATCTTTTTTCAAACAGTTGCCATTTATCCTCAGAACCATATATTGAATAGTTTATCCTTTCTCTAGAGATCTTTCTTATACTTATTTTCCAAACACCTGGGTCTGTTTCTGAGCTCTTTTTCTGTTCGTTGTTTGAACTGTTTTTTTTTTCCTGCATCAATTAATTACTCTTCTTTAAATAATATGCTTTGTAGTCTAAAAAAAAAACTTTTTCATTATAGATTTAGTGAATTCTATCTCTAAAAAAGTTTTTTTTTTTTTTTTTTAATAATTCCTGGGAAGTGCGTTATACATGACATTGTTCAACATTTGCCATGTCCAGAAGATCATAGGAAACAGAACCTCACCTCATGCCCACAGGATGCTGTAAAGATGGGCCCGATGATGACAGCCAGCTCGGATCTTGGTGAAGCTTCCTGTGAGATGATTTTCCAAGACAAATATCTCAGACTTAGGGAAATGAATTATTGAGAGATATTGTCTTCTAAGTATCTAAAAAGGCCAACCTCTGTGAGTGGTAGTTGGGAATTTTCTTGAATGATGTGGATGCTCCCAGCTGTCCATCAGGCCAGAAGGGAGAAAGTAGAGCCATGGAAAGTGAAGGCTGGAAGAGAGGGAGAGAGCAGACCTGAGACAGGGCATGGAACCCCTGGGCTTCTCAGAGGGGAAGGGACTGAAGGTCTCTCTGGGTGGTGGGAGAGAAGCAGATGAACCCTGTGGGCTGGGAGCTGGGCCACGCAGCGTCTGGAAAGGGGACCTGTCTGGAATGACCAAGGTGTGACTCTGGAATCCTTCAAATCCAGTACCCCATTGTAAGGTTTTCTGTGTTGTCATTTCTTTTACTTTACCCAAGGTTTTGTTAAATAACCGAGCCTTCGATAGCTGTGCTATGGGAAACTAAATTATGAGTTTATATTTCTGTAGGAGTCACAACAGGAAGGCTGCAAGTATCCAGCTCATGCCAGCCCTGTGTGGTAACAGCACCATTATTCAAGAAAAGATGGCAGTGCTGGGACCCCGGCAGGCAGCCAAGTACCAAGTGAGCAGAGGGGGATGCCTGGGCCATGATGTCGTCCCTAACACTTGCCCCCAGCCCTACCTTTTAATACCCTGCAAAGGAGGAAATCCTGGAAGTGAGAGGCCAGAGTCTGGGTTTTATTTATATGACAGGAAGTAGAAGCTAGAACCTTTGAGGACATAGAACACCCATAGTAGAATTTAAAGTCCAGGTCTCCTTTGGTGGGAGGCCAGCTTGCTGTTTCCCAGGAATGATGCTACGGCCATGAATTTGAATTTCTGTGTAGGCCAGTGTTTCTCGACTGTGGGCAGTTTTGCCACCCCCTCCTCCCAGAGGACATTTGGCAATGTCTGGAGATGTTTTTGGTTGTCATGACTAGGGCGTGAAGGTGCTACTGACATCTAGCGGGTAGAAGCCAAGGATGCTGGTAAACTTCCTACAATGGAACGCACAGGACGGCCCCTATCTCAAAGGTTGATCACATCCAAAATGATAGTGATGAGATCGAGAGAAACCCTGATGTAGGCCAATTAATTTTAGTTTTTTTTTTCTTTTTCATTTCTAGATAGTAAATGCCTAACTCTCATCAACTACCTTGCATTGTGGGCTTCTTCAATCAGAAATCTAGTAAGAGAGTGTGGTGGGGGCTGCGAGACCCATCATCACTACCAAAAAACCCAAAATCTTTTCACTTTCAATATATTAAGAACTAAATTATATAATTGGATGAATGATATTGTAGAGTCAGAGAATGTGAGCTCTCCATCTTATGGTTATAGTTATTATGTGATAATCAAGTAACGTGGTCTTCTTTTATTGTCTTTATCTTTCACAAACCATTGCTTTCCTACTCCAATAGGAAGCCTGATCAGTGCTAAGACACCGATACTAGATAGCTCTTATTATTGCCAATGTATGGATGATGAAACTGAGGCTCAGAGGGGAAGTAAAATAAAGCATGGTTTCCCCCTACTGGTTTATTATATTCCAAAGTTATTAAACACCTGGCCAGTACTGCTGTGTAGGTTGTACACTGTACAATCGTGTCCCTTCTAAGGAGTCACTGTTCAAATCACAGACATCAGAGATTTATTATGATAATTTTTCTGGCAGATGGCAGTAAAGTAGCTTATTCTAACAAAATCGGGACTATAAAGACTATTTTCTAACAGATGGAAGTCGAGTTTTTGAAGCAGGTGAGCCTTTTCCTAAAGCTCACTCAGGTGCTAGATGGACTAGCAGAAGGAATGGTGTCATTGATGTCTGTCTGTATGTTTAACCAGTTCATCTGGGAATTTTAGTTTTTGCTTGAAAAGGAGTCACCCTGTCTTGCCAGCCACGTGTTGGTATTGCAGAGTGATGCCATTTGCAAGTAATACATTTGAGTTGGCAGATTTCCCAAGGTTTCTTTTGTGTATGAGAAACATAGTGTCTTGGGTCATGGAATAAATAAAAGAGCCTTGGTATCTAATTTTGGTTGTTCACACTGCAGTTAGGGCTTAAGTCATTGTAAGCTCATCTTGGAAGAAAGAGACATCGACATTTATATTAGTTTAATAAATTTGGCAGCGGGGAGGTGCAAAGAATGTTATTTCAATTATAGATTGACCCATGATTGATTTAGCAACATGCGTTGCTTAGGTTGTGATCGATGCCAAGTAATGGCAGGTGCTGGACTCTTAGGAGGGTGGGCACAAATGTTGGGGAATTGATCAATGGATGAGCTCCATATTGGCCGTCTACAGGGAGAATCAAAATACAAGTAAAATATTATAAGATGGGAGTGACAGCATTGCAGGTGTTAACACAGCCTGTCCAAGCTTTTATCCTTTGTACCTATGCAGCCATTTTTTAACACGAGACACTATTCTGCAACAGATTTGTTCTCTTCTAAGTTTGTTCTGAATCTGTAGTGTGTGTCATTTCATAATGTTTTAAAGGGGAAAAGGCCTTGCTTCAGTTGAGAAGGCTTTTATTTTTCCACTTACGCAAATACCCTGGCATTTAGGGTATTTGGCTAATTAAAAAAATTATCTCTTATAATGCCTTGTTACTACCCCAGTTTGCGTTGGAGGTGGAGTATACAAAGGAATTACAACCCCCACTTTATAAGCGGGCTAAGAGGGGTTGACAGACTTACCTTGCCTGGCCGAGTGCCAAGCGCCACGTGGTATAGACTAAGAATAGTTGTTTCTTACGAGGAGCTTATTTAGTTTGAGGGAGATTGTGTACAATCAATAATTAGGAAACAGGATAGCCTGTGAGAAGATGCTGATCTGATGTGCAGGTAATAAATGTCACAGGAGGCTGAGCAGCACGGATGACTGTGGTGGGCAGCAAAGGCTCAGGAGAGAGGAGAAACTTGAGCCTGGCTGTGAAAGGCAAGGAGGATATAAATAGCTGGTGGGCAGAGCGACCCAGGGCTGAAGGATGCGAATAGTGGCCATCTTAAGTAAGAGCCTCAGGTCACAGAGATAATAGTTCCCTGTATAAAGTCCTTAGTGGAAACCAGGTGAGTCTCAGGAAGTTTGGAATCATGAAGACTTTAAAAGAGTTGCACAATGTTTCCAAGATTAAAATCTGCAATGTGACATAGTATAGCTAATAATACAGTGTGTTCTTAGTCAAGTGGTATATTTCTTTTTTTTTTTTTTTTTGAGATGGAGTTTCACTCTTGTTGCCCAGGCTGGAGTGCAATGGCGCAATCTCGGCTCACCGCAACCTCCGCCTCCCGGGTTCAAGTGATTCTCCTGCCTCAGCCTCCCTAGTAGCTGGGATTACAGGCATGTGCCACCATGCCCGGCTAATTTTTTATTTTTAGTAAAGACGGGGTTTCTCCATTTTGGTCAGGCTGGTCTTGAACTCCCAACCTCAGGTGATCCGCCCACCTTGGCCTCCCAAAGTGCTGGAATTATAGCCTTGAGTCACCACGCCCGGTCTCAAGTGGTATATTTCTTTGAGAAATACTTTTTTTCAAGAACAAATCTCTAAATTAGGGCTCTGTCAATCCAAACGAGCTAATTAGGTGAGAAAGATGAACTTTTCAAGATCCTTTAGCCATCTGGTTGGCATGTTTAAAAACTACACCCAATCGTACTGATAAAAGGGTAGTCTCTACATTTGTGGCTTACCCTTGAACACTCCAACACAGGGTCGTTTTTGGAGACAAAGTATTTAAAATTTTCATTCTAAGTAAGCTGACCAAACAGCTGAGTCTGCCTAGGGAGTCCTGGATTATGCTACTTGTCCCAGTAAAAGTATTAATAGCTTCGCCTTTCAGAATCAAAAGTGTCCTGGTTTAGATGATAAATTGTATGGCTACCCTAATTTTAAATAATGCACTTTAGTCTTTTTTGTTTACTCTGTGAGTTGTCAGTGGCCAAAAAGGATGTTTCCAGCTTAAGAGTAGTTGCCCACATGTGCATCCTCTTTATGAAATAGTTGTATTTTTTCCCTTGCATAGAAAGCAATCATTGCAAAACATTTAGAAGGAAATGAAAGGCATAAATAAGAGTTAGAAGCCTATGAATAAGTGTTAATATTTTGATATATATGTAATGCCACACATTATTAATAATATATTTATATACCTTTAGATCCCCAATCTCCAAACCAAGCCACTTTATATATATTAAATATCTAGAACTATATGATAACATAGCCAATATAGATCAATATACTCACTTTTTAAATAATCACTTTTAAAGACTATAATATTCTAGTGATTCATTCTTAAACTATAATATTTTTAACTAATCCCCAGTTTTGGCATTTAGGTTTTTCAAATATTTCTATATATTATTGACAGTGCTGCAATAAATGTTGTGTGTAGCTAAATCTTTTTGCACATCTATGATTGTTTATTTTTCTTTTTTCTTTTTGAGATGGAGGCTTGTTCTGTTGCTCAGGCTAACTGCAACCTCTGCCTCCTGAATTCAAGCTGTTCCACTGCCTCAGCCTCCCAAGTAGCTGGGACTACAAGTGCCCGCCACCATGTCTGGCTATTTTTTTTTTTATTTAATTTTTTGTGATTTTAGTAGAGACAGAGTTTCATCCTTGTTGGCCAGGCTAGTTTCGAACTCCTGACCTCAAGTGATCCACTTGCCTCAGCCTCCCAAAGTGCTGGGATTACAGGTTTGAGCCACCGCGCCCAGCCTATGATTATTTCTTTAGGATGGTTTTCTGTAAATGAAATTGCCAGGTCAAAGTGAATGCACATTTACAGTTTTGAAATTGCCAAACCTTGCCAGGGTGTGTGAGGATTCCCATTTCCTCATGGCCTCATAGGTGCTATACGGATGGTTCTTTTTCGTCTTTCAGTCTGAGGAGAGAATTTCGCCTCCAGCTTATTTCAGTTGTATCTCTGCTTATTGATGATTTGTATTTCATTTTTTTGTAAATTGCCTACCTTTCTTTTAGAGTGTTCACCTTTCTCTTAATGAATTGTGAAAGCTCTTTATATTTTAAATAAAATACCCCTATACATTATAAATTGCGAGATTTTTTCCTGACTTGCTATTTGTCTTTTAACTTTATTTATGGTAGATTTATGTGTATACAGATATGGTAGATTGATGTGGGTTCAGAAGTCTTTACTTTTTATACAGTTATAGCTATCAGTCTCTTCCTTTACAGAGTTTTGTACTTTTTAAAAGGACCAGGTTTCCAACAAAATTAACCTGTGAAACTTTTACAGTCTTATCTGATGCTGTAAACCCCTTGATCTCCTTGTTTCCAGCTTTATAGTATGGGCATTGTAGATAGGTGAGATAATTTTTGTTTCCGTTTCCGTGGTTCATTATATCCTTCAGAAGGGGTTTAGCCACTTTGGAAATTAATTCACAGAGAAGTTACTGCAAGTAAGAACTAGTGATGAGAATTCTTTTCCTCAACCACAAAATAGAACCACACGTGCCTCTATTTGTATAATAGAAGGCCGTAATGGGAGTCAAAAGGGACTAGTTTGTTGAGAATCTTGCTGAATATATCATATTGTCCCATTGATGTGCTTTATAATTGCACTGATGTGTTTTCCAGAAAACTGTGGCACCAACCCAAGATTCTAATACTTAGTCAAGAAAATGCTACAGCCTGTTGTAGCTCCCCCAGAGCAAGCAGCTCTCCTTGGAATGGCGTCCCCAGGCTTCACGGCAGAGTTCTTACACCATGGTCAGGAGGGCGTGCCCCACAAGTACACATCCTGCTCTAGCTAGGACCATTGTGCCTGAGTTTGCATCTGTGCTGCATCCTTTGCTGATGTGCTGGCTTGAACCACATGTGAATCTCAAAAACCCCTTCTTTGTCTTTGAAGGTAGACTTGAACATCCCACTTTGCCCTTGGCCCTTTACTGTGCCTGTTTGGCCTTCTCAATGCTTACACCAGGGGTAGGGAGAGAAGAGAATCCCTCCTTCCTCTCCTTCCTTATAAGAGTCCACTTAGTTGTCCTCAGCCTCACCCCTACTTCCATCAGAGTCCCTTTTCTTGTGGACTGAGGGAGGGGAGGTCTTGAGCACCATTATAGCACCACTGTGATGCTGAGACAGGGCTTCACGTTGGCCCTCAGCTTTCAGAGCCTTTCCCCCTGCACTCACAGTGGGGACCCTGGGATCTACCCCAGGTGCAATCTCAGGGTGCCAAACCCCATTATCTGATATCTCAAGAGAACTCCATCATGGTGGGGTGTCTTGGGGATGAAGACCAAGGAGCAAATGTTTGGTTTTGATAAGAAATTATAAAAGAGCAATAAATGTGCTAACTGTAGAATAACCTGCTCCAACAGCAGGGAACCAGAAGTCTGGGGTCCAGACCAGGGGCTTGAGAATAGTTTTTATTATGAAATGACCCTGTTAGGGGTTTGATTGGCCTCCTCCCAAGATGCTGTACTTTTATATGAAGTGCATCAGGGGTCCCTTCTGTTTGGGGAAGATAAACTCATTTCCTCCTGCCTATTCAGTGCCATTTGGTCTCCCTCTCCCATCCTCCTGTTCAGTAGCCAAAGAACTAATTTGGCTACAGTACAACCCTCTTCAGAGTGTTGGGGAGGAAAAGAAATCAAATATGAACAAAGCCCACACCCTCTGTAGTGGGCAAAGCTTGTTTGTAAATAATTTTAGTCTTATTGCTCATTCAGTAATTCTGTATCCCTCCCAATAGGTATTGGCAGCGTGTCAGATGGCCACCAGTTATGAAGAGCTTCCCCGTTTCTGAAACCCCTCAGCTTCTCAAGGGTCTGCGAACTGGAGAAACCAGTTATGCTAAAGGAGTCATAGACCCATTCTTTTCTCTTTTTGAGGGCTGGGGTGGGGAATGGTAGAGCGGAACAACATCTTCTATTCATCTACTCCTTCAAGAAGCATTTACGGAGCTCTCCTCTGTGGCAGGCCCTACCCGAGAGGTGGAAAAGAGAAATCTGGACACATGGTATGTCTCGGTTTTCCAAAGGCATTTCACGAAATCAGTAATAAACTCTGTTGGGCTGAATGGTGGCCCCTGAAGATATCAGGTCCTAATACTTGAAACCTATGAATGTTACCTTATATGGTAAAGGCTTTGTAGAGGTGATTAAGTTAAGGACCTTGAGTTGGAGAGATTATCCTGGATTAGCCAGTTAGGCCCTAAATGCCATTAAATGTATCCTTATATAAGAAGGAGGCAGAGAAATAATGACATGCGCAGAGGAGAAAGCGATGTAAAGATGGAGCAGGAAAGATTTAAAGATGCTTGCGATGGAGATTGGAGTGAGACAGCTACACACCGAGGAACACTGCAGCCAGGGGGAACTGGAAGAGGTGGAGAACAGATTCTCCCCACAGAGCTGCTGGAGGAGTGAGGTATTTTGGCCCATTGATTTTGGCCCACTGAAACAGGTATGGGACTTCTGGCCTCCAGAACTATGAGAGAATAAATTTGTGTTTGTTGACTCCTCCAAACTTGAAGTAATTTGTTATACAATAGTCCCAGGACCATCCTTGCAGGTAAAATGGAGACATGGGTCTAGAAGACAGTGCAAGTAGGTGTCAGGGTATTTGACCAACTCTGTCTATTATTCAATCATGTGGGAAATACCTACTGAGTGACTGCGGTGCTCCAGGCATTAGAGCAATGGATAAGGCAGACAATATCCCCGCTGACATTGGGGTAGGGGGAAGGAGCAGGTAATAAACAGGTAAATGAAAAATGTGAACAAGATAACTTTAGTGATTGACAAGTGCCTTAAAGAAAACAAAACAGAGTAATGTGGAGTAGGGGACGGGGATCCTTTTAGCCTAGGTAGTAGGAAACCCTTTCTGGTGAGAAAGCCTTGGAGCTGAGTCCTGAAGATTGTGGAGGAGCTACCATCTGGAGAGAGAGCATTCCAAGTAGAGTGAGCGGCAGGTGCAGAGGCTTTGAGGTGGGAATAAGCGTCCTGTGTGTGAGAAGCAAACAGAAGGCCCAGACCCCTCTAAGTCAACAGGGAGGTCATTGCTCAGGGAGGGCTGCAGGATTCTGTCCTAGGCTCTGCCCTGTACAATTTTCATTTTTTATAATTAAATTGGAAGAAAACGCATCATAAATGTGCAGGCAATATAAAGCTGGTAGGATGTGTATTGGGTTACAGTCAGGGGTTGAGTTTCAAAACACCTTGACAGGCACGAACAAAATGATGAACTTCAACAGGGACAAATTGTGAAATCCTGACTTGGGTCTAAGAAAAAGTATTTGCCTAAGTCAAGAATGGGAACCCGACTTGAGTGCAGTACTGGTGTGAAGTCCCTGAAGCTGAGTGTCAGCACATAGCTTGATGTGACTGCCATAAAAAAGTCAAGCACTTTTACAACTTTTTAAAACTATGGAGTACAGCTCCAGGGAGGAGGTAGCCAGGAGTCTGTTTGTGGAGGACTGAGTGGGTATCACATTTTATGGGGTCATAGAAACAGCTCATTATTTGTTTATTCAATTAATGTTTAATGAGCACATATTATGTGCCTGGCACTGACTAGGCTTTGGGGTAAATAACAGTGAATAGGATAGAAACATTTGATGACTTCATAGAACTTACTAATTCTAGGGAGAAGATAGACATGGCAGACTTAATTATGCACCTATCTTTTTCACTGTATTAGATTTGTTCAGATTATAAAATTATAGTAATAAAATAGCAATATCAAATATTACTGAAATATATAACAATAGGAAAAAATATGCCCTGTCAACTCATCCTCCCTCCCCAGACATAGCCACTGTCAACCAGTTTGTGCATATTTTTGCAACTTTTAAAAATATACATGCAATGTATTTTTAAAGCATACAAGGGGAATCATACACTTCTGAATTTTGTTTTTTAGCTTCATATATCTGGGATATCCTCTCACATAAACACAAGGAAATCTACCTCATTCTTTTTAATGTCTGAATAATATTTCATGCTATGGATGTATTATAGTTTATTTGACTAGTATCTTGTTGATAGATATGTGTACTGTTTCCATTTTCACTATTATAAGGATTTGCAAACAATTGTGCTGCATACCTTTTTATATAGCCTATGGTCATATTTCTAAAGGACGAATTCATAGAAGTGGGAATACTGGCTGGGCGTAGTGGCTCACGCTGGCTCACTGTGACATCTGTAATCCCAGCACTTTGGGAGGGCGAGATGGGCGGATCACCTGAGATCAGGAGTTTGAGACCAGCCTAGCCAACATGGCAAAACCCTGTCCCTACTAAAAATATAAAAATTAGCTGGGTATGGTTGCGTGTACCTGTAATCCCAGCTACTCAGGAGGCAGAGGCAGGAGAATTGCTTGGACCCATGAGATGGAGGTTGCTGTGAGCCGAGATCAAGCCACTGCCACTGCACTCCAACCTGGGCCACAGAGCGAGACTCTGTCTTGCAAAAAAAGAAAAAAAAAAAAGTGGAAATACTGTGTCAAAAGGTATGGAAAATTTAAATGATAGATACCATGTTTCTTACCAGTCAGGATGTACCTCAATGAGAGTGCAAATGAGACCACGTTTTCTTGCAGTCTCAACATTCCAGGCAGTGTAGACAGTGCAAAAGGTCCTGTGGTAGAGGGAACCTGGTGTATCAGCAGGACTGAAGATCCCGTGGGGGCAGAGAGCAGAGAGCCAGGTGGGGAATGAAGAGGGAGGCATGGGCCAGACCTTGTAGGGCCTTGTGATTCATCTTGAGGGTTTTGGTCCTTATCCCAAGAGAAAGGAGAAGCCAAAGGGAATTTCATGCAATCTGACATGATGAGATAGGCATTTTGAACAGGTGCCTCTGGCTGCCGTTATGGGGAATGGAGTGGGAAGATGGAAAAGTAGATGTGAAGAGCACCTGGGGTAGCTGTTTTAGGAGTCCAGGTGAGAGATAATGGTAGCCTGGACTCGGGTGGAGGTGGCCATGGAGAGGAGTGGTTATATTTAACAGTTTTTTAGGCCATAGAACTGATGGAAGCTGATGCCTGAGTGGGCTTAGGTGGGGACTGAGGAAGAAGGCAGTGTCCTGGAAGAAAGATGGAATGGGAGTTATCATTGGAATGATGAGATGTCAAAGGAGCCAGTGATTATTGGCCAAAAACATGAAGATCCAGAGGAGACACCTGTTTTAGAGAGCAGCCTTTGCACCCTTGTCTCTCAGGCCCACAGCTCCATCAAAGGCAGGCTGACTATGGGATTCTGCCACCATGGCCACAGTCGATTGGAGTGGGAAAGTACCTGACCCATGGCCATAACGTGGTCTGGGGTAAAAGCCTGCCCACGAAGGCGACAGTGCCAAATGCAGCTGAGGAGATGTCCTTCATGGAGTTTGAAGGAGAACCCAAGTGAGTGACAATGTTTGGAGGTGGGGAGTCAGAAGAAAGTCCACACAAGGAGAGGGCAGGAAATGGAAGTCATAAGTTAAAGTCACAAGGAAAGAAGGAGAGAAGAGAGAAGCAGGTGCAGGAGAAGGGGCTGAAGACCCACAGAGCGCTAGAGAGGGATGGATGACCTCTGTCCCCAGTATGACTGAGTGCTTAAGAGCCAGGCTTTCAAGCTGAGCGGATCTGAGTTTGATTTCCCACCTCTTGTGCTAACTAGCTCAGTGACCTTGAACAAGCCACCCAACTTCTCTAAGACTGTTCTGTTCATAGACATTAAAGTATTTATTTCTTGGAGTTGTTGTGAGCTTTAAAGAGATATGCATGAATACCAAAGAAGATATTTACAACACAAAACCCTAGAGAATTGGTCTCCAGACTTTTTGAAAAAAACAGAAGTCTTTTACAAATCAGTAAGAAAAAGGCAGGCAGCCCAGTAGATAAACAGGCAAAATACTTAAACAGACACTTAACAAAAGAGGATAGTAAACTGGTCAAAACAATGAAAAGATGATAGACATCATTAATAAAGAGAAACACAGTGAGATTCCTTATGCAACATTGTGGACGAATCCTTGAACACCACGTTGAGCAAAAGAAGCAAAATAGAGATGAATGCATGAAGTATGATTCAATGTATTTAAAGTTTAAAAGACTGGACATTAAAACTCCAATTAAATATTTCATACTCTCATCAGAGGGGCATATATGAAAAACTGGATGATACCAACTGTTGGTGAGGATACGGTACAACAGGATATCTATATGCTGCTGATGGAATGTAGGTTAGTATAACCATTTTGGAAAACACACTGACATTATGGAATAAAACTAAAAACATGCACAGTACACAACCCAGTAATTTTGTTCTTGGGTGTGTGTATATAAGAGGAACTTTTCACATATACCATGTATACATATACATATATTATATGTATGTGTATAGACATATACACACATACAAGCATGTTCATAATTTTATTGCTATGATGGCCTCAGAAACAATGCAAATATCCATCAACTGTAGAATGAGTAAATAGATTGTGATATATTCACATAATGGAGTACTATACAGCACTGAGAGGGAATGAACTATGCTATAGAGAAGAATATGAATGAATCTTATAAACACGATGTTGAATAAAAGAAATAATATGTATGATTTTACTTTAGAATTCAAAAATAAGCAAAACTGTATATAATATAGTTATATATTGATATTATATAGCACAGACTGTTGAGGAAACTATTTTAAAGAAGTAAGGAAACAATGATCACAAACATCAGAGCAGTGGTTACATCTAGGAAGGGAGGGGCCCTGGGGCCTGAAGGGAGTGCTCAGAGCGAGAAGACTCTGCAGTGCTTGAGCATTTTCTGTTTCTTAACAGAGCAGGTAGTTACACAAGTGTTTGCTTTGTGATTGTTCATTATACTGTACATTTGTTTTGAACACTCTAAGAGTATTTTATTCCACAATTTAAACAGGTTTTAAAAAAAAAAAAAAAGATAGCTAACACTTGTAAAATGCTTGGCATGGTGCCTGGCCCATATTAAGAGCTCAACAGATGGCAATTTTATTTACTGGTATAACCCAGTTGTTAGAGCCGCATTGTATCCTAAGCAACCTTCCAGCTCCTGAACCAGCTCTGGTCTCCATGTGGTCTGGCTTTGAGGTTGAGATTCCAGATCCCTCTGTTTCTCAGGGTGGCCCCAAATAAACCCTATTACTTAAGGCAGTGCTTTTCAATGGATATGTGATGGTTTATTTTATTGCCTTAAATGCTTCCCAAGTGAGCTGCAATGGGTAAGACTTTTTTGGGGGAGCATTTCTGTTGTTATGCAGTTCTAGGAAGCTAGATTGCTAATTGAGAACCGCATGACGTGGAATAGAGTCAGAGTCTAGCCTGCTGTAGGTCAGAGTTCAGGGAGCAGAGGTGGAACCTGATGGCATTCTAGTGCCAAAGCAAAAGGACCTTCTGGGTTTCAAAGACAGAGGCTATTAGGGAAGTAAAGATCCACTCAAATAGCAGTGATGTGGATGGGGACCAGGGGAATCCCAGGATAAATGTGGATACCATTTCAAGCCTTCAAATGTGTAACCCCAAATTCTAGCATTCCACAGAAAGGGTGACAATCACTGATTTAAGGTAATCTGAAAATGTCTATTCCTTGCAAGCCTAATAAAGAAGTTGCCATTTCGTAGTTATCAGAAGGGTGGTTGTATTCAATAGCTAATGATAATACTAGCTAATAATTATTGGGTGATCGACAGAAGCCAGGCACTGTGCTAATATTTCATTCTCACCTCAACCCTAGGAGGTAGGTACTGTTATCTCCCTTTCAGTAGATACAGCTGATGCACAGGAGAGTTCACTAACTTGAAGGTCACGTAGCTGGTAAATGCTAGAATGAGGAAGAAGGATCATTCTTAGTCTCTAGTTCTAGAAGCAAGGGTGTGGCCCAGGGTTTAGGAGTTAGATGGAAGGACTGTTTGCTAACACTAAGCAAAAACATCCCAACAGGCCAATCCAACACTGGAATGGGGAGTTTTAGAAAACAGCAAATTCTCTCTAAGCAGCATGACTATCAGATATGTTTTAGAAGAGATTTTTGCATTGGGTAGCAGGTTGGACTAAATACCTTTCAAGGTCCTTCAAAGAACCCAAGATCAAGAGTTTAGATCTTGGTAGAGCTTCAGATTGGGAGCTGGACTGTATGCATTTTTTTTTTTTTTTTAATTTGAACTTCCAAACGCCAATGCATTCCCTGATGCATAAACTATTTATATACACTTTTTATTTTGATGCTCACGAACTTCTCACAACTCTTGAGGCATAGTAAAATTGTTTTCCCTATGTGGTTTTTCTTTTCAAGTCTTTTAGCTGACAGTAGTTGTGTAGCATCTTTCTGACCAGCAAGGAAATGCCTTTCTAATCTCTAGAAGAGAAATTGTTTGCATAAGGGGTTCTCCCACATTTATGTCTTTAATTTCAGACGGGAGGCACTGATCTACTGATCTTTTCTTTTCTTTTTTTTTTTTTTTTTTTTGAGACAGAGTCTCACTCTGTCGCCCAGGCTGGAGCGCAGTGGCCGGATCTCAGCTCACTGCAAGCTCCGCCTCTCCGGTTAACGTCATTCTCCTGCCTCAGCCTCCGGAGTAGCTGGGACTACAGGCGCCCGCCACCTCGCCCGGCTAGTTTTTTGTATTTTTAGTAGAGACGGGGTTTCACTATGTTAGCCAGGATGGTCTCGATCTCCTGACCTCATGATCCGCCCGTCTCGGCCTCCCAAAGTGCTGGGATTACAGGCTTGAGCCACCGCGCCCGGCCTGATCTTTTCATAAGGACTTTCCTGCCACACCTCCCACAAATGGTGTGTGTCTTGTGAACTCTATAGGTGTGGCATTGATAATGGTGTTTGATAGTGTTTGGGCTGTTTAGAATCTGCCCTTTATACTGAAATGATATATCTAGCTTTGTTTCCAGGATTACAGAAACTTCTTTGGTCTATTTCCATGACTGCATTCAGTGGAGACACATTACTTTCTGCTTTTCAGAGCCTCTGAGACCACCTTCCAGGACAATGGAGGCATAAGGTGGCATTTCTAGTTGAAGTTGGCGCTAACTGAGCCTTTGCCATTACTTGGCAAAATTAATTTGGTTGTGGTTGATTATTTGACCCTGGGGTAGCACTTTTCCATGGGCAGAATATTAGAGCTGAGTTGCATATAGTTGTTTTTAAGGTCTTTGGATAATAATCATTTTAACCAAATGTGTAGAGGCTTTGAAATCGCCATATGTGTGACTTAAGTTATCATTTCACGTACAAGTAGTTCATTAAATATATTAATTGAGTTTATTGAACATATGCTTTTAAAAATAGACTTTATATTTTAGAGCAGATTTAGGTTCACAGCAAAATTAAGCAGATAGTACAGAGATTTCTCATATACCCACCCACTTGCCTAGCCTCCCAGCTAACAATATCCCCCACCAGAGGTGGTACATTTGTTAGAGGTGATGAAGCAACACTGACACCTCATTATCCCCCAAAGTCCACCATTTATATTAGGGTTCACTCTTGGTGGTGTATATCCAGTGGGTTTGGACACATTTATAATGACATGTATCCACCATTATAGTATCATACAGAGTAGTTTACTGCCCTGCAAATAGTCTGTGTTCCACCTAGGCATTCCTCCCACCCTTCTAATCCCTGGCAACCTTTTGTTGTGTTTTGTTTTACCTTCTGGCGGTTTTTTCTTTTCCAAAATGTTGCAAAGTTGAAATTAACAGTATGTAGTCTTTTCCAATTGGCTTTTTCACTTAGCAATACACACTTAAGTTTCCTCCATGTCTTTCTGTATCTTGACAGCTCATTTCTTTTTAGAGCTGAATAATATTCCATTGTCTGGATGTACAGCAATTTACTTATCTGTTCACCTACTGAAGGACATCTTGGTTGCTTCCAAGTTTTGGCAGTTATGATTAAAGCTGCTATAAACATCCACGTGCAGGTTTTTGTATGGACAGAAGTTTCAACTCTTTTGGGTAAACCAAGGAGCGTGCTTGCTGGATCATATGGTAAGAATCTATTTATTTTTGTGACAGATCGCCAATCTGTCTTCCAAAGTGACAGTGCCATTTTGCATCTGTACAGCAATCATTGAGAGTTCCTGTTGCTCCACATCCTTGCCAGCATTTGCCATTGTTGGTGTTTCGGATTTTGACCATTCTAATAGGTGAGTAGGGGTATCTCATTGTTTTAATTTGCATTTCCCTAATGTCATGTGCTATGGAGCATTTTTATATGCTTTTTTGCTAGCTATATATCTTTATATATTTTTTTATTTCAATAGTTTTTGGGGTTCAATTGGTTTTTGGTTAAATGGATGAATTGTATAGTGGTGAAATCTGAGATTTTAGTGTACCTGTCACCCAAGTAGTGTACCCAGTATGTAGTTTTTCATTGCTCTCCCGCCTCCCCCTTACCTCCTTCTGAGTCTCCAGAGTTCATTACACCACTGTGTATACATTTGCATAGCCATAGCTTAGCCCCTAATTATAAGTGAGAACATATGGTATTTGGCTTTCCATTTCTGCGTTACTTCACTTAGAATAAATGGCCTCCAGCTCTATCCAAGTTGCTGCAAAAGACATTATTTTATTCTTTTTTATGGCTGAGTAGTGCTCCATGGGGTGCACCTGTAGATAGCCTTTCCTGAACACTTCAGCGGGGCTGCCTCTCCACAGGCAGCATGCCCTCCAGGTTCAGGCTTGCACGAGGGGTAGAGTCACAATCCATCTCAACATGGAACATCAGCCTTCCTGCAGATGAAAAGAGGTGTCCGTCTGATCTGAATAGCTGGGACACTGGGTCAGGAGTGTGACTAGGAGGTGGATCACTTTCAGAGGAGCTGAGGTGTCCCTCCCTTCCTTCTGAGAAGACCTCAGTGCATTTCACTGAGAGCTCCCTCAGCTGCCTCTGTTAGGGCTGGGACCTCTACCCACAACTGGGTATTGCATTTACCCACTTGCTTTAGCCACAGTTTTTTTTTTTTTTTTTTTTTTTGAGACAGGGCCTCACTTTGTCACCCAGGCTGGAGTGCAGTGGTGCAGTCTCAGCTCACTGCAACCTCTGCCTCCCAAGTAGCTGGGATTACAGGTCTGCACCACCATGCCTGGCTAATTTTTGTACTTTTGGTAGAGACAGCGTTTCACCATGTTGCCTAGGCTGGTCTCGAACTTCTGAGCTCAAGCAATCTGCCTGCCTCGACCTCCCAAAGTGCTGGGATTACAGGCATGAGCCATTGTGCCCGGCCACCACAATCGGTTTTTACCTATGGACACCTCCCCTTCTGGCTGGAAGCTCAACCTGTTCAACCCAGTAAATAAAGTGCTAGGGAAAAAATTTAAAAGTGCATACCACTGGAGAACAAGATAAGCTTTGAGAGACCTCTGCCATTCCAACCCCACGGGAAACAGTGGGCACATGGCTGCTACAACCAGCAGCTGAGAAAGAAAGCCACCATACAAAGACTCTCTATCACCAAGGAACTCACACAGAGTCTTCACCCCTGAAAGCACCAGGAGCCGAATTAGGCGACAATAAGCTGTCTTTTTTTAATGAGGTGTCTATTCAGATCTTTTGCCAGTTTTTCACTTGGGTTGTTCATATTCTTACTGTTGAGTTTTTAAGAGTTCTCTGTGTATGTTAGGTCACAGTTCTTCATTAGATGCCTTTTGTAAATATTTTCTCCCAGTCTGTAGCTTGTCTTCTCATTCTCTCGAATATACACTGTTCTGACAGTGCTCTGTTAGATGTTGTATGGGCATAGAAATTATATTTAGCACAGAATTTGTCCCTTTCAAGTTGCTCTCATTCTTATTGGCAAATACCTATTTCCTGGGTGCAGAAAGATCCCCATTGCTGTTTCCTGTTGGCTACTTGTGAAGCTCTTAAGTGGATCGTGGGAGTAGTAAACACTCCAGATAATTTGTTTATTTGGGAAACTTGCTTGGAGATAGCGTTTTATGTCACAATTCTATGACAAACTGTGCTTTGGTGACTTATGTATTCAGACTCTGACTTATCTGGGAAGACAAAATGTCATTAGCATTCTAAGAAATATTAATGACCGCTATTTATATACCCCATCCACACCACTTTCACTGGCATCTGGCATTGATGATTGTGAAGTATTGATGACTTATCCAAATAAGATGGAATATGGCAATTTGGTAAAGAGCAAACATTTTTATTTTATTTATCTGGGGTTAATTTTTTTGTACTTTGAAATATTCAAAAATACTTAGCAGAAGGGATCATTTCTTTTTTTTTTTGAGATGGAGTCTCACTCTGTCGCCCAGACTGGAGTGCAGCAGTGTGATCTCGGCTCACTGCAAGCTCCGCCTCCCAGGTTCACGCCATTCTCCTGTCTCAGCCTCCCGAGTAGCTGAGACTACAGGTGCCCGCCACCACACCCAGCTGATTTTTTGTATTTTTTAGTAGAGATGGGATCTCACTGTGTTAGCCAGGATGGTCTTGATCTCCTGACGTTGTGATCCGCCCGCCTCAGCCTCCCCAAGTGCTGGGATTACAGGCGTGAGCCACCACTCCAGGCCACAGAAGGGATCATTTCTAAATAGCATAGAATCACAGGGAGTACACTTCATGTGACTTCACATTTAGAGTCAACATTTGCTTATAATGAATTACATATCAGTAAATGGACATGACATGCTTCAACTTCAATAATATTAAACAAAACTCTTTCAGTGTGCTTATTCATAGATGAAAAACAGGCCCTGAAAACCCAGTGTGACTTGTGTGTCAAATATCTTCAGTTTTGATGCACTATATCAGTGCTAATCAATAAAGGCCAGGAATGATTTTTGAGTATAACGTCTAGCCTTAAATCTTAAATGAAAGTGGAATTCAACCATTTAGCCCAGCAGTAGAAGAACAAACACTAGTGAGACAGCATAATTTGTTAAGACGAACGTGGGCCGGATCCAATATCTAATATGTGTGTCCTCGACAGTGTGTACCATCTCAAAGAGGAAGAAACAGTCAAGGTACCCAAATGAGCCATTCCTCAGAGAGAGCCAAAGAGCTCTGAGAGAGAGCAGGTGTGGGCAAGAAAGAGGGGACATTTGTGTCTTTGACCATGAACATATGCTGTGTCACCCAACTGCAGGTCCATTTGTTTGGTGAGACTGATACAAATGTTCTTCCAAACTGGCCAAGCTGCAGGGTTTCCAAAAGCAAAACTTAAGGCTGGACGCAGTGGCTCCCACCTGTAATCCCAGCACTTTGAGAGGCTAAAGTGGGAGGGGTTTGACACCAGCCTGGGCATTGTAGCGACACCCTATCTCTACAAAAAATGCAAAAAACAAAACAAAAAAACCCAAAACAAGCTAGGCACAGTGGCTCACACCTGTAATGCCAGCACTTTGGGAGACTGAGGCAGGTGGATCACTTGAGGTCAGGAGTTTAAGACCAGCCTGACCAACATGGTGAAACCTGTCTCTACTGAAAATACAAAAATTAGCCAGGCATGGTGGTGTGCACCTGTAATCCCAGTTACTTGGGAGGCTGAGGCATGAGAGTCACTTGTACCTGGTGGTGGAAGTTGCAGTGAGCTGAGATCATACCACTACACTCCAGCCTGGACGATAGAGCAAGACTCTGTCTAAAAAACAACCCAAAAAACAAACAAAAACCAAAACGAAAGCAGAGTTTAAAAAGCAGGACTTGCAGAACATTAGGACTAGGAGATAGCTGTGGCCAGGGTTCTGTGTAATGCAAAGATTGTGTCTGTAGGACCTCTGCAGGCATGGGTTTTACTGCTAGCTGTGTCTTTACTAGTTGTATCACCTTGGGCAACTTATGTAACCCCCCACGCCTCAGTTTCTTCATTTGTAAAATGGGAATAACAATTTCAGCCATTCAGTACTGTTGCCTAGATGAGTGATAATTTGTGTCAAATACCTGGCACATACTAGGGACTTAATGAATCTTAAGTACAGTAATGTCACTTAACAATGGAGATATGTTCTGAGAAATGTGTCATTAGGTGATTCCATCATTGAGCAAACATCATAGAGTGTACCTACACGAACCTAGGTGCCTACTACCCACCTAGGATACAAATCTGTATAGCATATTACTGTACTGAATACTGTAGCAACTGTAACATAATGTGAAATATTTATGTATCTAAACATGTAAACATAGAAATGGTACAGTAAAAATATGGTATTATAATCTTATAGGACCACTGTTGTCTACGTGGCCTATCACTGATTGAAACGTTACGTGGTGCATAGTTGTAATTTTAAAAAATCATTCAGATCTTATGTATGCATTTGATGACTCCACTCTAAGGAAAGCCTAGATGCACTTAAATATACTTCTGTTTATACTGCTTTCATTATAAATGAAATGCCATGTCAACTATGATGCTTTCAGTTGCAAGTAGCAAAACTGCCAACACAAACTAGTTTAAAAAGTAAAGTGAATCTATTGGTTCATGTAACTGGAAAGTCTCATGAAAATGTCAGCTTCAGGAGAAGCTTGACCCAGCAGTTTCATGACATATGGAAATACCTGGGTTTTTTGTTTCTGCTCTGCTACTGTGGTATCAGCTTTATTCCAAGTCTAGCTTCCTTTGTTGTTGCAAGATGGTTGTCAGCAGAAGTCTGGGTCCATCTGTTAGGATTAAGTTTACTCTGTGTGCTGTAGTAGTGGCTATGACAAGATAGAAGTATATTTCTCCTCCATATAAAAGAAATCCAGAGATAGGCAGTCCAGGGATGGTATGTGGCTCCAATATGTCATGGACCCAAACATTTAACTTGATGCTCCACGTCCTAAGGTATGGCTCCTTTTCTCAAGGTCACCTCAAGGTCCAAAATGACTGCTAGAGTTCCAGCCATTACATCTGCATTCTAGGCAGGAGGAAGGGGCAGAAGAAAGCTTTGCCTCTTCTCTTTTAAAGAGACTCATTGGAAGTACCACATAATCCTTTGCTTACAGCTTATTGGCTGGCACACAGGGTAGTCGCCAGGGAGACTAGGGAATAAAGTCTTTTGTTACCCCTCCCATCCTCAGTTCTTTTTGCACTGTGCTAAACAATTCTAGGACTTTTAACAGAACTCTTCATTAAAGTCTTGAATTTTATTGTATTGTATTTATTGATTTTTGAGATGGAGTCTTACTCTGTCACCCAGGCTGGAGTGCAGTGGTGCTATCTTGGTCCATTGCAACCTCCGCCTCTCAGGTTCAAGTGACTGTCCTGCTTCAGCCTCCTGAGTAGCTGGGACTACACGTGCGCACTACCACGCCCAGCTAATTTTTCTGTTTTTTTCATAAAGACAGGTTTCATGATTTTGGCCATGGCTGGTCTTGAACTCCTGACCTCAGTGATCTGCCTGTCTCGGCCTCCCAAAGTGCTGGAATTACCAGTGTGAGCTACCATGCCTGGCCAAAAATCTTGGGTTTTAGATCCCTTCTTTATTTTTTTGGATCTTTTCTGAATCTTCTCCAATCTTTCCTGATTCACAAGGGGCACAGTCGTAAGCCAGCAAATCCCTAAACCTCTATATACTTTAGTTTCCTCGTCTATAAAAAGATAAACATCATTGTAGCTACCCCTTTTCCTCCAGAGATTAAATGGGATGCATTATGCTCGATGCAGTGAACATTTAATGAAGGTTGAGTTATAAATGTAATACTTCGTGATTCTCAGGTCCTGTCTCCTATTTGTGTTTTTAATCTATCATGCTTGTTTCTTTACCTGAAACCTCCAGATCTCTTCTTGCTCAACCCCAGCTTCTGCTTCTGTAATTTGTTTTTCTCCCTTTAGAAATGCTTCTTAATAAACGCCTCTGAGTCTATTTCTGACTTCCTCTCGAATTTGCCAAGGTAGTTTTTTTCAGTGTCTGAAAACATGACAGTAAGATAAAATGATTCAGGAGGGCAAAGAGCAGAAAAACAGCTATAAAGAGTGGGCAGAGGGGAAGGGGAGTGTTGGCCTCTCCCTGGGAGCTCCAGGCTCCACGTGCACACACAGGCTCATCCCTGCTTCTGTCAACTTCTTGTTCCCAGGCTGTTACTTAGAAAAGGAAGAAGAATGTTTCCTATTTGTTCATGTGAATTCACTTAAGAAACATATCATCAGTGATTAGGCCTCAGAGCTAATTTGTCTACATGCAGCTTAGAGTTAAGCTTGGGAATTTATTTTATTTGAAATTTAAAGGATGAGGTTCTCTTTGTCTTAAGGAGCTGAGAAACACAGCTCAGCTGCATCTAAGATGGTTTGTACTCACTCTCTTCCTCCCTTCTTGCTTCAGCAAGGATGGAAAGGCTGGGAGGATTCAGTTTCTCATGCAAAGAGCTACTCACGGAATTCCTGCCCTTTGCATATACTGGACAAGACCAACATTTCCCAGGGTGCTACTTGCAGTTGTGTTCATAACTGGTGGGGGAGGGTTGGGGATGACGGGGGCGCAGATAATAGCTAACATCAATTGATGGTCACTAGAAGCATTTTGCATGTATAATAACAGTAACAGCCAACACATAAAACGGTGCCTACTATGTGCCAGGCATAGTTTAAATTATTTTGTATACCTCAACCAATTTTATTCTTTCATACTCTTCTGAAGTAGTAATTACCATTACCTACATTTTACAGAAAGGTTAGATGTGGGCTCAGAAAGGTTAAATCACTTGCTTCGGGTTATATTCAGCTAGTGTCAGAGCCTGGATTCAAACTGTGATCATGTAGCTCTGTGCTCTTAACTGGTACCTTCAACCATCTTCCTCGGAGGGGGTTTTAGTATTAATATTCTTATAAAAAGGAGACTGAGGCAGGGAAAGAGGAAGGCGTCCTGAATTCCAGTGTAAGCAGGAGACTCCAGAGCCTGGGTCTTCTTTGCTACCTCCTCCAGGGACATGTGGAGACATCTGCACATCCAGCACTTCACGCAGGAAGTACCCTGAGGACCACATGGGATGACATAACTCATCTGGAGTAACTAGTGGCATGGTTCAGGGTGCAGAGCTGTGCTTGAGGTGCTCCCTAAACCCCAGCAGTCCTGATATTGCTTCTGGGGCCTGGAGGGGAGAAAGGGAGGCTGGTGTATATATATATAAATGTAATATATATTTTATATATGATACCCATAGGATACTTAATGCACATCACTTTTATTGTGATTTTGCCTAATACATTGGACCCTCAAACTATCAGACAAAAAACACTTCCAAAGTCTTCACCCCATAACCACCATCCCAGCAGAATTTTCCAGAAAGGCAAATACAGTATTGTGCTATTTCTGCGTGGTAGACATTGCATACTTATAATTCTGACACAGCAGGACTTTAAGCCATCCAGTCTTCTGGGCTCCTCTTCCTGTGTACCCAGATTAACGAGCAGAGTCCCATTCCTCTTCTGTGAGAGCCGAGTCCTCCTCAATATGTCCTGAGACTGTCTCTGAGAACTCAGTCTCCTGGTCCAGGATTGCCAGCATCCTGGCAGTGACTGCCCTTTCCCTGCCATGTCACCCTGCTATACAGGGCCCCAGTTTCTCTATCCTTTCTGCCTTAGGCTGCATTTGGCTGAATGCCGAGGAACTGGAGCACAGCATCATAGGGGCAATCGCAGAAGGCCTAATGTCCTGCCCTTTAGCCAAACCACTCACCACGTCCCCTTAAGGCCTTTCCTTGCCATTACCTTCTTGGGCTTTGCTCTTCTCCAGGGACAGCTGTCTACTCAACTAACGGCTTCCTGCAATCCCCAAATTCGGGTTACTTCCCACCAGAGCACAATACAGCTTGTTCTTCATTTTTGTTACTTCCTAGGCTATACCCAGAGCTTGCGTTTCTCACCTACAAGTCCCATCAAGGCTCATGGTATTATGTATTCCCTATAAGAGAATGTATGTCCTATTATGTGAAAGTGGCCACAGTCATGGCTTTAAATAGCATTCCCCCACTGCTACAATATGTGTATTGAAGCTTACAGAATAGTTGATAGTCAGGAATTAAGTCTAAAAAAGTAAGGACCAAATAACAATATAACAAAAATGACCCCAAACAAGAGATGCCCAAATAGTATGATCAAGCAAAGAATGGTGGTACCAAAAATAAGGGCAAGGAAGAGGAGATGGCTGATAGCAGGGATGGCCCCATGGGGCTCTCACGAGAGGGGTGAAGGTGGATTGAGTATGAGGGATGGAGGATGTGATGAGCGGGGAGAGAGTAGGAGGGTATCACAGGGAGGAGAAACCACTTAAGCAAAGGCAGGGAGGTGGCCTGGCACATGACCCACTGGCTTGGAGGAGTGAGTAGGAGTAATCCAGGCTGGTGGGGAACAGCAGGATCTTCACCAGGCCAGAAGGAGAAGCAGAAACCAGACAATGGAGACCCTGCCAATTGTCTTCTGGTAGCAATTCTGAAGTGAACAAGTTGATTGCGGTTCTCTGAGTGTAAGACACTCAACAATGTAAACTGCTAGGATGCAGCTCTGTAATTAAGACTATTTTCTTACAACATGTGTTTGTTTATTACAGAGAGCTGTGATCACTTGAGGGTGTCGTGTCAACCTCGTCTCATGCACCAGCTGAATTCAGTGACACTAACATCCTGGATCCTGCAGATGAGAGTATTATGACTGTACTACCAGGGAGGTTGCCCAGGGCTGGACACTGCTCTGCTCTGGAGGTGCTTGGTTTGCAGTGTGGGCGGAGTCAACCTGAGAGAAAGCCACAGAAACGCCTTGAGCTGGAGCCTCAGGCTAGTGTTGCTATGCCAGTGGTTCTTTTTTTTTTTTTTTTTTTTTTTTTTGAGATGGAGTTTCACTCTTGTTGCCCAGGCTGGAGTGCAATGGCGTGATCTCAGCTCACCACGACCTCTGCCTCCCAGGTTCAAGCGATTCTCCTGCCTCAGCCTCCCGAGTAGCTGGGATTACAGGCATGTGCCACCACGCCTGGCTAATTTTGTATTTTTAGTAGAGACAAGGTTTTACCATGTTGGCCAGGCTGGTCTCAAACTCCTGACCTCAGGTGATCCTCCCGCCTCCACCTCCTAAAGTGCTGGGATTACAGGTGTGAGCTACTGTGCCCGGCCAATACCAGTAGTTCTCAAACTTCAGCCTGAGTCACCTGGAGGGCTATGAAAACACAGAGTGCTGGGCCCCATCCCCAGAGTTTGTGCCTTCAGTAGGTCTGTGGTGGGGCCTAAGGATTTGCGTTTGTAACAAGTCCCCAAGTAATGTGGGTGCTGCTGGTTGGGAGATCACAGTTTCAGAATCACAGATTCACTCTACAGTCCCATTGTTAGCTTATAAAACTCTTCTTCTCTAGTTCTTTCTGTAAAGGTGTGTCCTGAGGAACCTCAGATCTGAGAGAAGAGTGAATGGAAGTCAAATGTGGAAACCACTTAAATGTCCATCAACTGATGAATGAATAAACAAATTGTGTTATATCCATACAATGGAATATTATTCACCCATAAAAAGGAATGAAGTTTTAATACACTGACAACTAGATGAAAATTGAAAACATTATGCTATCCATTCTGCTTCAGGTTGGAAAAAAAAAATATCCTCACCTAAAGAAGCCATCAACAAAAGGCCACATATTGTATGATTATATCATATGACCAGAATACGCAAATTCACAGAGACAGAAAGCAGATTAGTGGTTGCCAGGAACTGAGGGAAGCAGAAGAATGGGGAGTGACTAGTCACTGGGTTTTTCCCATTGTGATTAAAAAAAAGTTCTGGAACCAGTTGGTGGTGATAGTTGCACAACATTGTGAATGTACTTAGTACCACTGAATTGTACACTTTAAAATGGTCAGTTTTGGCTGGGCACGGTGGCTCACACTTGTAATCCCAGCACTTTGGGAGGCTGAGGCAGGTGAATCACCTGAGGTCAGGAGTTCAAGACCAGCCTGACCAACATGGTGAAACCCCGTCTCTACTAAAAATACAAAAATTAGCTGGGCGTGGTGGCACATGCCTGCAGTCCCAGCTACTCAGGAGCTGAGGCAGGAGAATCACTTGAATCTGGAAGGCGGAGATTGCAATGAGCTGAGATTGTGCCACTGTACTCCAGCCTGGGTGACAGAGTGAGACTCTGTCTCAAAAAAAAGAAAAAAAAAAAGAAAAGTTAGTTTTATGTAATGCCTATTTTATCACAATCAAACAATTTTTAGAAGAGTGAATGGAGTGTTGTTTTAACTCCCATTATGGGACCAATTGAAAGGTTTATAGGATAGAGGTTGGAAATGCAAAGGGCCTAAACCAGTGGTTTTCAGCCCTGATTGAGCCAGCCTATCCTTGGAGAGTTTTATATCCTATCCTTGACCAATTAAATCAAAATCTCTGCAGGTAAGGCCCAGGCATCAAAAAAATTTTCAATACATCCCCGGATGAGTTTAACATACCATCAGGATTTCAAACAGTGGCCTGAAACTTCAAGGGCCAAATGAGTTAATGACCTTGGTACAAACTGACTTGACCCATATCATGAACAATGTGTCTTCATCTTCTCCCATACTTGCTTGGGAAGGGATGTAGAGCAGAATGAGGCGGCTTTCAGAATCAGATCTGCCCAGGATTTGAAAACTGGCTCCGTTACCAACTAGCTGTGTGTCCTTGGGCAAACCACATAACCCTTCTGGGTATGTTTTCTCCTAAGTGAAGAACACCATTTCAGAGGGTTTTTGGAAGGCACACATGAGGCAGCCAATTTCCCAGCTTTACCAGTGTCAGACCCTGTTTAGTCATCATTCCATTCTTTCCATCTCATTCTAGGCCGGAAAGGAGAAATAGTCTTATTTGCATGAAAGTCCTAGTACTGCTGTATCTCGTACTGTAAGTTCAGTTTTCTCCCTTCACCTGAGGGTAAGTTGAAGAATAACTTCATAAGCCAGGGAGAGAGACGTTTGGATCAGGAGTTAGTGATAACAGGTGAGCCTAATAATAACCCTTTTTGCACTCATGTTCAGATGTTTTTTATGCACCAAGCTTTATAATGATGTAGATATACTCTAAGACAAAAACAGATAAAACTCACCTACAATTTTGAATCATAAATAAAATAGTTTGGATTTTTCTGTGTTTCTGGTGAGTCCTTATTCTTCGGTAATATAAGGAATATATTTTTATTCAACTACAATTAAAGCGTAGATATAATTTTATACTCTGCATTTTCTTTTCACTCACTATCTTCAGCATTTGTCATGTTTCTATAGTTCATTATTGACATTTTAATGACTAAAGAGTATTTCATTTCATTCATTGAATAGCCTTACTATAATTTATTTTGATATTCCTCTATTAAGCCTTTTGACTTCTTCTAAGTTTTCAATATTAGAAATTGTACATAATAAAAATATTTCTGCATATAACTTTTAATTTCCTTTGACTTCTTTTCTTTTCTTTTCTTTTTTTTTTTTTTTTTTTTGAGACAGAGTCTTGCCCTGTCGCCCAGGCTGGAGTGCAATGCCACGATCTTGTCTCACTGCGACCTCCGCCTCCTGGGTTCAAATGATTCTCTTGCCTCAGCCTCCCGAGTAGCTGGGATTACAGGCACCTGCCACCACGCCCAGCTAATTTTTGTATTTTTAGTAAAGATGGATTTCACCGTGTTGGTCAGGCTGGTCTCGAATTCCTGACCTCGTGATCCTCCCACCTCAGCCTCCCAAAGTACTGGGATTACAGACATGAGCCCCTGCTCCCGGCCTTGACTTATTTTCTTAAAATAAATTTCCTTTAAGTTACTGGATCAAGGGGTGTGAACATTTTAAGGTTCTTGAATGCAGTATCAAATTGCTTTGGTAAAGGATTGTACCAATTTACACTGCTACCAGCAGGATGTGGGTGTACATTTTCAACAATTTGACAGTACCGAATTTCATCATTTAAAAAAAGTTTACAAATTGTACATAATTTAATTTAATATAAACTAATAAATTACTGTGTCCAACTTTTGAGCATGCATAAAATTTTTTCCCCATTTCTTTTTTGGTGGCATCCCTACTATTTTGTAAACTGCTTGAGGGCAATGAATAATTCAGGGAATCCCTCCTCCCAGTAATTCTTCAGTTTTGATAATAGCAGTGGGTTTGGGGTTGTTTTGTTTTCAAGATAAACTAAATTACCCTTTATTTCACTGATGTTGGCAGCCCCAGAGGACTCTGTTTGCAGGAAAAAAATGTATGAAGATTTCCATAGGTGGGAAGTCGACCTCTCCCACACAACGAGAAGAGCAGCTAAATCATTGCTCTTTTCTCCCAGTCTCTCCCTGCACTCCCGTCTCGTTTCCTGTCTGCTCCTGAAGAGCCAGCTCAGTATGAATTAAGGAAAAGCTATTTGTAGTGTGCATGGGAGCAAAAAGAACCCAAATAGGCTCTTCCTAAGCTATTGAGCTTAGCTTTCACTCTTTCCAGCAGGAAAAGGTTCGTGCATGCCCAGATGATACTACTTGTACTTTGGTACCCATTGATTGGGACAGTTTGTGCCGATGAAAAGCTGCTGTGAATTCAGTAATGCTTTTTAAATATGTATTTTAATTTCAGTGTCTACGTAAATTTCAAAAACAGCAATAAAAAATATGCTTGAGACCAATTTATCCGGCCACACCTATTTGGTGCATATTTGCATTCTTAGATTCCTTAAGTGTCCTCTGCACAAAGGTTAGGAAATTGTGCCCTGACAATAAATCAGTATCTTATTAGAACTAAGAGGTTAACCAGTTAAGAGGACTACAGAAGTCATTGTTAACTCATACGTTGTAGTATTTAATACAGTAACCTGCCTCTGCTAGAAGTAAGGACTCCTCAACTTTTAAAGATAGCTAATTTTAGAAGTCTGCTTCCTACCTGTTCACCTTTTTCTCATTGGTGACAGCAACAAACAATTAATGGCATTTCTTAAATGTCTTGCTGTCTGAAATAAGATCTTTTTCCAATTAAAAAGTAACAAAGGCTGCACCTCTCCTCTGCTTCCTTCTTTGGCTGTAACATCTTGACATCGCTCTCTCTGTCTCCTGTTTTATCTAAGACTGAGCTTGCGTGAAAACAAAATAAGTCATATGCTTCTATTGGGGGGGGATTATTTGTGACTTTGGTTTTAAAGAAAATTTATGCTGGTGGTTTGCAGAAAGTTGACATATATCCAAGTGTTCCCTTATCAGAGGGCAGCAGGGTCCCCATGGGTTCATATCGTTGCCTGGACAAGGAGTCTTTGTACCCTGGTCATGCCTGGGTTGTCGCAGGGATAGGGTAACTCACTTATTCACACTCTTTCTCCTTTCCTGTTTCCTTCAAAGACACCCTGGTCCTAGTTGACTTTACCTTACTGTTCAAAATTCAGCACAGCATATGTCAAATTGTACATTCTTAAACTCAAGGAAACAGAAAGGTTATAACCTGGTGGTTTCCAAGCCTGGTTTTTCATCAGTCTCTTGGTGAACTTTTAGAAAATCTATATTCTTTTTGCCCCCACAGCCATTCTGATTCATTAGGACTGCGTGTGGCCATGGAACTTGCATTTGGAAAAGCTCTCCTTATGTTTCTGATGATCAATCCAGTTTCAGAACACCAAGCTAACCAGACTCCCAGGGTAAGACCTCCTTGAATATCATCTCTGGCAGGTGGTTGTACAACCTCCACTGTAAAACCTCCAGCCATGGGGCACTCACCACTTTTTATGAGTGGCCTGAGTTGAGACATTCTTCCTTGTGATGAGTGGAAAGGCATTTCCACCACAAGAATTTCTACCTGTTGATTTCAATTATGCCTGTTGGAGCAATACCAAAAACAAAGTTATTTTCCTTCCCCATAATAACCTTTCAAATACTTCAACCTCTCAAGCAGTTATTGTTTCCTTCTCAGGATCTCTCTTCCCTTTTCCAGACCCTTAGTCCAGGTCCTTCTCTGATTATGGTTGGAGTGAGAGTGTCGATTATGTGCCAGGTGCTTTAGACATGTCTTTTAGATAAACTCTTGAGGGAAATTTATGGTGCCACTATCTTCCCAGTGTTTGGGATGAGAAGACCAAGGGCCGAAGAAATGATATGACCTGCCCCAGCTCCCACAGCTAAGTAGCTAAATAGAAATTTGAACACTCCATCTGACTCCAAATTCTACATCCTCAACTAACATGTTATGCTTCAGATTTTTTCTTTCTTTGTTTTTAAATGCAAAATAATAAATGCTAAATATGCATTAAGTCAAGGTATATAAAAGTAAAACCCTCCCTTTTAAAATTCTACTCTAGAGGCTGCCACTGCCAAATTTGCGAAGGCCCTCTGAAGCCCACCACCACAAGCTGGAGGTTATAGTCACAGCAGAGGGGAGTCTTCGCCTCCTTTGTTCTGGACAGCATCTGCAGTGACTGCTGCCTCCCACTGCACCTTGGGCTTGCAGCAGTGAGTAGGTTTCTTTTGACCTTGAAGCACCTAGACCCTGAGTTTTTTGTTTGTTTTAAATAAACTTGTTCAGATATCACTCATTTTGTATCCTTGCACATGTGTTTCTTGGTCTTAAAAGGACTTTATATCTATCTCCATTATTTTTCTTGTTAGTTGTGACCCATTATTTCAACTTATGTATATCTTTCAGTTCTTTCAGTTTGATCACCAATTAAATTATCTAGCTCAATGTCATTCTCAGATCTTAATACATGTGATGCCTCTCTTTGTCCAAATACTTGATAAGAGCTTTGTTAAAGGTAGGACCAACGAGAGTCTTTGAGCACTTATAGGGGAATTAATCAATTAATACTCCTGGGCTACAGTTATTCAACCAAATATGAACACACCTGATTGTATTATCATTCAGTCTTGTCTATAATGGCATGAGAATTGGTCAAATGCCTTTCTGTTCACAGCATTTTCCTGATTAATCCACTACGCTTATTCAAAAAGGGAAGTATTCAATTTTATTCTTGGCAAACCTATGTGAGTTCCTACATACCATCGCCTTTTCTTCTTAGGGTTCAGAAAATATCTCTTTTTATAGTCTGTGCAAGAACTTTGCTGTGGATTGATATCAAACTTACATTTTGGCTGAGCTTTGAGTGACTCAGAAAGGGGCTGGGTTCAGGCTGGGATGTGTGGAGCCTGGAGTGGTGGCAAGGCAAAGGCCAGCAGGGATAGTGAATAGAGGCCTCAGTGATGAGGTGGGTGGGTTGGTTAAGTGCACAGGTGATTGGGCTGGCTAATTAGGGTAGGGAATTGACTAGCTGTCAGTGAGGTGAACTGAAGAATCCACCCTATGAAGGTGTCAAGGGGCAGGGAAAGAACAAGAATGGAATCAGGGTAGATGTCTCTTCAGAGAGCAGCCAGCTGGGCAGAGAAAGGCTGGAGGCTGAAGCTTGATTAATATACACTATGGTAGAAACCATGAAAGCCCAAGGATCCAGGAGGTGAAGCTGATGTAAGTCAAGGGTGAGAAACGGTCTTGGGGAACTGAGGCCTCATCGGGTCTTCTGATGAGACAGCTGTATTCCCTGTCTCAGCAAATGATGCCAACTACCCAGTTGTCCAAACCAGAAACCTGGTGTCCTCCTGGAGTCCTGCTGCTCCCTCAGTCTCCCCATAGCCACTTGAATTATCAAGCCCTATCATTCCTACCGCTAATATTTATACCTCAAATAGTTCTCAATGCCCATTTCTCTATCACCCTTGCCACTGTCATCTCTCTCCCTGCCACCCCAATTTTTTATTGTGGTAAAATATAAATAATATATAATTTACCATCTTAAGAATTTTTTGTTGTTGTTGTTTGTTTTTTTGTTTTTTAGACAGGGTCTCACTCTGTCACCCAGGCTGGAGTGCATGGTGCTATCTCGGCTCATTGCAACCTTTGCCTCCCGGATTTAAGCAATTCTCCTGCCTCAGCTTCCTGAGTAGCTGGGATTACAGGCACGTGCCACAACGCTCAGCTAATTTTTGTATTTTTAGTAGCGATGGGGTTTCACCATGGTGGCCAGGCTGGTCTTGAACTCCTGACCTCAGGTGATCTGCCCGACTCACCCTCCCAAAGAATTCTTAAGTGTACAGTTCAGTGGAATTAAATACATTTACCATGTTGTGAAACCTCACCATCATCTGTCTCTGGAACACTTTCCATCTCATAAAACTGGAACTCTGTGCCCGTTAAACAATTATTGGCCAGTTTCCTCTTCCTCAGCCTCTGGCAACCAACACTCCACTATCTCTATGATTTTGACTAATTCTAAGTACTTCATATAAGTGCATTCATACAGTACTTTTCTTTTTGTGACTGGCTTATTTCACTTAACATGTCACTTAACATATCTTGTAACATGTTACTTAACATTTCACTTAACATGTTCATCCATGTTGTAGCATATGTCAGAATTTCCTTCCTTTTAAAGGCTAAATAATATTCTATTTTATGTATATATCATATTTTGTTTATCCAATTATTCATTGATGGATGCTTGGGTTACTTCCATTTTTTAGCTATTGTGAATAATGCTGCTATAAATGTGGACATACAAATAGCTCTTTGAAAAGTGGGATTAATGGATCATATAGCAATTCTACTTTTAACTTTTTGAGGAACCATAATACTGTTTCCACAGTAGCTGCACTATGTGACATTCCCACCAGCAATGCACAAGGGTTTCAATTCTCCATATCGTCCTAACACTTGTTATTTTCTAATTTTTTGATACTAGCCATCCTAGCGGGTGTGAAGTGGTATCTCATTGTAGTTTTGATTTACATTTCCCTAATGGTAAGTGATGTTGAGCATCTTTTCATGTGATTATTGGTTATTTGCCTATATTTTAGGAGAAATGTCTATTCAAGTCCTTTGCCCATTTTTTAATTGGGTGGTTTTGTTGTTGAGTTTTAGGGCTTTATATATTCTGCATTTGAATCCCTCTTGAGATACAGGATTTGCAAATATTTTCTCACGTTCTGTGAGTTGCCATTTTACTCTTAATAGTGTCTTTCGATGCACAGAATTTTTAAATTTTCATGATGTCTAACATGTCTATTTAAAAATTTTTGTTGCCTATGTCTTTGGTGTCATATCCAAAAAAGTCATTGCCAAATCTATGTTGTAAAGCTTTGCTGCATGTTTTCTTTGAAGAGTTTTATCATTTTTAGCTCTTGTGTTTAAGTCTTTGATGCATTTTCAGTTAATTTTTGCATATGTTCTTAGTTAAGGATCCAACTTCATTATTTTGCATGTGGATATTCAGATTTTCTAGCACTACTTGTTTAAAAGACTGTCTTTTCCCCTATTGAATGGTCTTGCATTCTTGTCAAAAATAATTTGACTCTTGTCATCTCACTCTTGAATCACAAGTCCTCTAGCCTCCAGACATGGCTTCCCACTCAGTCTGTGTATTGTGGTTACAGCCCTTATTTTGAAATAAACTTGATCATATCTCTCTCGGGCTTAAAAAGTCTTCAGTGGTTTTCCTGGCACCTTCAGAATAAAATAAAGCCCTTCAGCATGGGATACCTGCCCCTTCCTAGGGATGCTCCCCTGCTTCATCTTGCATGCCTCAGACTCTGGTGGTCTGTCTACTGGTTGATCGTAATGCTCTTTTGTGCTATTGGACATGTTACTCCTGCTGCCAGAATATCTGACTCCCACCTAACTCCCATTCACCTAACTCCCATTCACCTACTTGCTGCTCTACTCAGTATGTCTCCTCTGTCTACCACAACCTGCTCCCCATTATGAGAAACGTGCCCTTTGAATGCCCTTGTCTTACTTCTTTCTTTTTTCTTTTTTTTTTTTTTTTTTTTGAGACGGAGTCTCGCTCTGTCGCCCAGGCTGGAGTGCAGTGGCGCGATCTCGGCTCACTGCAAGCTCCGCCTCCCGGGTTCACGCCATTCTCCTGCCTCAGCCTCCCGAGTAGCTGGGACTACAGGCGCCCACAACCGCGCCCGGCTAATTTTTTGTATTTTTAGTAGAGACGGGGTTTCACCGTGGTCTCGATCTCCTGACCTTGTGATCCGCCCGCCTCGGCCTCCCAAAGTGCTGGGATTACAGGCGTGAGCCACCGCGCCCGGCCGTCTTACTTCTTTCATAGAACATAATTGCTCTGTGTTGGAATGATAGATTTATCTGCTTTTCTCCTCTCTAGATTGTGAGATCCATGAGAGCCCAGAAAATATTTTAGGATCCCTAGTGCTTAGCACAGAGCTTGGCATATGGAGGTGAGCAAAAAGATTTATTGAATCCAGTTGTCCATCTACTCATCCATTCAATATGAATGAGAGAACAGCCCTTTTTTTTAAGAGGGATGGCCTTTTCTTAAAAGACCTGTATCTTGAAGCATTATTTTCCCCTATTCAAGGCCCGGTTTATTAGGTCCTGATACTTAATGGTGGTAAAAGGGTATTATTATTGGAAGGTTGGGTATGTCAGAGGCACAATAGTAGTTCAGACAGTGAACTGAAGCTTTTTTGCCTGGAATTCACTGGCTTCTTTGATGAGGATAGGAAGTAGCCTAGGACTATTGCTGCGACATGACATCAATCTTGGTGGCTAAGAGGAAGGGGCTGTGAAGGAGGGGGTGGACTTGGGAGATGAAGAGTTCCTGTGGCTCCAGTCCACCAGAATGGATGACCTAGGCAACAAAAGTAAGACTGGGAAGTGTTTTTCGTCTACTTAGAGTTTGGGATATATGGATGAATTGAGTGAAATGAGGATTTTGGTGAGTATCTCTACTAGGTTACTGACAGGGATGGGTTCTCCAGGGATTCAGCTGAATCTTATAGGTAGATCTGATCTGGTGAAAGATAAGGTATAAATTGGCCTGTCAACAGGACATTCGTACTGGTAGTTATTACTACCTTGATGGCTTTAAGAGATTTTGGGGGCTGGGAAGAAGTAGAGTAAATGTAGCCAAACAGATGGATGTATTAGGGAAAATATAGCTGTAAGGAGCAGTGAGAGCTTAGTGATGGTGGCAGTAGAGCATAAAGACAAATTGTCTTTAACTTTGGCTTTGCAAAAATTGGGGCATAAACTGGGGCTATATTACTGAAGCAATCCGATTAGGAAGATTCATAAAAATGAAATGCATTTCATATGCACATCTGGGCAGCTGTAGCCACTGTAGGTTTCTTGTAGGTCTGATAGAAAATGAGCTCTGTTGGTGAACACCTTAGCCAATATGATGAATAGTAGTGAAAGGCTGTACCTTGGGAGGCTCAGGATTATACCGGTGTACCTATCACTGAGAGTTACTAGGCATATGACAGACTGAATGAAGAGTTGACCTAGGGACACTCCTTGAATATGTCCCCTTTTTTTGATCAGCATATCCTTCTAATCTCCTAGGAGTTCCAGTTTACAAAATGTAATAGTGGGAATAAACTAAGAAGTAAGGCATGATTACCCTATCTGGGTGTTAGGGGTACTTGGCCTCTGTGATTGACACAGAGGCCAAACCATGCTATAGTCTGTGCCTTTTCCTGCTGCTTTCTGCTGAGAGATGCAAAGGACGGCAAGGCTGAGTTGTAAATTCTTGTACATTCTTGTCCATTGATCCTGCTGCCTTGAGCAGGGCCAGGTCAAGCCAGTCCTATGTGTCTAGAACATAAACCCTGTGGTTTTGGACACTCAGGGTGCTGTGTGTGTTGATGCTGAATGAGTAGGCTTGGTGCTTAGTTGAGCTTTCAGAACCCTGGAAATGCTTGAGTTTGCAGTGACTCATGCACAGTAGAATGGAATGCCTGATTCTGCATCCCTCTAGACAGGGTCAACAGGATCAAAACATGACCTTGATGGCCAAGCCAAGTTCTCTTTTTCCCAAAGGGTTTTCTGCCCTATTTAATATGGTAGCCAGTAGCCATATGTGACTATTTATATTAAATTTAAATTAATCAAAATTTAAAAATTAGTTACTTAGTCACACTAGCTACATTTTACATGCTCAGTAGCCACATAAAGCCAGTGGCTGCTGTATTGAACAGTGCTGATTATGGAACATTTCCATCACTGCAAAAGGTTCTCTTGGACAGCACTAATCCAGATCTCTTTGTAGGAGAAGAATTGGCACCTGGGGCCGCCTAATCTTCAAGGGGCACATTGCAGAGCATGGTGTTGACCCATCTGGATACCATGTTTGAAGTTGACATGGCCCAGAATTTGACTTCCACCAGTTAAAAATATACTTCGACAGTTTTGTATTTAACCTGTAAATCCAGAAGCATGACAGGGCCTTCTGGATGGAGCACTGTGAAATTAGCGTACACTTCAAACCCTCTTCCCTAAAAGATCATGCGCTACCGTGCTCTACATGGTAGACCTGTCTCGTAGTGTAGGCTTCAGCAGATACTCTTTGACAAATAATTGGTTCTGTGCTGCTGATAAGCCTAATAAGTGAAAGATGGTCTTTCTCTTAAAAAATTGAGATATATGATACCAGTCTCATAAACTCTAATTCACAAGCGCTGGCATTATGAGAGGCACTTAAAGCATGAATGGCATTAAGATTATCCTTTAATTTTGCAGTAGGCAAATGACCTCCCAAAGATATTCACTTCCTAATCCCCAGAATTTGGGAATACGTTACCTTACATGACGAAGGGGATTTTGCAGATGTGAGGAAGTGAAGGATTTTGAGACGGGGAGACTATCCTGGATAATCCCAGTGGGACCCATGTAATCACACAAGTCCTTAAAAGTGGAGAACTTTTCCCTGCTGTGGTCACAGAAAAAAATGCAACCAATGTAAGAAGGGTCAGAGAGATTCAACATTGTTGCCTTTGAAGGTAGAGGAAGTGACCACAAGCCGAAGAATGCAGACAGGCTCTAGAAGCTGGGAAAGGGAAGGAAACGTATTCTCTGCAGAGCTACCAAAATGAATATATCCCTGTCTACACCTTGATTTTAACCTGGTGAGACCTGTATTGGGCTTCTAACCTACAGAACTCTAAGATAATAACTATATGTTGTTGAACCTGCTAAGTTTGTGGGAGTTGTAACAATAGCATTAGGAAATTAATACACCTTTTATACAGTGGAGGATGACTAAATAATTTATTTTGAAAAATACAACTGTCACAAGGATGAAATATTCATGATCACAAATTAGTGCATTCTTAACTGTGGATAATTATGTATGAAGCCAAATTGTAATAAAACTGTTATTTGCCAAACATAGAAACGTTGCTTTGTGACTAGGCTGAGTCCAGAAGGTTATTCTCTCTGCTTCTACCTGTTATATATCTGGGCAAGTGTAAGGCCTTTGCAGGTGAATCCAGTAGAGAACATGCTAAGAATGAGCAGCAGTCATGCACGACTCTATCACTGAAAGCCTTCTAGCCATTTCATAGCTTCACTTCCCTGGTTTTATTTTTTCAGAGAGGACTAAAGGAGATGAATGGATAATAAACTATTGCTAAAAACTTGGTCTTGATGAACTCTTTGATGCGGGGCTATGGGGGGATGGTGATGGGTGGGTACCATGGGATCAATAGCCCTGCACCAGCTCAGAGGTATAATTGTGAGGCTGATGGAAATGCTCATCAGGGAGAAGGAAATCAGGACCACAGCTTCTGAGGACTGAACATGCTCTCAACTCTCAAATATAGAATCATTATTGGCCTTGGCATTCATGGTGTTAGCCTTGACTCAGATGAGAATGCCTCAACCCTTCCTAAGTTCTCCGAGGCCCCTGAGTAGACTGTCACTAGGACCTGGGGACATGGAGCTCAGTTAATGGCCTCTTATTTTTACTATGCCATAGCACCCACCTGACTTCCGGAAGGCATTGCTTCACTTTCATAGACAGAAGATGTAACAGCTGCCACGAAGATCCCTGGAGCTCTGCCCAGCGATTCTCACTCCCAGCTGGGTAGCTGACCAATTTTCCCTGAGAAGACATGGTTTCCTCCAGCAGCAGCAGAAGGAGTCATGGGTTTTTCTGTTTCATGGCTCAAACTGTTGTGACTCAGAATTATACTAGGACAGGGCCCTGACTTATTCTTCTGGGCTGGGCTGAGTGAGGCCTGGCTGAGTGCACCTGGTTACACAGGTAGGGGTGGAATCAAACACTGGAGGTACCCATAACGCTGGTTAGGAGGATAACTAGCTAGAATAAGGTTGGCAAGAACTGGGTGAGCAGGGATAGGAATTAAGACTGAGGACTGGGCTGAGGGTAGGTCAGGGGTTCTGGCAGCAACACAGCTGGAATGAATGGAGAAGCACACACACACCAAAAAAACCAGGCTAAGAAGAGCCTACATCAAGCTTGGCCAACCCACGGCCCGCGGGCTCCATGTGGCCCAGGATGGCTTTGAATGTGGCCCGGCACAAATTTGTAAACTTTCTTAAAACACTATGAGATTTTTTGGTGATTTTTTAAGCTCATAACTATTGTTAGTGTTCATATGGTTTTTTTTGTTTGTTTGTTTTTTGTTTTTTTGAGATGGAGTCTCGCTCTGTCACCCAAGCTGGAGTGCAGTGGTGCAATCTTGGCTCACCACGACCTCCACCTCCCAGGTTCAAGTGATTCTTCTGCCCCCGCCCCCAGAGTAGCTGGGATTACACGTGCTCGCCACCATGCCCAGCTAATTTTTGTATTTTTAGTAGAGAGAGGATTTCACCATGTTGGCCAGGCTGGTCTCGAACTCCTGACCTTAAGTGATGTGCCCGCCTTGGCCTCCCAGAGCGCTGGGATTACAGGCATGAGCTGCTAGGCCCGGCAGTGTTAGTATATCGTATGTGTGGCCCAAGATAATTCTTCTTCCAGTGTGGACCAGGGAAGCCAAAAGATTGGACACCCATGGCCGAGATGGACATGAAGCCAGGTAAGTACATGGCAGGTAAGCTGAGCTCCAAATGGGAGGCAGTGGGATATCACAGTCAAGAGCATGGGTTTTTCATTCACTTACATAGATTTGAATTTAAATCCTGTCCTCCCAATTACTAGCAGTGTCATTTGGGGCAATTTACTTCTTCCCGCCCCAGTTAATTTATCTCTAAAATTGGGATAATAATATGTATCCTGCAGGTGATTGTAAGAATTAGAAATAAGGCATACAACATGCCTCACACATTGCTTCTCTGACTGGATTCACAAATGTACTCTTGGGAGTCCAAAAGTTCTCCACAAAAATTTTATCTTAAGTTCTTAACCTTTTTTACATGTATTTTAAAGAGCAGTTTTAGGTTAATATCATATTTGAGAAGACAATACAGAGAACTCTCTCTCGTGGTAGTTTATAATCTATCCCCATTGCTTCATCTGGATTATCATTCCCCACCATTGACATCCTGCACCAAAGTGGTACATTTGTTACAATTGATGAGGCAGAATTGACACATCATTGTTACCCAAAGTTCATAGTTTACATTAGATTTACTCTTGATGTTGTAGTTATAATATCCCATGGGTTTTTAACAAATGTAGCATGACATGTATCTATCATTATTGAATCATACAGAATATAGGCATGTCTCAGAGATATCATGGCTTGATTCCAGACCACCACAATAAATCAAATATTGCAATAAGGTGAGTCATATGAATTTTTTATTCCCCAGTGCATATAAAAGTTACATTAAAACTATACTATGTTATATTAGGTGTGCAATGGCATTATGTCTAAAAAACAGCATACACACCTTAATGAACAAATAGTTTATTGTTTAAAGTGCTAATGATCGCCTAAGCCCTCAGCCAGTTGTCATCTTTTTGCTGGTCGATGTTGATGGCTGCTCACTGATCAGGGTGGTTGTTGCTGAAGGTGGTAGGTGGCTGTGGAAATTTCTTAAAATACAACAACAATGAAGTCTACCACATTGATTGACTCTTCTTTCATGAAAGAGTTTTCTGGAGTAGGCAGTGCTATTTAACAGCATCTTACCCACAGTAGAACTTCTTTCAAAATTGGAGTCAAACCTCCCAAACCCTGCCACTGTTTCATCAACTAAGTTTACATAATGTTCTAAATCCTTTGTTGTCATTTCAACAATGTTCACAGTATCTTTACCAGGAGTAGATAACATCTCAAGAGACCGCCTTCTTTGTTCATTCATAAGGAGCAACTCCTCATCTGTCAATTTCTATCATGAGATGGCAGCAATTCAGTCCCATCTTCAGGCTCCACTTCTAATTCTAGTTCCCTACCTATTTCTACCACATTTGCAGTTACTTCCTCCACTGAAGTCTTGAATCCCTCAAAATCATCCATAAGGGTTAGAATCAACTTCTTCCAAACTCCTGTTTGTGTTGATATTTTGACCTCCTCCATGAATCATGAATGTTCTTAATTACGTCTAGAAGAATCATCTCCAGAAGGTGTTCAATTTACCTTGCCTAGATCCACCAGAGGAAGCACTGTCTATGACAGCTATAGCTTTATGAAATGTATTATATTTCTTAAATAGTAAAACTTGAAAGTTGAAATTATATTTTGATCCATGGGCTGCAGAATGAATGTTGTGTTAGCAAGTATGAAAACATCATTAAACTCCTTATACATCTCCATCAGAGCTCTTACATAACCAGTGCATTGTCAATGAACAGTAATATTTTGAAAGGAATCTTTTTTTTCTGAGCAGGTCTCAACAGTGGACTTAAAATATTCAGTAAAACCATGCTGTAAAAAGATGTGCTGCCATCTAGGCGTTGTTATTCCATTTATAGAGCACAAAGCAGATTTAGCCTAATTCTGAAGATCCCTAGGATTTCTTAAATAGTAAATAAACATTGGCATCAACTTAAAGTCACTAGCTGCCTTCACCCCTAACAAGAGAGTCAGTTTGTCCTTTGAAGTCTGAAGCCAGGTATTGACTTCTCCTTTCTAGCTATAGAAGTTCTAGGTGGCATCTAGATGACATCTTCTCCCAATAGAAAGCTGTTTTGTCTATGTTGAAAATCTGTTGTTTAATGTAACCACCTTCATCAATGATCTTAGCTAGATCTTCTGGATCTTGCACTTTTATGTGCACGAAGATGTCTTTTATGTTAAGGAGATGACTTCTTTCCTTAAACCTCATGAACCCACTTCTGGTGGCTTTAAACTTTTCTTCTGCGGCTTCCTCACCTCTCTCAGTCTTCATCGTACTGAAGAGACATGCTCTGAATTAGGCTTTGGGCTTAAGAGAATGTCGTGGCTTGTTTGATCTTCTATTTAGACCACTAAAACTTTCTTCATGTCAACAACAAGGCTGTTTCACTTTCTTATGATTTGTGTGGTTACTGGAGTAGCACTTTTAATTTCCTTTAAGAACTTTTCTTTTGCATTTACAACTTGGTTAACAGGAGCAAGAGGACCTGCTTTTGGCCTGTTTCAGCTCTGGGCATGCCTTCCTCACTAAGCTTAGTCATTTCCAGCTTTTGATTGAAAGTGAGAGATGTGTGATTCTTCCTTCCACTTGAAAAGCTAGAGGCCATTATAGGGTGATTAATTGGCCTAATTTCAATGTTTTTGTGTCTCAGGGCATGGGGAGGCCTGAGGAGAAGGAAAGAGATGGGAAAATGGCTGGTTTCTGGACCAGGAAGCACAGACACACATTTATTGATTAGGTTTACCATCTTATATGGGTGCAGTTTGTGTCACCCCCAAACAATTACAATAGTGACATCAAAGACCACTGATCACAGATCACCATAACAGATATAATATTGAAATATTGCAAGAATTACAAAAATGTGAGCCAGAGCCATGAAGTGAGCACCTGCTGTTGGAAAAATCGCACTGATAGATCTTGCTCAACACAAGCTTGCCACAAACCTTCTTTAAAAAAAACAATGCAATGTCTGCAAAGGGAAATAAAGTGAAGTGCAATAAAACAAGGTGTATCTGTAGTTGTGCTGCTGCAAAAATTATCTGTGCTGTGTCTATTCATCCTTTCCCCCTCCCAATCCCTGGCAACCACTGATCTTTTTACTGTCTCCATAGTTTTGCCTTTTCCAGAATGCCATACAGTTGGGATAATAAAGACAGTATGTAGCCTTTCCGACTGGCTTCTTTCACTTAGCAGTATGCATTTAAGCTTCTTTCATGTCTTTTCATGGCTTGGAAACTCATTTCTTTCTAGTACTGAATGATATTTTATTGTCTGGATGTATCGCAGTTTTTAAAATTCATTTACCAACTCTTAACTTTTAATCCAGTGATTTTGAAGCTGGGGCCTTTGGAGATCTGGGCTGAATGTGTATTCTTGAGGACTCAAGAGTTTTAGAATTTGAGAGATAACTAGCCAAGCATATAGTATGTGCTCAATAAGTATAATAATTAGTGACAGAATTGCAACTATTGTAAAAGAAGCTAAAAGTGTTGTGAAGCAGGGCTGGGTGGGGCCTGTGTTCACAAGCTTTCTCCCAGAGAGGAGAGGCATGTCAACGGGATTTGTAGTCAACGCAGTTTATTTGCAGCTAGAGAGGGTTTGAACTTCCTGACAGCTGCCTGGGGCTGCCCAGGCTTCAAGGGCCACATTCCTGGGGCAGTTGCTGGACACTACTGTGGCCTGACAGTTTCTGACAGCCCCGTTTTTAAAACTTGGAACATTTTCTTATCTTGAGTTTTCTGGCACTGTTCGCTTGCTCAGTGATTTCCAGAGATTACGGTGTGATTCCTCAATTACCTCTGAAAGGTCTTCCTGTTCCCTGGGCTGTAGTTCATGGGGCCTGGAGACCTGAACTCATTTGGGCTGCTCGGGGCTGCCTAAATCTCTGCCCATCCATCTTTAGCTTCTGTTCTCTCTTAACCATCTGTGTTCTGCTCCACTAATATTGAAGATTTTGCTTCCAGATGGCAAGGCTAGAGTAAAATTGCAGCTGGGCAGTGCCATCATCTGTTCCACCATCTACCCCAGGCCAGCGCCTTCCTTTGTTCATCTTCTTACCTGAAACACAATTTTACAAGGTCCATGTTTTGCCATCTGAGCATTGCACAGGCCTGAGGTCAGAGCTGTGACCATGACCCAGCCTTTCCTGCGCTGTCCTTTGTCTATGCTCCTCTCTACCTGCATAGTGAAATGCTCCCTGCACTGACACACAGCTCAGGAGTTTAAGTACCCCCTCCCTTGTGTTCATCTGGATTATGCCTTATTATATTTTCAGAATTTCATTTTTTTAGAGCTCTCTGCTTCTTAAGTCATATTTTGTTTTAGGGACAGGGTTGTCAACCCTGGCTGCACATTAAAATGATTGGAGAAATCAAACCTCTAGGGTATGGTTTTCCAGTTAATCATAAAAAATCTCTCATGTTTAGGTTCTCCACATAATGATAAAAGAAAAAAAGTATTAAAATGAGCTGCATCAAAATTAAACATTCCTGTTCACCAAAAGCTACTGTTAAGAAAAAGAAACAAATCACAGACTGGCAGAAAATATTTGCTACACATATATCTGACGAAGTACTTATAACCAGTATAGATTAGCAATTGCTACAATTCAGTAATAAAAAGAAGAAATTGATCAAGCAGCTTGAACAGGCACTTCACAAAGGAAAATTTGTAAATGATCAGTAAACACAAAAAGGCACTTAACATCATTAGTCATAATGGAAATGTGAATTAAAACCTACTAACATGGCTAAAATTTAAAAATGACAACATCAAATGTTGGCAAGGATGCAGACCCACTGGAACTCTTTGTTTCTGGTAGGAGTATAAAGTGGTACAACCACTTTGGATACCGGTCTGGCAGTTTCTTATAAAGTGAAAGATACACCTACCCAATGACCAAAAACACTACTTCTGGGTGTCTACCCAAGATAAATGAAAATAGGCACAAACTAGTAGACTTAAAAGCTTTATTAATAATAGCCCAAACTGGAAACCATCCAAATGTTCCTCAACTAGAAAATTAATAAACAAATTGTGGTATATCTCTACCATAAAATACAGCTCAGTAATAGAGAAGGAGCAAACGACTGCTTCCCATGACAACACAGATGAACCTGGAAAACATGATGCTGCGTGGAAGAGATCACACACAAAAGGGCACCTACTACATAATTCCACTTATATAAAGTTTTAGAACAAGTAAACTAAGATACAGAGAACCAGAGCGGAGGTTGCCTCTAAGACAGGGCATCTATGAGTGTCTGGAAACTGCCAGAGATAACTTTCTGGAATGATGTGTCTGATGCCTTGATAATGGTGGGTGTTACAAGGCATAGGCATTTATCAAAACCCATTTTCAAATGGTGTCTTAAGTGTTGTATATTTAATATCTACATATGAAATTTACAAATTATATATCAATAAGGAGAATGAAAATTTTTAAATGTTCCCTAGATGATTTTGCTACACAGTAAGTGTTGATTCAATGCTTCACTGGCTCAGTTCATAAAATGTCTCTGTCTTTTCCCTTCAGTTTGAAACCTTCATTCCTAACATCCAGGCCCTTTGTCTGCCAGCACCATATTTCAGTCTCTCGTAATTAGGAACCCAATAACACCATGAACACTCACCAACGATGTCTTTTTTCAATACACCAACCTTACCTCCCTGTTAGACAAAATGAAATCTAAAACACCAGGTCTCCTTTCTGAGCAAGGGAGTTATCAGTTGGATAAAGGGAAAAATGACTGCCATTCCAGGTGGATAACTGGAAGAATGACTTCTTGTAGGAGAATGAAATGTGTAGTAGCTGCCAAGGAGGTGATGTCCTTTGGTCCTGCCTCTTATCTGTAAGCAGAAATGGATGTGTTCATATTATGTTTTGGGAACGCATTTTTGATCCACTTCATCAGACGAGCATCTTTTTGCTCCCAGGCTTACTGATTTTGACGTAGTTGAATACGTTCTTATTTAACGTGAAATTCTGTGTTTCTTTTTGTTAGATGTACTTCTTTTGAGTAAAACATACTTTTAAAAATTACTGTTTCCATTCTAACTTCTCTCTTGCCAAGACCCAAGGATATCTGGGAGAATTTTCTTTCTTTTCTTTTTTTCTTTTTCTTTTTTTTTTTTTTTTTTTACCATGATGTGTTTATGTGTTCAGACTACTTATTACCCATCTTTGCCATATTTTCTTATCTGTGGAGATGCTGAGACCTAATTTAGCTTATTTTCTGAAAAGCCAGTGTCAAATACCTGTGAGCAATACAGAAGAAATAGATCACCTACTCAGCAGCTTTAACTGTGTAGGACTCAGCTAATAACGAAAAGTAAGCCACAAAGAGACCCTGAAGACACAAAATGGATGTCATAAAATCCACACACTCTCCTCAGAGGCCAGCCCATTGGAGTCTCACTCACAGTCAATTTCCTCTCACCTGGGACACAGGTGTAACATCTTCACAGCTTGGTTAGAAGCACCAAGTTAGAAGACAGAACAAAGATGGCCCTTATGGTCAGCTGTATTGATAGCTATAAAAAGGGACAACTGACAGGAGAGAAGAGACAATCCTTTTCATCTTCACTTTACCCTATTAAAATCAAAACGAGCCTGGGCATGGTGGGTCATGCCTGTAATGCCAGTGATTTGGGAAGCCAAGGAAGGACAACTGCTTGAGCCTAGGAGTTTGAGACCAGCCTAGACAACATGGTGAAACCCCATCTTTACAAAAAATACAAAAATTTGCCTGGTGTGGAAGCACATGTCTATAATCCCAGCTACGAGGGAGGCTGAGGAGGGAGGCTCACTTGAGCCCAGGAGTTCAAGGCTACAGTGAGCTATCATGGTGCCACTGCACCCTCAGCCTGGGCAACAGAGTGACACACTGTCTCTAAGAAGAAAAAAAGAAAGAAAAATAAATAGAAAGATCTAGCAGCTAGCTATTTGTTTCAGGGGCACCCATGTAAAATCATTCTCAAGAAGCTCTAGAGGCATGACACATTTGAGGTCAATGCGAAACAGTCATTGATGGTAGTGCCTTTAAGCCATCAAGAAAAGGCCAAATGTTCCATGCAATACTCTTTGAAAAAGGCAGAGAAGTGTGTAATGTGGTTTAGAAAGGTCTGTATCAAATTGGGCAGAAATAAAAGTTTTGACTGTTTAAGTGAGTAAGGTGCAGGATCTCAAACCTTCACTGTCCTGGCATAGTGACCTTGAGGACAGTTCTGGGGTAATGACAGTCATGGAAGCAGAACCAGACCCTCTCTGCTATCTTCCATAAGCAGCCCATTCCCCCTTTCTGGATGGGGGAGTGCCCTCCTGTAACTGCAGCCATTGCTGCATGGGTCTCAGCTCCAGTCCGCCACTCCTTGTTCACAAAGCACCTGCTACCTTTCTTCCTTGAAGCCTCTGCCACCTGCCACCCCATCTCCTCCTTGGACCTCCAAATCCGACAGACTCTGGTTATCTCTGGGTGGACTCTTCATTCTCCAAATCCATCAGAGGCTCATCTCTTAATCCCATGAATCTGAAATAAAAAGTAGCAATTCATAAAGAAGTTCTACAGATGAAATGTTAATGACACTTGGAATTTTTTAAAAACAATCCAGCAGGAGTAGGGATAGGAAAGGCGTAGGCAAAACAAGATGGCTATTGACAATTGTTGGGGCTGGGTGATGGTTTCATGGGGCACGCCGCCTCTCTTTGTGTATATTTTTAAACATGTCCATTTAAAAAGGAGGTTGGCTATAGTAGCTTACACCTGTCATTCTATTACTCTGGGAAGCCAAGGGGGGAGGATGATTTGAGGCCAGGAGTTCTTGACCAAACTGAGCAACATAATGAGATCCCATCTCTACAAAAATTTTTTAAAAAATTAGCTGAGCATGGTGGTGGACACCTGTAGTCCCAGCTACTCGGGAGGCTGAGAAAGAAGGATTGCTTGAGCCCAGGAGGTCGAGGCTGCAGGGAGCCATGCTGTGCTACTGCACTCCAGCCTGGGTGACAGAGTAAGACTCTATCTTTAAAACAATGAAAATTAAAAATTTTAAAAATTTTAATTTTTTAAAAAAGTTACAAAGAAGATATAAGATGTCATAACGCCTAATGAAGTTCTCATATCTTCATGGGTTTCTGGACAGAGAGTGTACCCTCACTTTACTGTTAGCCTAAGATTGCTCAAAACATCTGGAAGTTATCATTTGAAAAAGAGTCTCACAAGTATGCCTGCCTGTCACTGTTCAATATACGTTACAGTGCAGATTATTCAGAGCAGCATTAAGGCATCAACATAAGTGCAACTCCATGGAGTCAGGGACAGAGGTCAAGGTGAAGTGTTTCTTTACCTTTGAAGACTTCTGGCACCCAGGCTGCACCTACACTTCAGCTCAGAAATCCAGGTATCAGGGAAGTGAGGGGTGAAGTCTGAACCCATGTGAACTATACATTTTGGGACTTGAATCTTCGGGAACTTGGCTCTCTTTGATGAGAAATTACTTCCCTCCTCCACTGGCTCAGCTTTTCTTCTCTCGCCTTCCCTTTCCTCCCTCCTCTCTTCCTCTTCTTTCCCCTTCCTCTCTTCTTCCTCTTCTTTCCCCTTCCTCTCTTCTTCCTCTTTCCCTTCCTCTCTTCCTCCTTCCTTTCTTCCTTCCTCCTTTTAAGTCACCACCACCACCAACACTACAGAAACCTATAGCATGTTCATGTCAGAACTTCTAAAGAGTTGTTGTAAAGATTAAGATACAAATGTGGAAGAAAGAAATTTAAATTCATTAGAATAATTTTGATCATCATAATTAAAACAATTTTCCTTTATCGTGGACACTTCCAAACATGTAAATGTCTGACTAATCCAATGAACCCCTTGTACTAATCACTCACCTTCAGTAGAGTTGGCCAGTCTCTATTTCATCCTTTCATCTTTTTCCCCAATCATGCCCATCCTCCTCCTCACCCCACCTGAGATTACTTCAAAACAAATCCAAGGCATCATATTGTTTCATCTGTAAATAATTCAGCAGTATTTATAAGAGATAATCTCTTATTTTAAACATAATCACAATACCAATGCATCTAAAAAATAACAATAATTCATTAATATTATAAAATATTCAGTCGGTTCTCAAATTTCCCTGATTATCTCCTTTTTATTCTTGGTTTGTTCAAATGCGGACCCAGATAAGACCCACGCATTGCATTCTGCTGAAAGAGCTCTTGTCGCTCATAGTCTGTAGACTTCCCTGCCCTCTTGTTTTCTTGCCATTTATTGATTGAAGAAACTGAGCTATTTGTTTTGCAGAATTTTTACCATTCTGCATTTTGCTGATTGCATCCTCATGGTATCGTTTAACATGTTCTTGTAATTCCTGTAATTACCCAGAATTCCTGTAATTACCTGTAATTCCTATCAGCTGATGCTTATACCTAGAAGCTTGTCATTATTAGTAGCAATATCAAAAACTTCACTTCTGAGACTGGCAATTTCTACATCTGACATCTTACCACAGTGAATAAGGCAGCATCCCAAACTCTTCTGAGTCAATAAGAAAAGGATAACTCTTGCAGCAATGCCAAGTTCAGTTTCTGTTCACTTTGCAAAAAATGTGTGCCCACTACTAGACCCATGACTGTCAACTAGAATGTGCTGGGCCTCCTTTCCTGTCTGTGCAAGGGAATGGGCACGGCCAGGTGGAAAGAACATGAACTTGGGAGTCAGACAGCTCTAGATGTGAACTGACTTCACCTTTTATGAAGTACATAGCTTGTCTAGTGAATTCATATCTCCACTTCTCAGATTCCTTGTATACGAGGATAATGTCTATCTTACCAGGCTGCCAAGATGCACCTGACATGTAGTATGTGTTCAATAATTGTTTGTTTCTTTTCCAGCTCAGGTTAAAAATGAGAATTTTCAAGAAACCACAAACCCACAGAGTTTGTTTAGATCCAAACACAGATATGGCATTTACCAGCTTCGTAAACAATAGAGGAGGCTTTCAGGTAAGCCCCAAAAAGTACATTCAGAAAGGGGAAAGAATGTGGGGACAGGAACTATTGCTCCCCTTCTCTCCTTGTACTCAGAAAATCCAGGAAATTCTTCCTCAAGAAAGCATGACCCATTTCAGCCTAAAAGTGTGCTTTTCTCTGGACTGTGCTGGCTTGAGAACATATTTCTTTTACCAAAAAATGAGTTCACAGTAAGTGACTCAGAAGCATATGGATGAAATTTCCTTTAAGCCACTCAAGGGATTAGAAATTAAGGGAAAGAGTGCCTGGCAAAATGCATTTGGGGTTTTGCCAAGCCCAAACCAACCGAGAAATAGTTAAGACACAAGGCAGATCTCGAATGCTGCCAAGTTTACCCATCTTAGCAGGACAGGGATTTATAATTAGAGCTGCTCAGAAAAGCACTGCCTTACGGGTGGCAAAGGACAAAAAGGCTTTGTCCCCAACATCTCCACAGGCTGTGGTTTTCCAGATGGGCTCTTAAAGGTGTACACACCCTCTCCATCGCCAGAGTCCTCAAAGCCACCGCCTCTACCCAGCAAGGTTTGACTTCTACACCACGCCCCTGACATTCTCTCCAGGCCTCTTTTGTTTCTGGCGCAGGCTGGATGCATTACACTGTGAATTCCTGGATGAGGAAGAACAAATCTTGCGGAGTGTTCTGGAATTACAGTGGAGAGCCATAATGGGAAAATGTGACAAAGCAATTCCCTTCTCTGACATACACATTTTACCCCTATCTCTCACCTTTGTCACGTTTCCCCATTTCTTCACCTTCTGTGGGTTTCTTTTTCTGTAAAATGAAGGTATTGGATCTGCTGTTTTCTTTTTTCTTTTTTTTTTTTTTTTTTGAGACGGAGTCTCGCTTTGTCGCCCAGGCTGGAGTGCAGTGGCCGGATCTCAGCTCACTGCAAGCTCCGCCTCCCGGGTTTACGCCATTCTCCTGCCTCAGCCTCCCGAGTAGCTGGGACTACAGGCGCCCACCACCTCGCCCGGCTAGTTTTTTGTATTTTTTTAGTAGAGACGGGGTTTCACCATATTAGCCAGGATGGTCTCGATCTCCTGACCTCGTGATCCGCCCGTCTCGGCCTCCCAAAGTGCTGGGATTACAGGCTTGAGCCACCGCGCCCGGCCGGATCTGCTGTTTTCAAACTTTGCTACCTGGAGCCATTCGAGGGCCTGGCGGGGCCCAGTGGAAGTGGATGGGGAGATGGTGAGAAGGGATCTCTTCAAAAAAAGCAGGAGGGGGCTCCAACATAGCATTTCAAGGAAATCAAGGGATCCAAAGTTAAACAATTCGAAAATCACAAGTCTGGACGAAGTCTCATTTTCCCTTCCGAATGAACATGCCGGTGTGGTGTGCCTCAGTCTCCATTCACTAACCCAAATGTCCCCAAAGATGTGCACCAACTCTTCCGTCTAACATTCATCAGAGTGCTCCTGTGTGCCAGGCCGTCTGCTAAGCACTGGGCATACAGCAGTGAACAGAACCCCCAGGGGGCTCATAGACCAGTTGGGAAGATTGGCATTAAACAAATGAATATGTAAATCCAAATCAAGAGGTATCAACACCATGAAAGACAAAATCATGGTTGAAAGTTGAGTGGGTCTGGGGTTGGAGAGATACTGCCCTAAGCACCTACCCTCCCCACATGGCTTGCCTCTTGCCCCTTTATAGAATAACTAATCATTGTTCAGTCTTTGAAAGTTTCCATTTGAAAACATCCCTCTTCTACCTGACAGGAGGGTCAACACACCCAGAACACAAAGGAGCTGATGGGTTTAGTTAGCTGTTGCTGCAGAAAGCCAAGAGGATGAACTTGAGAGAACAGACTGAGGGCTTTAGATGGGTGAGTGTGGGAAAGGCTACAGCACTTGCTGTGCTGAGGAATAAATCCAGGTGGATCACCTGGAGGTGACCCAAAGTGCCAATGAAGTCCATGTCAATGGCCCTCTTCACATACTTCACTACTATATCTGGAGCTCTCCTGAACATCTTTCTCCCATTCCTCACTGAGTTTTGCTAGACGTGGCAAATGTTAACTCATTACCAACTCTTAATTCTATTGTTGTTTCTTTGCCCCTGTCTAGCTCTTTCTCTTTGTACATTTTGTAAAGAGAAAAGGAATTAAAACAAAACAAAACAAACAAAAAAAAACACTGAAACAACCTCTGGAGACATTTCCATGGTTTCTACTATAGGTAAGGGGCATACTCACCATTTCTGGCCTGCAGCATGCCGAGCCTCTTACCTGGGAGGGAGGTGGGGGAGCTAAGCAGAGGGAGACTGGCTTGGCTGCTTAAAGAGTGAAGACTCCTGCGGGGCACTAGATGGCAACATTTCTCCAAATCTAAACTTGGCGGGGCCCTGTGGACAGAAGGTCAACAGTGCGCAGTTGCCAATCCCAACACATTTTATGAAACCCAGGCTTGTGTGGAGGAGAAGACTGAAGCTAAATCTGGTGAACGGGAGGTCCTAACAGTCTATCTCTCAGAGCTCGGCCCATAGTAAGAGGCTAGTGGTGTTAACTATTTCTACCACTACCACCACCACTACTGCTACAACCATTGCCATCGTCACCACCACCACTATCACCACCACTACCACAACTAATTGACTTACTCATGTTGGTATTGTTTTCCTTGGTGCTGAAAATTAAACCCTCATTCAGACTAATTCTGGGAGGAGAGATCTAGTTAGCGATATACATCCTTTCAATTTTTTTTCAAATATATGCTACAACTAGATTAACAAACTGCTGCCTGGTATAGAAACTTGCGAGAATTGCTTTAATGAATAGATAAGAACGGTTTGTATCCGCACATCACTGCTTTTGGTAGATAAGTAGTTGGTTCTTATCTACTTAAGCAATATTTGAAAACAGTATTGTTCTATGTGAACTGAAAATCTACTCCGGAGTTGTGTTTGCATTGTCATTTTATTTAGCATGCGCTTTCTGCTTAGTAACCAGCCCCACTCCCAGGCCCTGTCCTTTTAATTAGTCACCTGTCATCATATTGAAGTGTTCCTCTTGAGACACCAGTGACCCATGGAGAGTCAAAACATGGCACTTGACACAGAAACAAACATTTGCTGAACTTATGTAATCGGGCTGGTCAGATGAACTGTTTCTTGGTGACCATGAATTGAACTTACAGGAAAGAACAGGAATCAAGGTGGTCAAGAGGGTGGGAATGTCAAGGGGAAGAGGGTCACCAAGCAGAGTTACAGGACCCAAATTTGACTGCTGGCCACTTGTGTAGATGCCTTAAAGCCCCAGTGCTGCATAGTTGCCACTTGACAGAGGTAGATTTTTTTGCATAGTTCCATTCATGTACTCAATCAACAGATAACAATTAACTTCTGACATGTGTCCAGTACGCTTTCAGGCTCTAGGAATACAGCACTGCACAAGGTCCCTGCCCTGATAAGGCTTACATGCTTGCGGAGGAGAGAAACAGAAACAAATAAACAAATTACTAAATATAATTCAGGTTTGATAATACAAAAAGTAATGCAGGATTCAGACACAGTGACAAGTAATGGTGGGTGGGGTGTGTGTGTGTGTGTGTGTGTGTGTGTGTGTGTGTTTGTGTGTGTCCTTTGATTTAGTTAGATTCATTAGGGAAGGCTGCTTGGAAGAGATGACATTTGAACAGACAGACTCGAATGAAATGAGGGGATGAGTCATGTAAGAGTCCCTCAGCTACAACTAAACCACGTATCACCATTATGGTGAACTGACATAAGTCAACTTGGTCATGATGCACCACTCTTAAGTTCTTTTTAGTTGAAAAGCATTGTTGAAAGATTAAGATAAATTAGTGCTCTGGTTTGAATGTATGTGTCCCTCCAGAATTTGTAAGTTAAAACTTACACTCCGAGGTGATGGTATTAAGAGGTGGGGCTTCAGGGAAGTGATTAAGTCCTGATGGCTCCACCCTTGTGAGTTGAATTAATGCCCTTATAAAAGAGGCTTCAGAGAGCCGCCTGACCGTTCATGCCTTCCACCATATGAGCACAGAGGAGGAGGCAGCATCTTGGAAACAGAGAACAGCCTTCTCCAGATACTGAATCTGCTGGTGCCTTAATCTTGGACTTCCCAGCCACTTAGGTTCTCTGGAAGCAGATACTAAGACAGACATTAAGATGGAGAAAGCTCGTCTCTACTAAAAATACAAAATTAGCCGGGAGTGGTGGCGCATGCCTGTAGTCCCAGCTACTCGGGAGGCTGAGGCAGGAGAATTGCTTGAACCCAGGAGGCAGAGGTTGCGGTGAGCCGAGATCATGCCACTGGACTCCAGCCTGGGCAACAAGAGCAAAATTCCATCTCAAAAGCGAAAACAATAACAAAACAAAAAAGCATACATGGCTAGCTAGTTCTGCTTTAAAAAAAAAAAAAAAAAGCTCCATATAATTAAATATCACAAAGAGTACAGACCATCTTTAAACTTCATTTATACTCATTACACTTGTTTTCTCTGGCTAGTTTACCAAAAGCACATGATTAGGAGTTTATCTATTTCCATGTTGGTAGAGCTTTATAATCTACAAAGTGAAGGGAATTATTCATGGTAAATAACTGCTCTGCATTTTTTTGTTTGTTTTTACTGGTCTATTTGAATTCTTTTCTGTTAGAAGAATTTAAGTTCAATAAAGTTTAAGCTAAGTTAAAAAAAGAAAAAGGGAAGGAATCTAGATTGGGCAGAGGGAAAAGCTGAACCATAATGCACGTCCAACAAAGCCTCAACCAACCCAATGTTGAATTTTGGAGTGAATATTGTAATGAGAAAAACCTTCTCCCAAACTGGGGGGGAGTGGAGAGACCAAAAAATGACTCAAACAAGTCCAGCCTAGCAAATAAATGAGTTTATTAGGACTTACATACAAGGAACTCCTGGACAGCAGCAGGGCAGCTTTAGAGATCCCAACTGCCCCCCAACCCTAAGCCGCTTTTAAGCTAATTTTCTGGCTCTTTGCAGTGTGTGTGTGTGTGTGTGTGTGTGTTGAGATTGTTCTCCTTGGTAGGGTTGCAGATACTCTCTGGGACGTTTGGTTTCTCAGGGATACCTGCTCCTCAGCTGGATACCATGGCCTTGGCTCATGGCCTGGCCTGCAGGGTTCAGGAAGCAGACACACGTCCCTCAGCAACCTGGCAGGGGATGCCTCACACTACAAATATTAACCATCAGGATTATCTTGCACTGGGTCAAATGGCTGGGTCTTTATCCCCCACCTGGCTCAGGCAGCAGATAAGGGCTGTGGGTGAGGAGGCTCTCTGCATCCAAAGCAGACCCTGAAGGATCAGGCAGCTGAAGCTATCTCCTGATGGTACTCTCCACAGCAGGGTAGCAAGTCCTTCCTTGAAGGAGGGCTCTGAGCCACATATTTATGTATCTACCACACCGTCAGAGGTGTTTGAATCAGAGCAACTCCATCTTGAATAAGGACTGGGTAAAATAAGGCTAAGACCTACTGGGCTGCATTCCCAGATGGTTAAGGCATTCTAAGTCATGGGATAAGATAGGAGGTCAGCACAAGATATGGGTCTTAAAGACCTTGCTGATAAAACAGGTTGCAGTAAAGGAGCCGGCCAAAACCCACCAAAACCAAGATGGTGACGAGAGTGACTTCTGGTCATCCTCACTGCTACACCAGCACCGTGACAGTTTACAAATGCCATGGCAATGTCAGGAAGTTCCCCTATATGGTCTGAAGGTCCCCTATATGTCTCATGAATAGTGCACCCCTTGTTTTCATGTAATCAAGAAATAACCATAAAAATGGGCAACTGGCAGCCCTTGGGGCTGCCCTGCCTATGGAGTAGCCATTCTTTTATTCCTTTACCTTCTTAATAAACTTCCTTTCACTTTACTGTATGGATTCACCTGAAATTCTTTCTTGTGCGAGATCCAAGAACTCTCTCTTGGGGTCTGGATTGGGACCCCTTTCCGGTGACATCTTTCCTCATGTAACAGTGCAGAATGTAACACATCTAAAATACGTTGGCCAATCCACACATCTTGAATACCTTTAGTTTCCCAAAGGAGAGTCCACTTCTAATATTCATTGTACTTATTAATGATGAACTAATTTAAACAATAAAAATCCATTTCTGACATTCACTGTGCTAATTAACAAAGCCTCAGGTATTCAGGGAGACATCGATCAAAGAGGCACTTAAAGTGGCTGCCTCTGGAGTGTGTCCTTTCTGATAAAATACCAGCTCACTACCCTGGAGTAGAATTTTCCATTAGAGCAACTGCCCTTAGAGTAAAAGCAGAAATGAACCAGCACACACATAATATCCCTGTCTCTACCTCACTGGAGTATTTAAAGTAAATTGGAGACATCTAAATGGCTCTCATTTAGATATGCTTGTCTTTGGGATCTTAGATGCTTACTCTCTGATCTTGTCCACTCATGCTGTCTTATGGATTATTTGGTTGAAAGGGACAGAAACGTACCTGGACTAGTTGGAGTTTAATGGGGGTTACTGTAAGGATCCAAAGATTGGACAGGCAACATCCAGATACCAAGGCTGACAATGAAGGCTCAGAATGGAACGAGGATGTTGGGATCCCAAACATTCCCTGCCTCTCTCATGAGGCCACAGTCTTCCTCTTTTCTCTGCTTGTCTGTGTGTCTGCTTCTGTCTTCCTCTTCTCTCTGCCTTTTCCATTTCCTCATTGGCACACTTCCCCACTCCTGAGTCTATATAACCATTGAGTTGGAGCACTCATCATTACTGAAACATCATCATGTCTCTTAGGTCAATGTCTTGAAAGAGAAAAAAACCCAAAAAAACAAAAAAACAAAAAACCAAAGAGAAAGTGTGACAGGCACAGCCCTGCCCATGGCCTGGGGTCTTTTGGGTTAGAGTGTTCAGTCATCTGTGGACAGGGTGTGATAAGAGCAGGGTAAATGAGGCTGGGCATGGTGGTACACGCCTATAATCCCAGCACTTTGGGAGGCCGAGGTGGATGGATCGCTTGAGGTCAGGAGTTTGAGACCAGCCTGGCTGACATGGTGAAACCCCCTCTCTACTAAAAATACAAAAACTAGCCAGGCATGGTGGCGCATGCCTGTAGTCCCAGCTACTCCTTGGGAGGCGGAGACAGGAGAATTGCTTGAACCTGGAGGAGGAGACTGCAGTGAGCTGAGATCACGCCACTGCACTCCAGCCTGGGTGACAGAGTGAGACTGTCTCAAAAAAGAAAAAAAAAAAAAAAAAAAAAAAAAAGCAGGGTAAATGAGAGTCCTCCTTGGGACTGTAAAAGGACAAATTACCCCAGAGAAAGATGAAGATAGGGAGGCTCTAATCACCACCATGCCGCAGTCCTACTTACTGGGAGTACAGCATCTTTCCAGAAAATTCCTTGATTTGCACAGGTACACACATGTATACCATGCATAGTTGATTAAACCAATCCAAGAATTACTGCCAAAGGCTATATATTTAAATTATTATATTTTTAACTTATGATATTCAAATGTACACATAAGGTGGTTTCCTAGACTCAGCTCATACAGAAATGTCTTCTTGTTATCTCTCTCTGAGACTCCATTTGCTACAAATACCACCTTCTCAGTTGTAATTCAAGGAGGTCAGAATTGACTTTCCTGGTGATGGCCACTTCCACCAATCTGGGTACCACCCAGGAGCCGTGGCTAGAATGGCACAGTCCGTCCCTCATAGATATTGCTGAAGGCCGTGAGTCAAGTAACTCGTGACCAAATCTAGTCTATGGTGAATTCTCCAAGGAAACTCTGGCCTCTATCCCAACTGTAGCAACTAGATCACAGCATAGGCTATCAGCCCAGGGATTTGATTCATGAAAGCAAAGCTGTCCTCCAGCCTGAGTGCACAGAAACCTCATATTGTTCTCAGTGTTTCCTGTCACGCTTGTTTGCATCACTTAAATTTCCCAGGGACACTGGTGTGTCAACTAATCTTATCAGCCAGGCATCTGTAAGCAGGCATGGCAATAAAGCAAACAGAGTCCTGTGTCCAGTTTGTAGGAGCTGGTCCCTTCTGCCTAGGGCAGCGACAGGACTCTGTCCAGGCCTGGGGGAGGCTCTCTCTGGACCCTGGAGTCCTTTCCCTCTGGCTTCCTATCCCTTTAACAGGGGCAGAGCCTTTATCCCCAGACAGAGGAAACACAGAAAATGGAGATACCTCAGGCAGACCGGACTTTGCCTAATGAAAAACCTCAGAAATGCTTGAAGAGAAAAGTCTTGCCGATCCTACTCAGACCACCTCCTCCCCACCTTGTTAGGGGTAGGAACAAGCAACACCTGAGTGCAAACCTACATTGACCTCTACTGCCCACTCCTGCTCCTCTCAAGTTCAGATGCCTGGAAAGCTCACTGACCTCAAAGAATAATGATGACATCCGTGCTAGAATATTCTCTCCTAAAAGCCTATTGGAGAAATGTCTAAAACTCAAGGACCAAATAAACACATCCCTCTTTTCAGTTTACCTCAATCTGACTGCCTCGGGCAAGTATCCTTAGGCCAGTAGGACTGCCCCTGCCCCATGGCTGGCCCCATTGACAAATGAGTCCCAGACATTTTTGCCCTGTTCACGGCCTCCACCCAAACCCAAACTCACCTCACTCTCCATTTTCTCTCCTATTTCCAGTTGGTGCTGAGCCCGTTGCCTGTTACTTAGAGCTTTACTCTTCTCCTTCAGCTCTGTAGGTCTCTCGAGCTCTCACTCTGTTGTTTCCCCTTAATTCAGATTTATGGTCTCCCTTCGAGTCCTGTGCTTCTCGTCTTCCCCAATCCTGACCTGCTCCTGGAACCCTAACGCTAAGATGGGACTTTGTGACTGGCAAACCCCTGTAGGTTTCCCATAGATCCTCAGATCAGGAGCCTCTGAAACACAAAAAAAGTAAATTGGAATGGAATCCATGCTACACCATGGTGAAGAAGAGGGAACTCTAGCAAAATCTGTAAGCAGCATATTTTCTTGTCTCCGTGGAGCACCCAAAGTACAGAACCAGAATGCTCTGAAATGAGAGTTTGACAGTGGTGCTTTCTAACCTCCTCTCACTCAGGGAGACCGGATAAATGAAATGTTTCTGTACTTGTTTTTCACAGGGGGAGACAATGGGCAGCCCTGGTTTGGGGCAATATGTGTTCATGGCCCCTTGGCCGGACAGGGCTCCCTGGGGACATCAGAGGCAGCCCCCAGCTGACGGGACAAACACGGTGGGCGTGGACTGTGGGTTCCTGGTTTGGCCCTTCTACTGAGGTTGGAGAGCTGGAAAGTCTGCCATTTGCACCACGTGGGTTCCAGGTTTGAGTATCTCCATAATACTCAGACATGATAATGTCACCTAGAACTGGCTTGAGCCCATTCCTCCAAGACTGGTGAGACATTTACACTCTTGCTGCTCACCCCACTTCCCCAGTCATCAGCCATTTTCCTTAGCGGTCCTCTTGCCTCAGAGGCACTGGTCAGGGCTGATTTAGGATTCTGCCTTCACGATCCCTCTTCCCAGGCCTTTCCCTAGAAATCCCCTGGGGGTTGGGGCTTTTTTATTCTCCCCAAACAAAGCCCCCAAAAGAGACCCCTGAGCTTAAAACACCAAAGATCGTGTCCCCCATCTCTGACAGCCAAGAGCACCCAGACCCCGTTCCTTCCTGATGACCAGCCCCTCCCACCCCACCTGCTCAATGATTGACAGTGGGATTTCTTGTTATAGCAGCAAACAAATGAACCAAAGGAGGAACAAAATGGAACCAGATTGAATTCTCAGTTCTGTAGGTTCTTCTCCTCCACCTCTGCCACACATAAACACCTTTGTCCAGTTACTTTTCTTTCCAGTGAATATGGGGGAAGGAATAAGAAGCAACACTAGGTGATGGAATCACCATTCTATTTAAGAGGACAAATGTGCTGTTTATCTATTTTATTTTATTTTTTATTTATGTATTTATTTTTGAGATGGAGTCTTGCTCTGGCACTAGGCTGGAGTACAGAGGCACGATCTCAGCTCACTGCAACATCTGCCTCCTAGGTTCAGGTGATTCTCCTGCCTCAGCCTCCCGAGTAGCTGGGACTACAGGCGCCCACCACCACGCCCAGCTAATTTTTGTATTTTTAGTAGAGACAGGGTTTTACCATGTTGGCCAGGATGGTCTCCATCTCTTGACCTTGTGATTCTCCCGTCTTGGCCTCCCAAAGTACTGGGATTACAGACGTGAGCCACCACGCCCGGCCTACTTATCTATTTTAAATTAATTTTTAATTGACAAAATTTGGTATATATTTATTGTGTACAATATGGACAAATGTGCTATTTATGTATGTAAGTGCTCTGAATAGTGCAATAATTGAGGACAGAGGGGCTGCCAGAACCCAGACTGGAGCCAGATCACCTGGGATTGAATCCTGTCTCTATCATTTCCTAGATTTATAAACTTAGGCAAGTTACTTAACTTCTCTTTGCCTCAGTTTCCCCACCTATAAAATGGGGGATGTGATATTAGTACAACTGTCTCACAGTGTTGTTGTGAGGAGTAAAGAGTTATTCTATATTAAGCACGTAGAACAGTATCTGGCAATGGAAAGCACTGTATAAATGCCTGCTCTTATTATAGATAGCTGGGATATAATATTTCTGTTTCTGTCACTATGTACTTGGTTATCATAGTTTGTATTATAAGTGGAGAGCAAGTCTAATTTATAGTTTATTTATAATGAATGCTCAGCTACTTCCGAAAGATATTTAAAGTAGTTGAACAACAACAGTCACTGGAAAATTAATCAATTAGGGTCTGTCTTGTAGTTCTTTTATAGAGGATCATAATTTTTTATCTCAAGGGAAAAGCCGCCCTTTTTTGCTTGTATGTTTACACTTATGGGATAGTGGAAAGCGTCTTAAACCGTAAACAAGGAGACCTTGATTGAAATAATGAGAATGCTGAAGGTGCCCTGTAACGTTTTGTGGAATGCGAGAATGCTGTTTTGAGCACCTACCATGTGCCAGGACTCACTACTTCACCCAGATGATCCTCTTTGATTGTCACAATCTGTTCTGCAATGGAGAGGCACTCTTGCCCCCACTTTTCAGATGACGAAGCAGGATCAGGGAGCTTAAGTAACCTGCCCAGAGTCACAAAGCAAGTGCTTGGAGGAGCGGGGCTCAAGGCCAAGTCCAATGCCAAAGTCCACATGCTTCCTGCTCTGCAACTGCCTACCCTATGATTGGACGAGACTCCGGACCACCTCCTCCAGACCACCTAAGCCTCAGGTTCTGCAGAGTAAAAATGAGAGCAAGTGGTACCTTCTGACTCTTCACATCTGGATGAAGAAAGATAAGCCCCGTTGCCCAGATAGCAAGCAATTTAACCTGGATATCAAGCCTTTTAAGCACACGGAATTCATATCCATTTTTGAGAAGCAATAGAGGCTATAAACAATGAGTCTGACCTTAATTCAAATGCTAACTGATTATGTTTGACAAAAAAAATGTAAACAGGGCTTTAATTGATTCATGTGCTTACAACTGGTGTTTCGTTTATTATTGTCTTCTCTGTAATAGCCTCCATCTGGGATTTAGGAACTGGGTTGCTAGGCAGAATCTCTGCCACCAGTTTGAGTTCAGAGCCAACATGCCTTCGTTGATTCATTCATTTATTTAACAAGTTAATGGCACTGTGGCTTGCACTGGGCTCAGTCATGCACAAAGACACATGGTCCCTGCCCTCACAGAGCTCACAATCTGAGGGGCAGTAAACAAATAACTTCTTGAAGAAATACATAGTAAAAACATGTGGTAAAAATCATGAATAGGCCTAGCCCAGTGGCTCACACCTGTTATCCCAGTGCTTTGGGAAGCCAAGGCGGGAGAATCGCTTGAGCCCAGGAGTTAGGAACCAGCCTGAGCAACACAGTGAGAACCTGTCTCTACATAAAATTGCTAAACATTTAGCTGGGCATGGTGGCATGTGCCTGTAGTCCCAGCTACTTGAGAGGCTGAGGTGGAAGGATTGCTTGAGCCCAGGAATTCGAGGATGCAGTGAGTGAGCTATGACTGCACCAAAGCACTCCAGGTCTGGGTGACAAAGAGAGATCCTGTCTCAATAAATAAATCAATAAAATCATGAATCAAGGGAAGGAGGTACTCGGAGGGAGGATGATCAGGAGTGGGGTCAGGGGATGTCCCTCTAAAGCAGGATCTGTGAGTTGAAAAGGAGCCAGCTGGGAGAAGTTGAGGGAAGGATGTTCCAGACAGAGGAAACCGTGCGGCAAAATCCCTGGGCCTGCACGGCGTGGTGTCCTTGAGGAGACAGAGGCCGCTATGGCTAGAGAGTCGGGGGTGGGGTGAGTTGCTTGGGATGGGATAGTTAACAGGAAAGACAGGGAAAATAGAAACATTTTAAACAATACATAGGAACATACTTATTAAAATACAGACTGTGGGAATAGTTTCACAACACATAATTTACAAAGGAAAAAGAGTGGAGGGGAAACCTACAGATTAAGAGACTTGAGAAGCCATATCAAAACTGTGGAGCAATGTACAGAGCCCTCATGCATTGTCAGAGGGATTGTACAATGGTGCTTGTTGGTAGTGCTGGCAATCCTCGACTTTGGGGTAACCGTATTGTATCAATGGACATGCCCCCCATCCTCATGCACCTCATTCATTTGGACGCTGAATAGTGTCTGCTATACAGTGAATTGTGTCCCCCCAAAAGTTATGTTGGAGTTCTAACCCTCAGAATGTGTCTGTTTTAGGGTCCTCCAGAAAAAGAGAACCATTGGGAAGATAGATGATAGATAGATAGATAGATAGATAGATAGATAGATAGATAGACAGACAGACAGCAGACAGACAGAGAGATTTATTTTAAGGGTTTGTTTCATGTGATTATGGAGGCTCAGCAAGTTCACAATCTGCAGGGCAGGCCAACAGGCTGGAGACCCAAGAAAGAGGCCGATGTTGCCGTTTGGGTCCAAAGGCAGTCTGCTGGCAGAATTCCTTCTTGCTCAGGGAAGGTCAATCTTTGTTTTATTGAGGCCTTCAACTGATTGAATAAGACCCATGCACATTATAGAGGCAAATCTGTTTTAAAGACCACTGGCTTAAATATTAATTTCTTGTAAAAATCGACCTCACAGAAACATCCTGAACAATGTTTGACCACATATCTGAGTACTATGGCCTAGCCAAGTTGACACACAAAATTAACCATCACGGTGACCTTATTTGCACATGGAATTAGTTAAGTCTGAATGCAGTTGTTAAGGTGGGCACTAAGCCAATATGACTGGTGTCTTTACGAAAGGGGAGATTTGGACACAGAGACAGAAACACACACAGGGAGAAGCACGCCATGTCTTCACTGAAGGTTGAGACCAGGGTGAGGACAGCAAACCACCAGGAGCTAGGAGAGAGGTGTGCTCAGACTGTCCACACCATCAACACCTTGATCTCAGACCTCAATCCTCAAGAACTATGGGACAATAAATTTCTGTTGTTTAAGCCATCCAGTTTGTGGCACTTTGTTATAGTCGCTCTAGTGAACAAATATAGCTTTCCATAATCCAAACAGTACAGAAACAGAGAACAAGACACCAGACTCCTAGGCTGCAGAAGGCATTAGCCGGGCATAGACAAAAGAAAAATCTGAAAGAAGATGTGAGCAGGCAGCACCCATTTCTACCTGCCTGCTCTCCATCCACATCTTCCCTGGCTTCTGGGCTAACAGATAAAGCCTTCAGGCTGAGTGGAGAGAGGAGAGTTGAAGAGGGAGTAAGAGAGTTAGATGCAACATGGAAGGCGTACATCCTGTGACAGCAGCCAACTCACAGAGGTGGGCGTGTCTGGGGGAACACCTTTAAATGTGAGGATAAACTCCAGGGAGTCTACATCTGATCCATTGTTGTGTCAGTAGTGGGTAGAAATGATGGCACCACACATGGGGCCAGAGGCTATCCTGAGTTTTCCATATTCCTAAAAGGGTGTGTCAGCCATCAGAAAACACCCAAGTCTCCTGAGTGAGGACACACAGAAGATACCTGGGAGACAGCAAGCCTGAGGCACAGCTCACAGTCAGGACTACAGGAAGCCTAGGAGGATGCCATGGAGACCTGCAGGTCTCAGGCAGGGTGATGGTGTGCCAGAAGCAGCAGGCCAGCAGAGCACCAAGAAGGGGGTGCCCTCTCCCCACGCCCTCACCCAGCCCTCAACACTGTGTGGGCAAGTGGGAATTCAGCCGGACATCAGTGTCAACCTCAGAGATACAAGGAAAGAGGGTGAAGAAAATCTGAACTGTAACTCAGTTCTAAAACCAGATGCCTGGGAAGTTGCTGGATCTGACTGGGTTTACTTGAAAATAGCTAATTTGAGTTTTCCACAATGGTTTGAGAAGGCTCAAGATGAAAAGTAAGGCCGGAAACAGGAAAAATAAAGTTATCTTTTGCCCACATTAAGTCTGTGTTTTATGAAATTAATGCTTGTTATAAAAGCTATTACTTATTGAATGCCAACCTTATAGCAAGAACTTTATAGATATCATGTCATTTAATTGATACGATTTTATGTGTATATATTACTATTCACAATATATAAAATTAGACAGATTAAGTTACCTGCCTAAAGTCACCCTCCTAATCATCAGTGCAGCCAAGATTTGTGTCTATACCTATACAATTCTAAAACATATTCTCAGGATTGGTGGGAGCCTTTGCCTAGTACAGTATTTACCCCATTGAATTTTAAGCCACATGTCAAGAGCCTAGCACTGGGCTTCCTTGCAGAAGCTGAACTCAGGACACCTTCCTGGGTCCTTCCTTCCCCAGGTAGATGGTGTTTGCATCATTACTTTCATTACTTTGCTTTCTCACTGTCATTTCTATAGTCTTGGCTTCACCTTCTCCTTCATCAGTCTGTTCAGCTCTCTCTGGCTGGAAGACTTTTCTTGGAAGAGAAGACTGAAGCACAGTTGGTCCTCACCTGAGATGCAGCAGTCTGGCTTTTCCTTTCTAGTTTCCCTATATTGTATTGCTACTATTTCTGGGTCAAAATACCTGCTTACCTCATCCATCCATTCCCGCTTTACTCCATCAGTTATTTTTTTCAAGAAAAGCAATAGGTTTGGGAAAATACTAAGCTTCAAAACAAGTATAAACTGATTTCCCACAGTCAAGATTAGCTTTCTCTGATGCCCATAGGTCAATTTTTCCTTCTGTGTTGGACAAGATTTATCTTGGACGTGGGTGAGTTAGAAGTTGGCCCCATTTTCTTTCCTTTTACTAGGAAGAGGCTAAGTAACACTCATACAAGCACATAGCCGGTAGTTTGTGGAGTTAGGATTCAAACTTGCGTCCACTTAACTGCGAAGTCAGTACTGCTCCTTTTCTACCATCCCACTTTTCCAAAGGGTTTCCCTACTTCCAACTATACCCACAAGCAAAAAGGCAGGTATAGGGCATCTCCTCTGTGGAAGAACAGTATTCAAAGAGATGTACACATTTAAAAACCAGCCTCATTAAATCATGATACCTTCGCACATGTGTAGATCCACACACAGATATATTTGAGGGCCACGTTAAGCACTGCTGGCAGAGCTTTCACTTTCTATCTATCATCTTCCACGTCAGAGTTCCCCAAAGCAGAGGACCTCACCTCCCTATGTGTTGTGCCCTTGGGAGTTCTGTGATGACAATGATGATCATGTCCAAATAGCTAGTGGCCATCCACTCCCACTCCTCAGGCCCTTCCTCAGGACTCTGTCCAGCCATGGTGATTTGCCTGTTCAGTAGCCACTGTCCTCCACAACCAGATTTTTGTCAGATAATATCTATATTCTCACATTATCTGTTGAGGGACAGAGGTGGCAGTTTGGAAGATTGATTGGCAAGTTCTAAGAGATGGTCAATGAAGCAATTATAGCGGAAGATGTTGTCTGCATGTGAAAGTGCTTTCTGTAAAGCAGTATATGTAGATCAGTCATTGGCTGCTGCTTCTATGTTCGTCCTATTATTATTAACCACACTTTTAAAGTAGGAGAAAGACAGCAGAGCTGAAGAGCCAGAGGACTGGCATCCGTTCTTGGACCTCTGCTAACTGGTTTGTGAGTTGGGCAAGTCATTTATACTGTCTTCTTATCTAGAAAATGCAAAGCTTGTGTAGCTATGAGTATAATCAATTAGATGTCCAGAAAACTTTTAATGACTGGCAGCTCTATTAGGAGCCCAGTGGAAAAAAGTTTTCTTATTTTTAATATAGTAGAGACTTTAAATGCAGGGTATGGAGGGCCCACAGGAGCACCAAGAGCTGTTTAAAAGTCCAACTGCTTGAGTTGGAACTTATTTGAGAATGCAGGTTTAAATGTACAAACACTCATACACATACACAAACAGAAGAATCTCATATTAAGATATAATAAGCTTCTGAAAAGATAGATATTAAGTTAAATTTTTTTGAATTGAAATATTTTGATTGCATGAAGAGAGTATACCAGTTTTTTTAAAAAAGAGAAGAGACTCTTAAGTCATCAAAGCTAAGCAAAACCAAACCAAATAAATGCAACTCTAAATTTTTGTCTTACAAGAACTCATGTTATTATTTGCTTTGAAAATTAGGATTATTTTCCTTTGGAGATTGGTTTTAATTAAACATACCTGTAAAGGATTATGATGAAATAACAAAAATGATTTGTTACATGTGAAATGTTATCTGTGAAAATTTTGTTATTTTAATGTTATGTTTCATATACAGTAAGACTGTGGTTATCTGACATTACTCAGCAGAAGTCCTGATTTATAGGCACTTCTATCAAATCTATTTAGACTTACGGTTTTGAAAACATAACAAAGCAAAACTTTGATACTAATACCATCCACTCAATGAATTTGTTTTTCAATTGGTAACAAATCAGTTGAGCTTTAAAAAGTTATAAACTTGTTATCCTTTCAAAAAATAGAAAGTTACAATAGGACTTCAAGAACAGCTAACCTCATAGTCTCAAAGCAAAATTAGAATTTTAAAATTGCAAGACATTAGGGATAAATGAAAGGCTTAAAAACTACCAAAAAAGAAAAGACAGCTTTCTGAAATCAAATACCAAAAACAATGTTAGGCCAACAGCAAACTATTCATGGGTAAAAATAGATATTAGAAGACAGGGAGAACATATCTTCAAGAAATGAAGAGAAAATAACTGTTGACCTAGACTTCTATACCCAGCTAAACTATTATACACATGCCAGGATGAAATAAAGATTTCCAGACACACACAACTAAAAGTACTCACTGACTATACACTCTGGATGAAAGAACTACTACAGGATATAAGAAAGAAGTAAAACCTAGAAAAAACAATTGAAAGAAGAAAAGCTGCATAAAGAAAGCTATTAAATATTTTGATAAATATAAAAGTATTGACAATATTGATGGTTAAATAAATACCCATCATTTGTGTGTAGAAACAAGGAGATATTTAATTCTAAATAACAGAAAACCTAGAAAATGGGAAGAAGGGTTTCAGAGAAAAGTTCAAAACTGGCTAAGTTCTTTCTTTTGGGAGGAGGAAAATACAAATAAATAAATATATCAAAATAGTCAGAATTGCTAACTAGAAGACTGTGAGGTCAAAAGGACCTGCTGCCTGTCATGAGGCTCTCTCTGGTCTTGTTGCATGAGCTGAGGTGAGTAAAGACATAATTTCCAGTTTAGGCAAAGGCAGGGAAGGAGGGAGAACACTGAGTACTTTAGCCTGAAGAATCAGACTTACTTTTGGCACCCACGCTGAGATGTGTTTCACCCACTGCTTTGTGCAGGATTGGATTACTATGTACAAAGCAGAGGGCTGATACACACAGAACACTGGGTCACCCACATCTACGCAAATGAGGGGACTGAGGCCAGGAAAAGCAAGTCTTGGATTGATTCTTTCACACAGGGGGAAAGTTCCAGCTTTCTCTTGAGTGGCATGGTGTGAGCTAAAAGAAACTTTGCTCCTCTTTTCTTCCAGGTGCTGTGTGAAACAGGCTAGAGGCACATTTCCTCTGATTGATAGTTCTATCCTAAGCTTAACTACTCTTTGAATGTGAAGGGAAAAGTATTCCCATATCCCCAACTCTTTGAGCAGACGATTAGCACTCTGGCTAAGTTGGCTAAAGAGCAGTTGTTGGAAAGAGAAGTTCCCATTGGATCCCACCTCACACCTTAAGGAACTGATATGGAAGGAAGTACTGGGAAGGGCATGGTCCCTTTAAATGATATGGAAGGAGGCAGGGAAGTGCTGAGTAGAGAAGGGCGTGGTCCCTGGCTAGGGCTCCACACTGGGGCCTGTGCCCATGGACCTAGGTGAAGAAGGGTATTTTTGTTTTCTGCCCAAATGTTGCATTTCCCAAGACCACCCTGGCCTGCCACACCCCTATCCTGTGCCCATAAAAACCCTGAGACCCTAGCAGGCAGACACACAAGCAGCTGGATGTCGAGACGAGCACAGCAGCGGAGGAACACATGGGCAGCTGGACGTCATGAGGCAAGCACTGACAGGCACTGGCATGCTGGCAGAACACGTGGAGTTTGGCTGGGGCAGTCGGAGGAGAGGCGGGGCCTCCGAGCCACCAAACTCCAGGGGAAAACCATCTCCCTTCTGGCTCCCCCATCTGCAGAGAGCTACTTCCACTCCATAAAACCTTGCTCTCCTTCTCCAAGCCCACGTGTGATCTGATTCTTCTGGTACACCAAGGCAAGAAACCCCGGATACAGAAAGCCATCTGTCCTTGTGATCAGGCAGGGGTCTAATTGAGCTAACACAGGCCACCTACGGACGGCTAAACTAAAAGTGCACACTATAACACACGTCCCCTGGGGCTTCAGCTGTAAACATTTACCCCTAGACACTGTGGTGGCGTTGGAGCCCCACAGCCTGCCCATCTGGTGTGTATGCTCCCCTAAGAGGTTTGAGCAGCAGGGCACTGAAGTGAGCCACAGCCCCATTGCACGCCCTGCAATGGGGACAAGGAACTTTTCCCATTTCAGAACCATTCCAAGGAAATCAGAAGCTTATATTTGAAAACAAAACCATAAAAGTATTAGAAGAAAATAGGAAAGTATTTATTATCTCAGAGAGAATCCTTTCTAAGCAGCGAGCAAAAACAGAGCCATAGAACACAAGGTGATACATTTGACTATATAAAATTAAAAAAAAATTTTATGGCAGAAATCCCTAGAAACAAAGTCAAAAATCAAATGATAAAGAGGAAAAAATATTTGCAATGCATATTACAGATAGAGGACTAAATTCCTTAACATACCAAGATTTCCTACAAACCAGTAGAAAATATACCAGCAACCCAGTAGAAAAATGGTAGAAATGCCCAATTTTACTCATGAGAAGGAAATGCAAATTGAAATGAGATACAATATTTTTAACCTAACAGATTGGCAAAAAGTAAAATGTTTGATAACACTATATCGGTGAGGATTTGGGGGATTCTCTCACACTCTCACATGTCAATCGTAGGAGTATAAATTGGAACAACTTGTTTGAGGAGTATTTTGGCAATGTCTATCAAAAAGTTAATGTTTTCTCCCATTCAAGTCCATTTTAAAAAATTTAGTCTACAAATATACTCTGGTATGATTTTATATAGATTCAAAGATGTTTATTGCAGCATTACTTGTAACAGAAAAAAATTGAGAGCAAAGAAAACACCCATCAATAGCAGACTTGATAAATATGTGGCACATCCATACAATGGATATTATGCAGTTATGCAGTTACTAAAAAGAATGCACTGACACTATGTATGCACCATTGATATGTTACAATGTCCCAGATATAGTAAGAGGAAAAACCAAGTAAAGCAGAGAGGATATAATATGCTTCCATTAGTAGCATGAAGCACAGACTATGTTTCCATAAAGCAGAGACTATGCTATTGAGTATATGTTTGTATATGCATAGACTGTTTCTAGAAGGATTACAAGGCTATGACAATAATGGCTCTCTCTGAGGAGGAAAACAGCTTCTGGGGAAAGGAGATAGACAGGAAGACATGTGTTTCATTGTTTACTCTTTTGAAGATTTAGAATTTTGTATTGTGTGCATGTATTACCTATTCAAAAATAATTTTTTTTCTTAAAAATTGAGCTTCCCTAAGGATAAATCAGCTGGCATAATGCCATAGGGTGAGCCATGCTATTTCATACCTCTATGTTGTTAATTCCTTTTGCCTTTACCCTTCATTTCTTCAGCTCACTCCTGCCCTTGGAAACCTTCTCTGACAGCTTCACTCTTGACCTGAATTTGATTCTTTCCCTCCACTCTCCCATGCCCCACAGCCTCAGGCATGCCTGGAGTTCAGTGGAGGCATGCCTGGATTACTTGGTTGTAATCCTGGGCTTACTGGTTTGTCTCTGGACTGGGGCTGAGTTCCTTGATGGGAGAACCATGTCATAGCAGACCTTCCACCCTGATGCAAGCACAGCACTGCCATGTGGTGGGCTTCGAGCAGAGCCACAGCTGGCTGACTGGATGGATGGAAGGAGGGGTGCTTCTACAGCATTTGTTGCTTGTGGCCAGGCATTTTCGTCTGTTTTGTTCTCTGCTATAACCTTAGCATGCACAACAGGACTTGACACACAGTAGGTAGTCAATATTTGTTGAGTGAATAATAAATGCCACCTAAAGGGAGAAGGGGAAGAAGGAATCAGCTAGCATGAAGATGTTTGAACAAAGTGGCAGAGAGGGTAGTTAGCAGAAGACCCATAGCTTGGGGTAGGGGCTCCAGGAAGCCAATGAAGGATGCTGGAGAAGGATCTGGCTTCAAAGCAGTTAGACATTTGCCCACAAGAATGACCTGGTAGAGTCTCCATATGGTAATTACACTTCTAGGTATTTCCCTTAGAGAAATAAAAACCTATGTCATGCAAAACTTGTACACAAATGTTCATAGCAGCATTATTTGTAATAACCAAAATGTTGAAATAACTGAAATATCTATCAACTAATTAATAAGAAAATTAAATTGTGGTATATCCATAAAATGGAATAATATTGGGTTGGTGCAAAAGTAATTAAAAGTAATGGCAAAAACCGCAATTACTTTTGCACCAACCCAGTATTATTCAGCAATAAAAAGGAATGAAGTATCGAGCCATACTACAAAATACATGAACCCAAAGAACATTACGCAAGTAAAAGAAGCCAGTTACAAAAGGCCACATATTGCTGGGTGTGGTGGCTCATGCCTGTAATCCCAGCAGTTTGGGAGGCCAAGGCGGGCAGATCACCTGAGGTCAGGAGTTCGAGACCAGCCTGGCCAACATGGCGAAACCCCGTCTCTACTAAAAATACAAAAATTAGCCAGGCATGGTGGCATGCACCTGTAATCCCAGCTACTCAGGAGGCTGACAGGGGAGAATCACTTGAACCTGGGAGGCAGAGGTTTCTGTGAGCTGAGATCGCACCACTACCCTCTAGCCTGGGTGATAGAGTGAGACTCCATCTCAAAAATTTAAAAAAAAATTTTTTTAAAGGCCACATATTGTATGATTTTATTCATATGAAATGCCCAGAATAAGGAAATCTATAGAGATAGAAGGTAGATTAGTGGTTGCTAGGGTTGGGGGCGAGAGTTAGAGGAAAATTGAGAGTAACTGCTAAGGATTGAAGAGGTTTTTCTTTAGGGGGGATGAAAATGTTATAAAATTGATTATGATGATGGTTGCACAACTCTACGAATATACTAAAAATCACTGAATTGTACACTTTAACTGGGTGCATTGTATGGTATGTGAATTATATCACAAACTGTTTGGAAAAAAAATAAAAGAATTATCTGGGGATGTGAGCCCAGAGGGCAGGCAGCCCAGCCCACACTCACAGAATGTGCCCTGGAGTCAGGTGGGGCTGAGCCCCAAGTACGTCTTCTCAGTCACTCTTCTACCCGTGAAGCCAGGAGAAGGACCCTAGCAGTGGGTCCTGGGAGCCTTGGCTTCCGAGGAGCCCCTCCCATAGTCCTCAAGGCCAGTCGGGGAATGCAGCTCAAGGGTTCTAGAAGTGAGAAGGGCTGTGGGACTTCTTTATTTCTATCCCTGCAAGAGCTGGGGGGCTCTCACTGGGTCGATGTTTGGGGTGGGTGTGAGAGGAGAGCATGGCTCAAGGCAAGGAAGTAGAAAGCAAGTTCAGTAATTCCATATTTTTTGAGAACTTGCTCTGCATCTGGCACAGTGTTAAATGCGAAGCAATTGGAGTGCAAAGAAGCATAAGAGCCGCTCTGTCCTGGAAAACTTGCCAAGGCTGCCTGGAGACAGATGTACAAAAGATCCATGAGATGTGGTGCTAAAGCAGTGTGTGTGCTAGGGCAGTGGCCCACAAAGAAGACACGGGGAGGGATGTGTTTCCATTCTTGCAAGCAGCTTTGTGCCATCTGCATGGCACCATTGCTGTGAGCAGGAGTCTTCCCTGAGTGCTTTTCCTGAGGGAGGCCTGAGATGGGGGAGGTGCTCGAATGGTGGAACTTGGGTGTTCTGTTCTAAGTTTTGGGTTCCTGGAAGCCCATAGTTTCAGTCCTGAAAGAACGGACCATGAACAGACCTGCCCCGCAGATACAAAGGAGAGGAGGCTTGTAGCCCAGCCCACCAACGCCCGTGGAGCTGCTAACAGAGCCCAGCCATTGCACAGTACTTCTGTGTCTCATCTTAAGGCTGCAATATTTAAAGTACAGACAAGTACAGTTAGTTAATGATGGGGATACATTCTGAGAAATGCAATACTAGGCAATTTCATCACTGTGTGAACATCATAGACTGCACTTACACAAACGTCGATGGTATAGCCTATTACACACCTGGGCTCTATGGTAAAGTCTATTGCTCATAGGCTACAAACCTGTACAGCATGTTACTGTGCTGAATACTGTAGGCAATTGTAACTCGATGGCATGTATTTGTATATGTAAACATAGAAAAGGTACAGTAAAAACACTGCATAAGGCCGGGTGCGATGGCTCACACCTGGAATTCCAGCACTTTGGGAGGCCGAGGCGGGTGGATCACGAGGTTAGGAGTTTGAGACCAGCCTGGCCAACATAGTGAAATCCTCTCTCTACTGAAAATACAGAAAACTAGCTGGGCGTGGTGGCGGGTGCCTGTAATTCCAGCTACTTGGGAGGCTGAGGCAGGAGAATCCCTTGAACCCAGGAGGCAGAGGTTGCAGTGAGCCAAGATCACACCATTGCACTCCAGCCCAGGTGACAGTGCGAGACTCTGTCAAAAAAAAAAAAAAACAAAAAAAAAACTGCATAAATGATTTTTTAAAATGGTACACCTCTATAGGACACTTACCATGAATGCAGTTTGCAGGACTGGAAGTTGCTATAGGTGAGTGAGTGAGTGGTGAGTGAATGTAAAGGCCTAGGACATTACTGTACACTACTGTAGAGTTTGTAAACTTAGTCCACTCCATTTATTTTTCAAATTTTCTTTCTTCAATAATAAATTAACCTTATCTTACTGTAACATTTTTACAAACTTTTATATTTTTAAAACTTTTGGCTCTATTGTAATAACAGCTTAAAAGACATCGCACAACTGTACAAGAAATATTTTCTTTATAGCCTTAATCTATAATATTTTTCTATTTTTTTAAACTCATAAAACTTTTTTGTTAAAAATGAAGACACAAACACACATTAGTCTAGACCTGCACAGGGTCAGGATCATCAATGCCATTGTCTTCCATCTCCACATCTTGTCCCACTGGAAGGTCTTCAGGAGCAATAACACACATGTCATCTTCTATGATAACAATGCCTCCTTCTAGATACCTCCTAAGGACCTGCCAGAGGCTGTTCTACAATTAGCACAATTAGCTTTTTTTTTTTTTTTGAGATGGAGTCTCACTCTATCACCCAGGGTGGAGTGCAATGGTGTGATCTTGGCTCACTGCAACCTCCGCCTCCCAAGATCAAGAGATTCTCCTGCCTCAGCCTCCCAAGTAGCTGGGACTACAGGTGCCCACCACCACGCCCAGCTAACTTTTGTATTTTTAGTAGAAACAGGGTTTTGCCACGTTGGCCAGGCTGGTCTCGAACTCCTGACCTTGTGATCCACCTGCTTCAGCCTCCCAAAGTGCTGGGATGACAGGCGTGAGCCATGGTGCCTGGCCAGCTTTATTTTTTTTAATAAGTAGGAGTATACTCTAAAATGCCAAGTATACATTTATTATCATCATAAGTATTATGTACTGTACATAACTGTACGCACTAGACTTTTGCATGACTAGCAGTGCAGTAGGTTTGTTTCCACCAGCCTCTCTCCAAACACATGAGTAACGTGTTGCACTATGATGTTACAACAGCTACAACGTCACTAGTTGACAGTAATGTTTCAGCTCCATTATCATCTATGGGACCACCATTGTGTACAAAGTCCACGGTCGATGGAAATGTCGTTATGCAGTGCATGACTATATGCAGTGCATGACTAGATTATGTGAGGGTAATTGCGTTCCAAGTTCCAAGTCAAAAAATGTTTGGACCTCAACTCCTTTGCTAGCAAATTAGATCCTTACAGTAGCTAGTTCCCAGGGAAGTCCCCTGAAATACTCTAAGGACCTGAATCACTGCTGAGCCAGACAGCATGTAGGAAAAGGCTCCTGGGTCTCATGTGAAGCTGGAGGGGTGCCTGCCCTGCCTAAGAGACCCATTCATCCCATCCGGTTGAGACCTTGGTGGACCCAGGACAGCTCAGCATGCTGGCAGTCAGGGACAGGAGAGCCAGAGACCGCAAGGTCCCATTCAGCCTTGGTGCGATTCAGGCCCAGTTGGGTCTCTGGTGCTAGGACTAGGTGATTTCAGAGGGAGATGGGAATTGACACATGGGCAGCAGCCCATGGCAATGGCAGAAACAACCTCGGGGCTGGAAACAGAAGCTGTAATTACAGGAGAAAACACCCACAACCAATTCCAAAAGATGACCCTTTTGCTCCCTAGAACCAGGGAAGGGAAGTAAGGGGAGGCATGCTATCCTGGTAAAAACAGGGCAGCATGAAAAATGCTGTGCAGTCAGGCTGAAAATTAAACAGATGTGAGTTTCTTTAATGCAAAAGTTTAATTATTCTGACGTTTTCCATAACTTAATCTGAGCCATCGCTTCAGCTTTAATTATGCATAATGAAATGGATTATTTACAGTAACTCACATGTCAGGAAAAACTGAGAGGTGAGAATTAGTAGCTTGGCAACTGTTGTTTATTTCTCTTTTTATTTGGCCGATGCATATTGAGTATCTGCTATGTTTCGGCCCTTGCCAGGGTCCTATTAGGAAAAAGTAGTGCGGCACATTCCTGTAATGTCAACACTTTGGGAGGCCAAGGTGGGAGAATCGCTTGAGCCCGGAAGTTTGAGACCAGTTTGGGCAACATAGGGAGACCTCCTCTCTACAAAACAAATTTAAAAATTAGCCTGGTGTGGTGGTGCATGCCTGTGGTCCCAGCTACTCCAGAGGCTGAGGTGGGAGGATTGCTTGAGCCCAGGAGATTGGGGCTGTAATGAGCTATGATCACACTGCTACACTCCAGCCTGGGAGACAGAGTGAGAGTGAGATTCTGTCTCCAAAAACAAAACAAAACAAAAAAAACACTAAAAAACACAAAAAAGTATTTTTAAAAACACATAGCATGGGCCAGTTTCTTTCACTTCTTTCTCTTGTGTATTGCTTGAGATGATACTGTGTAGCAGGTATTATTTTCCCTGATTTACATAAGTGAGTGGAACTGAGATTCTGAAAGGTTAGGTAAATTGCCTAAGGTCACACAGCAAAACTCCATTTTGTTTTGTTTTTTTTTTTTTTTGTTACCATCTTTGTGCTTCAAACAGAGAACTATAGACTAACTTTCCTAATCTTACTACCTTTCCTTCATGCTTTATACAGGAAAAGTCAACTTTTCTTAAGGGAACCGTTATTTTGAGCAGGAAAGTAAATGACAAAAATTGTACTTTGGCGAAATTAACCTAAGTTTCTGTAGGATGTGCTGTGGGCCAGAGCCCAGGCCAGAGGCAAGGACCTTAAGCCAGGGCAGTAGCAGCAAGTCAGGGAAGGGGTCTGGCAGGAGGCACTTGGAGGCTGGAAAGGGCTTGTCAAATGTTTGGATGTGGTGGAAGGGAAGGGCAGCCTTGCCGCCTTAGGTTTGGGATGCAGGGGACACAGGGGACACTGGCAGGCGGCGTGGCCTGGGTCAAACCCCTCACTCTTTGAGCCTTTCTTGCTTGGTACTCTTGCAAATAAACGCCTTCCTTTCTATTGCCACAAAAACCTTGGTGTGGATATCTGGTTTTACTGCACCGGGTGAGCAGACGCCAGTTTGGTTCCACAACACTGTCTCCCTCTATCCCTCTTTGGTGACTTCCGTGTAGCAGGTGCCAAAAGCTGGTTCACTTGTGGGGCGTGTGTGTAGTTTTCAGAGCGCCTGTAGGGTCTCGTCCAGACTGGGAGGTTCTGACTCAACTCCCCACCTTCTTCACTGCATTCCTGCCCCCAGCCTTGGGTTGCTGCGCTCTCCTCCCCTAGCTGGCAGAGGAACGGGAGAGATGGTCCAAGCCCAGCTGCCTTCCACTGTGCACACTACTTCTCTCACTGCACCATGTCAAGGGGACAGGTCAGTCCTCGGCCATCCTCTGTCTGCTCTGCTGTTGCTCCTTCTCAGTGGAGACTAGACGCCCGCCTGCATTTGTTCACATGCCACATCTTGGGCCCTGGCACAGGGCTGTGTGGAACAGAAAGACATCGTGAAGGGCAACACCTGCATCACTCCCCAGTGGGCAGAAGCCTCCCAACTCCAGTAATCTTCCTTCACAGGCTTCTTCGAGGGCTGGAGGGGCAGTGGTGAGGGGTGGAATCAGAGGACAGAGTCTTCCACCTCAGGTCAGCCTCGAGGAGGGGTCTGCTCCCAGCTCCCAGATCTTGTCTTTAGAACAAGTGCCAGTTAATTCCCAAGTCTGAGTTCTACTCATTGATTCAGGACAGCAGAATAACTCCCACTTCCCAGCCCTGTTTCTGGGAATGATCACAAGCCTGGCTGCAGGGCGACTGACACCATTGTGGGCGGACTAAGCATGTCCAGCTCTTACTGTAGTCTCCGTGTCTCGGCTTTCTCTTTTGCCTTCTCTTTTGGAGCTCTTGGTTGAGGCACTTGGTGAGTGTGGACTTTTAAGGTGAACTCTGAGCTGACCAGGACTGGCTGGTTGGTCTCTTGGGTACCATGTAGTCACAGAAGCAGGTAATCAAAGAACAAACAGTCCTGTGGTGTTTGGAGTCCCTCTTGGCTACCATCAAAGCCTCTGTTTGATTTCTTACATGGCAACAAAACCAGGAGGAGAAGCTGAGTGGCGTCTGGAATAAACTTTGGGTGCAGATGGGATTCAGGCTATGGATGATGTGCTGGAAGCACACACAGTTATGACCATCAAGTATGCAAGAAGCAATCATTCTCCTGGCTCTCCTGGGTGCCATGTCAGGTGGGAACTCAATTTTGCTTTGGAACCTTGCTTGCCTACTTGGTCTGCATAATACCATTGTATGACAATGTCCCCCAAAAAGGAAATTGCCCCTGGGAGGCTTGTTCAACTGAGGGCTTAGCTGCAATAATGAATGAGGTGATGCAGTTCCAGGGAGCCCTGGGGGACCGGGTAGGAGCCCTGGAGAAGAGAGATGCTTAAAGAGCCTCATCTAATCTATGTTGGTAGTAACGCTCTTGGGTTAACTGCCTGCATTTGGTAGTCCTCCTGAGATCTAAGGGTGGGAAAATAGTGTTCGTAGCAGAGCTTTGTGTGTA